>NW_027529526.1:8377175-8432710 GCF_008692635.1 Crocuta crocuta
GCCACATTGTGAGGTAGTGTAGAGTAGTGGCTGACACCCCCAGGGCTAGAACCAGACCATGTGTATTCAAATCCCAGTTCTGCTCACCATCAGCTCTGTGTCCTTGGACACATTGCTAAATATAACCTTTCTGTGCCTCAGTTTTCTATCTGTATAATAGGGTAATGACACCTACTTCATAGAGTTGTTATAAAGAATTACATTAACACATATAATGCTTGTTGAACAGGGCCTGGCACTTAGTTAATTACTATACGAGTGTTTGCTATTGTTATTGTTATCATCATCCTACAAATGAGAAGTCTGAAGCTCAGAGAAATAAAGAACAATCCTTAAGTCACCAGTGTTTACATGGTAGTGCCGGCATTAGAACCAGGCCTGGATGGAATTGATCACATCTTCTGTCTAGGGAGATATCTGCTATGGGGATTACATATTCATGTGGGTTGGACAGTTGGGAGACAAGTGGACATTTGTCTCCTCATGAAATACTCTTGATCCACACCGTTATCTAAGTCAGGTTTAGCTGAGATAAATAGGTTTTGACTTTCTGCATTTGAATCCCCTTCTAGCACCATATCCTTGAGATGCCCCCCCCCCACCCCAAATCAAAGGATAGAACTTCAGGGGCCCTACATCTCTTGCTCATCTATTTGCTAATGGTGGTCTCTTTCCACCCATGTGCAAAATGCCTGCTCATTTCACTTATATAACAATCCTCCCACATTTATTTGGCTGGGGGATTAAATAAGATAAATACCATAAAATTCAGGGCATGGCATGTAGTAATGTCTCACTAAATGTTAGTTATTGCTACTATTATTATTATTCCCAAGTCACCTTCTTTCCAAGTTTGGGGTATGCTTCAATTCACCTAGATAATACTCTATAGCAGTGGCTCCTTATTTTTCCCCACTTCTAGGGCAAACTGATCCTCCCTTCTTTCCCTTCTTTACATCCCCAAGGAGAAGCACCAACATAGGTCAGGGTGAGGGCATGTTTGGGCTTTGGGGCCTGCCATGGAGCTTTCTTTGTGAAGAGCAAAGGAGTTAAAGCTCTTACTTCTTGGTGAGGGGGTGCTGTCTTTGGTCTTACTCTGCAACTTCCTTCTGGGGAGCATGGCCTTTTAGGAAGGTCATATTACTCTGGTGGGCTGGACCCAGAGTTATATCCCACTTGGAGTATATCCCACTTGACCCTCTTACCCTAAGAAGGATGTCAGTTGGGTCTAAGAAAAGGAATACCTGGATCAAATAGACCAGACTAGCCCTACTAGGCAGCCCAGAGCCAAGAGTTCACATAGGATTTGGCACCAAATACAAACGTTTCCCAAGATTTTTAGAGGATTTATGCTGTTCCAGGTATTGCTCCCTGGATCGTCCACATAATCCTTTGTGGGAAGAAGAATGATGGCGCCCAGAGATATTCACATTCTAATCCTCAAAATCTGTAAATGTGGTTTATTGCATAGCAAAAGGGAGTTCAGTTTGCTAATCAATTTACCTTGAGATGTGGAGATTGTCCTAGATTATCTGGGTGAGCTCAATGTAAACACAAGGGTCTTTATAAGTGAAAGGAGGAGGCAAGATAGAGTTTTTCAATGTGAGAAGTATTCAACGCACCCTTGCTGACTCTGAAGTTGGAGGAAGAGAACCATGAGTCTAAGGAATGGGCACAGCTTATAGAAGTTGGAAAAAAGCAAGAAAATGGAATCCTCTAGAGCCTCCAGGAAGATCATGGCTCTGTTGACACCTGATGGTTAGCCCGTTGAGACCCATTTCAAATTTTTTGACGTCCAGTATAGTAAGACAATAAATTAGTGTCATTTGACATCAGTAAATTTGTGGTATTTTGTTACAGCAGCAATAAGATACTAATATACCCTATATAATGGCATAATTATTATCTCTATTTTATAGATGAGGGTCCTAAAGTTTAGAACGGATAAACTTGTGCATTGTCACAGATTGTAAGGCTTAGAGCTAGGATGCATGGCCAGATATTTGATTCCAGAGCCTGGGCTCATAACCACCATATTACCCTGATGCCTGGCCCCAGATGTCATATAGACTGTGATTGTTTTTATTATCTTTGTGCACTTTTCTTTCAGGAATTTGCTCTGGGGGCAGGTGGTGGCCATGGAAATTGGTATTCAGCTCTTGGCTGCTTCTGTCTCTCTCTTTCCTTTGGAAACATGAGCCTGACGTATGGTAGAAAGGAGGATGGAGGCCTGGCTTGCAGAGGTGCTGGATGGCCCGGTCCACTCCGGCCCCAGCTGCAGCTCTTGCATGTTGTATAATAGGGTTTCTGGACAAGGATCTGGGTTTGCTCTGCCCTTGTTAGCAATCACTGTGTGATTATTGGCTAGCCACTAATTCAAGCTTAGCCACTAATGGAACAGTATGTGGGGGCTCACGTGAGGGGAGAGAAAAATAATTTTGATTTGTACCCCAAATGGTTGGAAGGATAAATGAGTATTTTTCAATGGATCCAACATTTACATACTTACTGGATATAATTTGTATTAACATTTCCTGAAGCCAAATAATATTGATGCAATATAAAACTGTTTTTACAATAATACTGTGAAGAGAATCTTTCATAGGAGGAAGGATGTGGAGTGGTTTTTAAATAGGGGGTAGAGAAGATGAAGGGCATTTATTGACTATGTACTGTGAATAAAAGCATAACACAGAGGAGCTTAAGGGAGCAAAAGAAAAGAAGGTTGAAGAAGGATGGGAAGCTGTCCCATCCTCGTGGCCAGTAGCTATGTGTAGCTGTCGGACACTTGAAATGTAACAAGGCCAAATTGAGATGTGTGCTAAGCCTGAAGTACACAAGCAAGTCAAAGATTTCAAATGGAAACAATAATGTAAAAATAACTCATTCATCATTTTATGTCGATTATGTAGTGAAATGATAATATTTTAGGTATTTGGTTTAAATAAAATACTTATTAAACTTAATTTCACCTTTTCTGCTATTTTTAATGGGACTACTAGAAAATTTTAAATTACACATGTGGCTTGCATTCTATTTCTATCAGATGGGACTGGCCTCATGGGTAGAAGTGGAAACAATGGCATTATACACTAGGGAGGCAGTTTGACCTTGTTGAAAGAAAGAGATTCTAATCATTGGCTATGACTAAAGAAGAGAGGCAGGAGCGCCCCATCGTAAGTAGTGGGTAAGCAGAGACAGAGGCCGAAACCCTCTTCACAAGGCCTTTGTGGGATTGCTGCTTTGAGATCAGGACTGGACCAGGTCACACTTAGAGCCCTTCTGATGTGTAAATTAGAACTGTGAGTACGTTAGTTAGTGGATTTTTGCATAGTAATTACATTTCCCCCTGTTTTATTGTTTGTATTTTTCTGGTCATTCTGTCCGGCCTTGAGAAAAGACAGCAGTATTCTTTCAAAAGTCTAGAGTAGGCAAGGGTCTTTATTCAAGGATGTTTCCTTCCATGCTCTTGAGGCCTTTGGGGCCCTGTTAGTGTCAAAAGCAGACCCTAAGCAACTTGGTTCAGAGCAGAAACTGTGTGCCTCAGAAGGGCATCTTGCCCTAGGACAGCTGCCCAGTCACCAGTGAATCCTGCAGCAGAGCTCGGGGACCTTCCATTCCCTGAAAGTCTGCCCTGCCCATCCCTCTGTGGCCCAGGGGATGTGCACATTACTGGAGCAGCAGAAGGGCTGGCGTGAGGTCCCCAGAGGCTGGGCTCTCTGTTGTCCCTGTACAGACGTCTGTGACATTTGCCAAGCCAGTGATCAATATAAGCTACTTCTAGCAGCAAGGAGAAACTTGAAACCCTGTAGAGAAGAAATGTTTTGAGGCTTTGGAGCAGAACCCATCTGCATGATACTCTAATTACACATTGGAGACTAACACAACACTCCCCACAGTCATTTGATTGCATGTCCTTGGATGAAATACTCTTGCATTTCTCTACAAGCAGGCTACTTCTCTGACTTCCTGGCAGCCTAGACTGGCTTTGCCCTGGGTGTTCCTCTACCTCAGGCCATTGGAGCACCAGGGCTGCCTAGAATCATACCAAATGAGCCAGGTAGGATGGGGGACTCTACTGTCCTTCCTGGGCAGGGAATGGTAAACAAGAAAGCTCCTGTGTTTCAGAATAGCAGAGGATATGCAAGCACTTTTCATGTATTATGTTATCTGATCCTTCCAGCTACCTAATGCGGTATGTATGTATGTATGTGTGTATGTGTATGTGTGTGTGTCCAGCACGCACAGATTTGTCCAACTTCCGAGTCCCAAATATTGCCAACCTTAATCTATTATTTCAGAGACTTAGTGAAACCGAGGAGGTCAGAGCCCATGTAATCTCCAGATAGAGTTAGAGGTAGTAAAGAGAGAGTGGGAAGAAGAGGAAGAAGGTAGAGAAGAAAGTGATATGCTCATTCATTTATTCACTCATCTATTCATTATGTTTCAGCCTTTGGTAGGTCAGATACTGAAATTAGTAAGATCAGCTCCTGCCCTGGAGAGGCTCATGGAGTAACAGACAGTTGTGCCGAGTGGAACTGTGGGCAGTCTTCACGTCTTTCTCTAGGGCACAGGCTAGAAAACACTGGGTTCTTCCACAGGGAGCCATTGGGGGAGTGCACAGAGGAGGAGGCATTTGACTTAGACTTTAGGAGCAATCAGGCATTCAGTGCAGAGGGAACCACATAAGGCCCAGAGGTTGGGGAGGTACATCGGCTTATTGGGGGATGATGACTGGGGTCATTCCCTGGAGAGGAGTGTGGTGGTAGGATGGGGATGGATCAGGGGGCCCTTGGCTGTTATCGCAGGTCATGTGGTGGGGTGTGGCAGGACCATTCCTTCCTCCCTTTACTTAACCAACTACCTTTACATACTGGTATCAGCCACTGTTAGTAGATAGGGGGTCTTGGCTGCATTAGGATGGGTCCATGAGCTTGAACAAAGGCATCCCAGGACTATTCTTTCCCATTCAGTTGGATTTGAGGAACCTGGTGTCAGAGCACAGTCCCTGGAACCAAAACCATGCTGAAATTCAGAGAAAAGGCAGGGACTCCTATTGGCTGTCAGGCGTATCTCCATGGAGGGAGTGGAGATTTATTGAGTGTTAAATGTCAGTATCGATGTAATAAAGATGGTACACTGTAAGTAATAAGCACTTTCCAGGTGAGGAACCATTTTCAATAAGTTGTCAACCTGTCTGATACTATGAATTATTTTTTTTTAAAAAAGGAGAAGAAGATGAAGAAACCCCACTTGGAGTTATTTAACTTTCAGATCAGCTCTTAAGCTCTGTCCCTTCTTGACAGGATCATCAGTGTCCTGTGGTTGCCAAGGGCCTTGGAGTTTGCATACACTTCATCTCTTTAAAAAAATCCTGATATTCTTTTTGTTTTCTTTCTGTGATAAGGACAGACTTGATGGGGAATGGATTTGTGACCTTCTGAGGACCTTTTGACAAGCAGAGAATTTTCAGGAAATGAATACAGGAGTAAAGGAAGGCAAGAAAGGCAGGGGGGAGGTTCACGAGACCTGGGATAGTCAAAGCATCTGACATATGTGGTCAGGTGTCAGCTGGGACCCACTCCCCTCTCACATCATTCCAATTCTACAGCCCCTGGAAGTGCAGTCTACTGGGTAGATTCCTGCTCATTCCCATGAGTAAAGACTGCCCCTGCATCCAGGGCCCCCCGTTTTCCATGGACTACCTATGAGATGTGCTCACTGTGCTCACAGTCAGTGTGTTTTACAAAGAGAATTCATAAAAGGTTCAGGTGCACAGTAGGCCTTCTCTAAACAGATTTAGTGGGACAGCAGCTTTAATTGGCTTCAGAAGCCTGAAACACCTGGAAGCCTTAAAATACCTGCTGGCCGTTTTACCTCACAGGGCTTCATCACCCACATTTCCTCCCAGGCTCCCAACATCTTATTGGCCTGCCACTTACAATCCTCTCTTTCCTTTCCTTTGCAGGAGCAAACTCCCAGTTCTTAACTTTGGTCTGTGAAGCCCAGCTCCTTCCTTCCTCGGGCACCTGGGTCACAGCTGGTACTCCGTCCTTGGGAGAGGCTGTAGGTGCTTACCTTTCACCTTCTACCCAGCACTCCTTAGATTGGTTTTCCAAGCCTTTGCTCCCTAGGAATTCTGCTGTTGGCCCTAACATAGTAAAGGTTTGTTACTTCTATGTTATCTTATGAAAGGCTCACCTTGAGATTAGCATAATGGTCACGTGTTACATAAGCAAATGGTCTTATTTTGAGTGGTGTTCCCAAGAACCCTGCATAGCTGCTCAGTTTCTCCTGCTGGTCCCAGCCCCACTCCCCTTTTCTAGGGCTGCTGAGGGCCTGCCCCAATCCCATGGGTTTTTGTTCTTATGAGCCACATGACATTGAACATACTTTGTCTTGTGCCCATCCCATTATTTGAAGGCAGCAGAGAGATGGTGGAAGAATGCTTTATTAACATTTCACTTAGCTATTTTTGAAGTGAAGCAAATTGCTCAGAATTAGTCTGGATTCCCAGTGGTCAGCAGAAGGTCTGTTGCATTTTGCAGGAGCTCTGCAAGATGTCCTTAGAGATAGCAAGCTCAGATGGTCGTCTTGACTCCAGCATTTAGCTGCTCTCTGACCATGGACCCTTTTTTAAAAACACTCTGAGCTTCTGATTGCTTATTTGTGAAATGCCAATAATGATAGTTATCTAACTGAGTGAGCTCTTGGGAAGATTGAGAAAATGTGTATAAAAAAACCTAAAGCATCTGCCAAAAAAGCCATTAGAACTGATAAATGAATTCAATGAAGTTGCAAGATACAAAATTAATATACAGAAATACGTTGCATTTCTATACACTAAGAACAAAGTAACAGAGAAATTAAGAAAATGACGCCATATACAGTTGCATCAAAGAGAATTAAATACCTAGGAATAAATTTAACCAAGAAGATGAAAGACCTGTACTCTGAAAACTGTAAGACACTGATGAAAGAAATTGAAGATGACACAAACAAATGGAACATGCTCATGGATTGGAAGAATTGATATCATTAAAATGTCTATAGTACTCAAAGTAATCCACAGATTCTATTCAATCCCTATCAAAATACCAATAGCATTTTTCACAGAACTACAACAAATAATTCTAAAATTTGTATGCAATCACAAATGGCCTCGAATAGCCAAAACAGTCTTGAGAAAAAAAAAAAAACTGGAGGTATCCCAATCCTAGATTTCAAGATATATTTCAAAGCTATAATAATCAAAACAGTATGGTATTGGCACAAAAATAGACACATAAACCAACAAAATGGGATAGAAAGCCCAGAAATAACCCCCTGCTTATATGGTCAATTAGTCTACAACAAATGAGGCAAGAATATACAATGGGGAAAAGACAGTCTTTTGTATAAATGGTATTTGGAAAACTGGACAGCTATATGCAAAAGACTGAAACTGTACCACTTTCTTACAACCCCCCCCCACACCTCAAAATGGATTAAAGACCTACATTTGAGACATGAAACCATAAAACACCTCAAAGAAAACATAGGCAGTAATCTCTTAAACATCAACCTTAGCAACATATTTATAGATATGTCTCTTCAGGCAAGGGAAACAAAAGCAAAAATAAACCCTTGAGACTACACCAAAATAAAAAGTTTTAGCACAGTAAAAGAAACCATCAAGAAAACAAAAGGACAGCTCAGTGAATGGGAGAAGATATTTGCCAATGATATATTTGATAAGGGCTTAATATAAAAAATATAAAGAACTTATACAACTAAAAACAACAAAAAAAAATACAAATAATTGATTAAAAATGGGCAGAGGACCTGAATAGACGTTTTTCCAAGGAAGACACACAGATAGCCAACAAACACATGAAAAAAATGCTCAACATCAGTAATCATCAGGGAAATACAAATCAAAACCATAATGAGATATCACCTTACATCAGTAAGGATGGCTTATATAAAAAAGACAAGAAATAACAAGTATTGGCAAGGATCTGGAGAAAGGGAACCCCTTATACACTGTTGGTAGGAATGTAAATTTGTGCAGCCACCGTAGAAAAGAGTCTGGAGGCCCCTCAAAAAATTAAAAATAGAAATGCTACATGATCCAATAACCCCACTACTGGATATTTACACAAAGAATACAAAAAAACTGGGGCGCCTGGGTGGCTTAGTCGGTTAAGCATCCGACTTTCACTTAGGTCATGATCTCGCGGTTCGTGGGTTTGAGCCCCGCGTCGGGCTCTGTGCTAACTGCCAGCTCAGAGCCTGGAGCCTGTTTCAGTCTGTGACTCCCTCTCTCTCTGACCCTCCCCTGCTCACACTGTCTCTAAATAAAACATTTAAAAAAAAATTTAAAAAAAAAAGAGTACAAAAAAACTAATATGAAAAGATATATGCATCCCTATGTTTATTGCAGCATTATTTACAATAGTGAAGACATGGAAGTAACCCAAGTGTCCATTAATAGATGAATGGAAGAAGATGGTGTGTGTGTGTGTGTGTGTGTGATAGATTATATGTATTTGATATATATAATATATATACGCACATATATTACATATGTATAATATATACACATATATAATGGATATATATAATATATACATACATATATAATGGATATATGTAATTATATGTTATATATATTATATATATATTAATGGAATATTATTGAGCCATAAAAAAGAATGAAATCTTGCCATTTGCATAACATGGATAGACCTACAGGGCATTATGCTAAGGGGAATAAGTCAGACAAAGACAAATACTGTATGATTTCACTTATACGTAGAATGTAAAAAAGCTAAACAAATGAGTAAACAAACAAAACAAATAGACTCTTAAATACAGAGAACAAACTGATGTTTGCCAGAGGGGAGGTGGTGCGGGGATGGGCAAAACAGGTGAAGGGACTAAGAGGTACAAACTTCCAGTTATAAAATAAATAAGGCACAAAGATGAAAAGTGCAGCATAGGGAATATAGTCACTAATACTGTAAGAACATAGTATAGTGATAGATAGTGACTAGACTTAGCCTGGTGAGCATTGAGTAATGTACAAAATTGCTGAATCAATATGTTGTACACCTGAAATGAATGTAACATTGTATGTCGCCTATTTTTTTAAAAAACAAAATGTGTGGAGAGTTCCTGGCACAGAGTAGACACGGTTTTCTTAGGGTGAGGGTTACACACTGGACCCAACCTGTCCAATGATGGCTGCTTTGCTCCGCGCTTTCATTTCAAACTGCATCCACCCACGCATAGCTCACATCTTCTCTTTTAGCGCTACATTAATCATCCCTCCAAAAACACAGGGGAAAGAGCCTAAATACCAACTCGGCCTACAGATATTGAGCTCATTATTTATTGATGAAACTTTGGTACATCTTGAAGTCACAACCGTGATCCACTTGCCCTCCTGCAGCTCATTAGCGTCACCCGGGGCTGGCTTTAGAGCCTTCTGCCTTTTAGAGTCTTGCCTCAGTTGAGAGGGAAAGCGTGAATGTTTCAAAATGGCCATGTGGAGTTGGTACTCTGATCCTTCCCAAGCCCTCTGCAGGGCCTTGCTCCCAGGAGCTCTGTGTGACAGGCCAGGAGCAGGCTAGGGGCACACTCTCAGTCTTCGCCAGAACGAACGGGCAATTTTACACTCAGAAAAATGTCCACTGGACATTGTGTTTTCTTCAACCAAGATGTTTTAAGTTTTTTTTTGTGAGCAGCTGGTTATTTTAAGGTGGCCACACAGCTCCCAGTGTGATGGGAGAGACAGAAAAAGTCAAAACCTGCACAGTTTGATGAAGGTCCTGCTAGGACTAAGGGCAGAGTGCAATGGGAAACCAGAGGGTGGTTTCTCACAGCCTGGCGGGTCAGGGAAGCTTCCCGGAAGTTGAGTTTTAGAGGATAGTCTAACCAAATCAAGAATGCAGCTGGGAAAAGGAGAGCACTATGGGCAAAGGGAGTAGCAAGAGCAGAGGCAAGGAAGCAAGCCACCATCTCTCAGGCACAATAGTGGGCATCAGATTGCATGGAGGGGGAAGTAGCCAGGATTTTGGACTAGCAAACCTATAAGCCTCTCATAGTTCAAAGAAGAGAACTGTGAGCCAATGGAGTGAATTTGCACAAAGGCTTCTCAGATTTAATGTGCGTGTGAAGCCCATGGGGGGTTGTTAAAAATGCAGATTATGCTTATAGAGTCTGAATTTCTTTTTTTTTTTTTTTAATTTTTTTAATGTTTTATTTATTTCTAGGAGAGACAGAGAGAGAGACAGCGTGAGAAGGGGAGGGTCAGAGAGAGAGGGAGTCACAGACTCTGAAACAGCCTCCAGGCTCTGAGCTGGCAGTCAGCACAGAGCCCGACGCGGGGCTCGAACCCATGAACTGCGAGATCATGACCTAAGCGAAAGTCAGATGCTTAACCGACTAAGCCACCCAGGCGCCCCTAGAGTCTGAATTTCTAACAAGCTTCTAGATGATGTTCATCCTGCTGGTCCACACTTTGAATAGCACACTTCGAATGCCTGTGGCAAGCAGGAGAGGCTCCATGTGTCTGACCTTGGAGGGTTTTATTCCTCACTTCCTATGACTATGCACCAATGGCAAGTGAAGTTTGGCTTCCACAGCAGCCTTCAACAAATGACTGACAGGCAACGGTGTATAAATGCCCCGGTTTGCTCTCTACATGGAGAAGCTAAGTTGGAAGTGTGTGTGCCATATGAAGTTTCCCTAGCAGGGCTCAGCCCCGGTCACCACAGTCGTGGTGGGGTAGAGCATTCTTTATCGGCTGCCTTCCCATCCTTGTCTCGCTTTTCTCTCTTCCTAGGATTTTCTTCACCTTCAACTCACATGTAAATGCTTGTCCCAGCGTTGGCTCTTGGATGAACCTAAACTAAGACAGTAGAGAAGAAGGGGTCTATGTTTAGAAGGCACAATAGCATGAGCGAAGCACAGTGGTGTGGGAGCATTTAGGGAACTTTATGCTACACTGTAGCTGGGGCGAGGGAGTGGCAAAGACTATCTCCTCTCAAGGGAACTTGAGGAAGGGGGCCGCTTTGGGAGCTTCAGTTACTCTCTTGGTCCTGAGCTTAGTCACCTAGCTCCTATGTGTAGCTACCCAGACCCATGGAGAGCCTGCCACTGTGATCCCTTTGGAATATCCCTCTGGAAACAATTTGAACAAATACATTAGATTGGAAGATCAGTGCTGAGGGGCGGTGGAATATCACCTGGGTTGTGTCCTTCAAAGGAGGGCTCTCCCATCACATAAGCTTGCCTAATGCTATAATTTATGCTTTGCTCTTGGAGGTTCCCAGTGTACATCAAAGACCTGAGAAGTCCTGAGTCAGGAATCTTTTTCACTTACCCAGGAATAACCGGCATTTCTCATAGTCATTTGACCATGGATCTCTACCTCCTAGCACTTAATAACTCTGCACAGAAGGAAGGTTCTGCAGATCATGCTGTGGGAAGTGCTGATACAGGATGAGAGGGTACATCTGGATAGTCAGGGAAGATTCTGGGGGGGCCGAAGCTAGTCTGCCAATGTCAGTCTCCTGCTGTCAGTGAGTCCCAGCAGTAATGGTGGTCACGGCACTCCACAATCAGATCACAATGCCAGGTAGTAGCCAAAAACTACCCAGAGCCTCTCTCTGCCAGAGACTAAAAGCAGAGTGTCCAATACATTCATAATGTGCTTCATAGACAGTTGCAGCTTAGAAGGTAGCGTGAGAAAGGGGAGAAGCCATTAGCTGGAACTAATTCAGACACTTAGGCCAATAGAAGATGGATAAGCAACTAAGAATGAACAGAAAAGAATAACCTGGACAATTATGAGAGGGGTAAAGCCTGGAATGAGATGAGCATAAAGAACCAATAAGAGAGGCTGAGCGTGGGATGCCTGGGTGGCTTAGTCGGATGAGCGTCCGACTTTCGCTTAGGTCATGATCTTGCGATTCGTGGGTTCGAGCCCCGCGCTGGGCTCTGTGCTGACTGCCAGCTCAGAGCCTGGAGCCTGTTTCAGAGTCTGTGACTCCCTCTCTCTCTGACCCTCCCCTGCTCATGCTGTCTCTCTCTCTCTCCTAGAAATAAATAAAAGAGAGAGAGAGAGAGAGAGAGAGAGGCTGAGAGTGAGCTATGGCATATGACCAAAAGAGAGAGAGCTCTTTTCTTCACTTATATGTGGCCATCATCCTGACTTGTTCTGGGAAGTTATGTTTCAGACTGAGGGTTATTGAATAAAAGGAAGTTGAAGCTCAAGATAGTAAAGGTAATAAAGAACTGTATTTCCCCACCTGGATCTGAAAACCCAAGGGGTGGCTTTGTTATCTCACATCTGTCTTCTCCCTCACAACTCGCGCCCACCCCACATATACACCCACCAGGTTTCAACTTGAGGTCAGGTTCGCAATGTGGCAAGTGAGGCTCAGCTCTCGGAGCTGGGTGACTGTGGTTCCCCCCAAGGGTGGGTGCCCCTCCCCGTCGGGACAGATGTGCCGGTCCCCAGCTGTGGGGGGAGGGGGTTCCCAGGTGTGCCCATCGGGACAGATATGCTGGTCTCCAGCTGTGGGGTGTCCCAGGTGTGAGGGTCTTTGTGAGAAGAGTTGGGAGCAGCCGGTTGCACCCGGT
Source organism: Crocuta crocuta (assembly GCF_008692635.1). NCBI lineage: Eukaryota > Metazoa > Chordata > Mammalia > Carnivora > Hyaenidae > Crocuta > Crocuta crocuta. The sequence goes on from NW_027529526.1 coordinate 8,389,809, forward strand.
GCATAAAACCCCGGCTTTTACCAAACTGGCTGACACAGCACAAGGAAGACCTGGACCCGCCGAGAGGATGTAACACGCAGGCTTTTACTGGAGCTGGAGCGCGGAGGGTACACTTTCGCTCGTTCACGGTGGTCTGGAAGGGCTGCTTTTTCCACAAGGGCCACGCTGGTGGGTCCAGGGCCAAGGTCTGTGTGGATCCTGCCGATTCGAGCCCCCAGGGCCCCACTGGTCCTCTGAGCTGCCCCCAGCACGCCTGTGTGAGTGAGGGGGACACCCCCCTCCCCATGACCTAAGGGAAAAGCCGCTCACCAGGCAGCTCCAGGGCTGGACAAGGAAAGGAAGGGCAGGAGAGGAGGTGCAGGGAGGCGGGACGCGGTGGGGTGTCTGCCTCCTCAGGGCAGAGCTGACTGTTCGGGCGGCGGGCCGGCCTCCAGCCTTAGGAGCACCTTCTCTGCGTAGGAAACCAGCTCCTGGAAAGAGAGCAGCAGGCATGAGTTCATGGACACTCTTAGAGCCTTCGAGAAGGCGTTTTTGTGACCGACTCTGCTCTTCCGTGAAGAGGTCTGTCCCTGCCCTTTAGGTTTTGGGGCCTGGAGACAGCTGTGAAGTCGCAGACGGGAAAAGAGTCAGGAAAACCATACACGCAGAGGGGTGCTTGGGTGGCTGTCGGTTGAGCCTGTGCCTCTTGATTCTGGCTCAGGCCGTGGTCCCAGGGTTGTGCGATCGGGCTCTGCACTGAGCGTGGAGCCTGCCTGGGATTTGCTCACTCTCCCTCTGCCCCTCACCCACTGGAGCTCTTTCTATAAATTTAAATAAATAAATAAAGTAAAATAAAATAAATATGTTATACACAGAAAAAAAAAAAAAGGAGGCTTTGCTCCTCTCTCCTCGCCTTCTCCTCCTGGGCCAGGGAGGTGAGCATCTAGGTAACTTACCTATTCGCAGTACGATTTGAGTTTAGACACAGTGATAGGAGACACAGCTGTTTTAAATGAGTTCGGGTTTCCAGCCTGGGTCCCACAAATGAGACTTCACAGAAGGTGAAGTTGCAGAAGAGGACGTGAGTTTTCAGCCAGGAGCTTCAGGGTGTGGTGGGGAGTGGGAATGGGGCCAAAACCATAGATAAAGAAAGGTCCTGAATTTTTCACAGTGGGCACAAGGTCAGCTTTTCAAACTATGGGTTAGTGAGCTTAATGTTGTTCTCGGCAAACCACTAGAATGAATCATTAGTTTTAAAATTATTCAAGAATAATTCTATCGAAGTAGTTTTATACATAATTAAAAACCTCAAGTAGTCCATATAATAAAATAAAATAGTTCTGTACTTCACCAAAGTCATCTTCCCACCCTTGACCTGCAAAGGAGCTCCATTTAACATTTTTAGCTGTTCCTTCTCAAAATTGCCACCATATTACTCAATAACATGCTTATATCATTATGCCCTGATTCATCAATATTAGACAATATATAATGATTTCCTGTTGTTCCTTCTACTCTCCACCTCTTCCAAACATATATGCATCTCTCCTAATTCTCACACATTGGATAAAAACAATAGACAGTGTTTACATTATGTACTGTGAAAATGTGTGTCACTGTTAAGTGGACTTCCATGATGGAAACTTTTGTTTTCACTAGTTGAATCAGCAGCCAGTTAGGAAAATAAATCACTAAGCATTTTAAGCAGAAGAGAATGAATTTAAGGAATTGGTTACACAGGTAATGGAAGAGCTGGGAAGCCAAACAGGGGAAGTTGAAGCAAGGAGAAATTTCCAATAGTGAAAAGCTGCTGCCATGTGTAAGGGTGAGGGTGTGGGCAGTCTTTCTGGACCCCAGGATACAAAGGCCACCAGGCCAAAGGTAGAGCTGTGGTGGGCCTATCCAGAAGCAATCAAAGCCCTGGAAGAGGTGCCCCTCAGTGGGAGACGCCACACGAAGCAGAGAGAAAGGGAGAGAATACCCTGGTTTCTCCATATCCCTTCACTGCTTACTGTTGGCCAAATGCAGACAGAAGCCATTTGTGAAGTGTGGTCTGAAGGCATCAGCCCCCCGGTATCCTTCCTTATTCCCAGGCTACAGAGCAGGCCAGAGGAGAGCGAGGAGTGCATATGAAGGCAAAAAGGCAACTACCAGACACACTAAGATGAATATTTGCTCTTTTGATAAAGAAATAATTATGTATTTAGCAGTGATGTTTTTCTTCTTGCTCCTTCAAATCTGTTTCACACCATTGCTATTACTTTCCAAATGTTTGAATATATCATATAATCCATCAGTTTCATTTTGTTTCCTGGAGTGCTTGATTCTTCTGTTCCTGTCAGGGCTGTTTGCTTGAGGCCTGCCTCAGTGCTACTAGCTGAGGCTTTAGGGCATCTCCATCTCAGGGAGTTCCTCATCTTCAGTCCTGAGCTCGATCCACAGCTGCTTCTTTCTTGGTTTGCGCCCTGTTTGTGGAGTGTGTCTTCCAGTAGCTTCCCAAGAAAGAGTCCATGGGAAATAAATATTTTACTTATGCATGTCTGAGAATGTCTTGATATTATACTCACATTTGATTGACAGGTTAGCTGGCTTTAGAACTCCAACTTGAAAACAATTTTTCCTTGGGATTTTGATGGGGCTGATTCATTGAGTTGTAACTGCCAGTGTTGTTTTTGAGATCTGGTGTGATCGAAAGTTTTTGCTTTTTTATATATGACCTGTTTTTTCTCTTTGGCTACCTTTAGGATCTTCTGTCTATCCCCAGATTTCCTTTGCAAATTGAGACAGATAACCCCGAATATAGATTTGTTTTGCTAAGAACATAAAGCTGCCCCCTCCACAGTGAGGAAAATATCAAGACCCAATGGGATTGAAGCTTTCAGCTTAGACAGAGCACGATGTCCCCAAGGGATCAATTCCTAATTGTAAGACTTTCTGGCAGAATTAGCCATCAACCATGGATGATCAAATGAAGCCTCTCCTGCTGCTCTGGCTTGGTATACCTGGTACTTTGGGTAAGTACTTTAGATAAGTAAGTATAGGAGCATCTTTATTTTGGTATCACTGTCCTTTTAAATGCACTCAATGGGGATGCATCTTCACCTGCCAGGGAGTGAAAATTCAAACAAGACCAGGATTTTCTTTTTCATTAATGGGCAAGAAGAAGTTCTATGATGAATTTAAACCAAAACACAGCCTCCATTCAGTTATTAAGAGGGCCTACGACTGTCTAATCAGTAAAATTTCAAACTATTTGATGCTAATTCTCCTCCAGAGGCTCTGTCATCCAAGGAGGAGAGTGTGGCCCTGCTTCACACTTTCCTTGCTTCTCATTTCCCATTTGCTAGCTGTGCTTTCTCACTATTCCAGAGAGTAGGCAAGGGAAAAGGTATGGGGATGGCTCTTACTTAGCTGATCCTGCCCTAAGATGACTTTGTGCCCTGTGGGTCTGGCAGACATGGAAGATGACTCTCAATTTTTTGTGAGTTTTCTGGATGCCCCCCCACTGGGGTAGGTGACTACAACTTCCTGGACAGAAGCGGTGCCTCAGCTTTCACTGGCTACTCCCAATCCTTCCACAGTTTCTGACCCCTGCAAGTGCTTTGTTGAAGGACTACTCTCCCCTGGTGGGCTGCCGCAGGAGGTCTGTTAAAATGATGGTGGGTTCACATTTCCACTGAGGATTCCACTGCTGTGTACCTTCGTCCTGCCATTGCAGGGGGGTGTTAGTGGCTGCTTTAGCTTTCTCGGCCGTAAGGCAGACTCCTGTGCCTTTGGGGAGCACAAATCAATTCTGTAGGTGACTTCCACTGATGCTTCTCCCATTAAGCTTGGAGTGGGAGACANATCGTCCTGCCATTGCAGGGGGGTGTTAGTGCCTGCTTTAGCTTTCTCGGCCATAAGGCAGACTCTTGTGCCCCCCAGCTTTGGGGAGCACAAATCAATTCTGTAGGTGACTTCCACTGATGCTTCTCCCATTAAGCTTGGAGTGGGAGACAGGTCACCAACCTCTCCTCTCAGGGGAGTCCCCAGCTCATAAATCCTCTTCACATATCCTCTCCTGAAAGTCTTTAATAAACCAGTCCTTTATCCTCTCAATCTGGGTGAATTGCTAATCAATTTCCAATTACCCTCTATAAAGTTTCATTTCCCGGTCTGTCTGAGAACTCACTCATGCATCTGGTATCCCTCGCATCTTGGTGCCTGGTGAAAATTCCCAGCTTAGCATTCTTGTTATGTGGGCATCTTCAAGAGTTGGCCTTCACCTTGTACCCATGTCACACCATGCCAAAGTTTTATGAAATAGCCATCTGGAATATCTAGGCACCTCTAAAAGAAGGCAGTAGGAGGCTGGAAATTTAATTCCTTCAAAGAGTTTCCTGAAAAAGGACATTCCAATTAGTGAGCTGATAGCACAGCCTTGTCACTGGAGCTGCCGATAATAGAGCAAAAGCGCTGGGTGATGCTTTATGAGCCTATAAAGGAGGATGCCACAGCACCTCCAGAGTCATAGGAAACACGTTTTATTTGCTTATTTATTGTCTTTAATTTTATAGGCTATGGGAGAAATTTCCCCCTTCTGAATGTGTCCAATTAGCTCTGTGCACCCAAGAGGAATCACATTCCCTGGCTTTGAGTATTCCTCAATACCCACAGAAGGAAACAAAGAAGAACAGAAATATATATCCCTGAGCAGTTCCAGGTCCTATTAAGTCAACTATTGCAAGGGCAAGGGTCTGGAATCTCCAGGGAACATGACTCTGATGGCCACCTCTCTATGCTGCTATTGAGTTGAGATGACTCTAATTCCATTGCTACTCATGAGAACTTTGACACTGAACTAGAATTATCAGCTGATCTGGCAGGAGGACTGAGCTAATTGATTTTATTATTATTTTAGTGTTTATTTATTTTTGAGAGAGAGAGAGAGAGCATGCAGGGAGAGGGAGATGCAGAATCTGAAGCAGTGAGCTAATTGATTTCTGATTTCCATGGACCTGGCTGGCAGATATGAAGCAAACGTATGATTCTTGAACTATATATTGAGAGATGATAGTGTCCAGAGGACAAGGAGGGAAGGCTGAACAGAGAAGTCACTTTCAGGCTCTCCAGTCCATGTTTCTATCATTACGAGCCATCTCCTTATACAGGAAAGAAAGTCTTGAGCTTAGAGAATGAGATGGGCCATGAAAACCACGGCTCCCTAACTCTGTTCCTGGATTCGATGCCTATTGTTTCCCCTTGCATAGACAGTGGATTCAGGGTCTGCATGGTTTGGAATTGTATGGAGTTGAGATGCCTGTGTGGCAGGTTAACGTGGATCATGACTGATGATCCAGGAGGCCACTGGGGATTTCACTTGATGTGCCATATAGGAGGGCTGTGGGGACTAGGAGACTCAGCCTGGCTCTTTTCCAGCTTCCTAATGTCACTCTGCCCAAGGCTCAGCATCTTCCAAAATACAATAAATAAATGTCGGGCAGGTGCAACAACAGTCCACGTGGTTCCTCTTAAGTGCCCTGCTGAGCGTTAAGCACAGGATTGGGTAGCTTCTGGCCAAGTTTTGAAGACTTTGTTTTAAAGTATGCTTTCTGATTTTAACATTCATTATGACTAAAAGGCACAAAACTCAATTTGGGGTCTCAGGGGTTGAAACACTAAACTCTTAGGATGTCAGAAGCCATGCTCTCAGCTTCTCACCCTGCTGTTTTAATGAGGTTAATGATTGTTTTTCCACCAAGCACCTACCTGTGATCTTCATAAAAAAAAAAAAGAAAGAAAGAAATGACTCACATGGAGATTTAAAAAGATATCACTGTGGAAAGTGGATGTTAACAGGCTCTAGAAATATGATAATTATCAAGTATTTGAGATACAGTGACTACAATATGATAATGAGATGTATTATGCTGGTAGAAAACACCCAGAGAAATGACACAAAGTAGAATTATGAGAAAAAAGAAAACAGAGCTCTTGTTTGGTTATTCTCTTTGTTGTGATAAAAATTGAAATGGGAGAAAGTTGAAATCTACATGGTATTTAGTAGTCCCTTTATATTTGTTTGCTGAATGAGTGCAACGTCTTTTCCCTGGAAAATGGATCACCCCACACACACACACACACACACACACACACACACACCCCACAAGGTGCATTTTAGGTCTCTGCCCCAAAGCCTTATTTCTACTCAGCAAATCTTTCTGTGGTTGGGAGCCTCCCATTTCTTGATATTCAGTGTTTGCTGAATGAGTGAATGAATGAATCCATCCTTACTTCACATTGTTGTTGTTGTTGTTTTAATGTTTTATTTATTTCTGAGAGAGAGAGAGAGAGCGAGCAGGGGAAGATCAGAGAGAGAGGGAGACACAGAATTAGAAGCAGGCTCCAGGCTCTGAGCTGTCAGCACAGAGCCCAACGTGGGGCTTGAACCCACGAACTGTGAGATGATGACCTGAGCCGAAGTCGGACGCTTAACCGACTGAGCCACCCAGGTGCCCCAGAACAGACGTTTTAATGTGCTAATCAGATTATGGTGCTCCTTAGCTCAAGCCTTCAGTTCTTCCTTTCCTGTTAGAATAATACCCCCACTCCTTATGACAGCTTCCAGGCGCCTGTGGAATCCATCTCTCACTTCCAGTCCCGCTGGTTTTGTTTTAGTTCTTTGGACCCTCTGAGTGCTTTCTGGCCACAAGAGTCTCATGCCTGCTGTCCTCTTTGCCTCATGGCTGGCATATTCTCATCTTTCTGATGATACCAGCTCAAATGTGTCCTCAGAATGACCAGTGCTGACTGCGCTATCTAAAGTAGTGATGACTCTCCCTCCCCTCACAGTTGTTTCTTTTCTAGGCTTACTGAGTTTGTTCCCTTTGTAACAGTCGCTATAGTCTGGAGGGTCCTCCTTTGTTGGATTATTTTACTTCATGTCTGTCTCTCTCAATAGAACGTAGGCTCCATGGGGCACTCTTGGCTAGCAAGTTCAGTTTCAGCCTCAGCACCAGCACCTGACAGGTAGTAGGTGCTCAGCTAGCATAACCATGTGAGTGGCTTAGGAGTGAACTCATTCCCCTTTTCCCCCAAACACACACACACACACACACACACACACACACACACACACACACACACACACACTTAGGCTGTGTAGAAAGACAGCCCTGATGCTGTTTTCCCTGGAGACTTACTTTAGAGATGGTGCTCAGGATGCTGGAAGTGATGCTCACATATTTCACTCTGCAGACTGCCACCTTCAGGCCTGAAATCCTCAGGCTTTCTAAATGCTACATATAAAGAATTAATGGATCTTGCATCTCTGGTGAATAACTAAGACACCTTTATATTGAAATGCAGATTCTCCATTGAAAGGCAAATCTTTCATTCCAACCCTTTGAATAAGACTGGGTTTGTATTTTATAAAGTAAGTTATATACAAGAGCATAATCTGGGCCTGGAGTGCTTTCATGTGATTGCTCAATAAATACATTTTTACTCATCCAAACTCTTGCCTCTGATTATTTGCACTGAGATAGTTAAATAAGTGACAGTAGCCCTATTGAGTTCCACTTAATTTTATTCTGTAATGTTCTGTATGGCTCCAGACATTTTCTGGACCTGTGTGTCCCAGAGATGGGTTGAGAGTGCCTTGTTTGGGGCCAGTTGGGTTTTGGGCTTGTAATAGTAGAAGAGGGCCCAAATAGGGAAAGGTGAGCAGGTAGGTGACATGGTCGGCACTCTGCCCCCTGCTTACTGTATCACTTTTCTTTCTTCATCTATGAAATGGGATAGAAATGCTTACCCCTTCTTGGGGTTATTCTGAAGATGACATAACGAACGTGAGAATACTTAGCACACTGTCCAGCACATAATTGGGGTTTTTATATACATAGCATTGCTGAATTCAATTTAACTACACATCTTAATTATTCGTTTCATCCCTCCAACCAGACTCAGCTATAAGAGTATATATCTGCATTCTACTCTGTGCATTCAGTAGGAGCTCAGTAAATACTTAAAGTATAATTTGTTCTTGTTTTCTCATTATAGAACGATAATCATCATCAAATGAGCAACCCAGGAATAACTGCTAGTATTTTAGTGCCTCTCCCTTTTCTGAATAAGCCCACCTCGAACTGACTTCAGTTGGATTTGCTGGGGACAGAGAAGGGCAGCCGCAAGAAATACATCAGGCCAGAGAGAGGAAAAGGGAAAGATTGCCTCTGACGCACCCCTACTCCTATGCAACCCCTCTTCCCTTCCACCGCGGGCCTGCACTGAGCCAGAGCCTGACAGCTGGGCTTCGGCGTGGAGCCCCACAGATCCCTCTCTCCACGCCAGCCACGCAGTGCAGAGCAGTGGGAAACATGGCCCATGTCCAGACAGCAGAGACCTGACCTCCCATCAGATGGGGTGCTATCAGCTGCTCCTCGTGAGAGACAGATCACTCGTTCTTTCCCTGCTGCACATTCCAAAGCAATCCACTTATCTTGCAAGCAAACCCCAAATAAGGCACAGATTGCTTCCTACAAGTGGGTTTCTGCTGAGACCGCTGTTGTTCTTCTTATTGCTCAGCCATGTTCCCTGCACTTTCTGGGGACTCTTGGCTAGGTCCTTCATGATTCCTGGACAACTGTGTTGCCAATGGAGGGAGTCAGGCTGCAAAGCTGTTTTATTTGTCAAATAGACATCCAGTCAGGGCCAGAGCAGGGCAGGGGTTCAAGAGGCCAGTGGGCCATGGGTCAAGCAGAGCTGCAAGAAAAGTATTGGCTTCTGCTTATTTATTTTCTTGCTTGGTATCCCCAAGCAGGCTACTGATCTCCAAGCCTTGGTTTCCTTACTCATTATGGTTCTACAAAGGGCTCTCCTTTCATGTGTCAAGCTCTGTGCTATGGATGTTATAAACATCATTTCAGTTCAGCTCAAAATCTGATGGCAGAGTTGTCAGAGAGTGAAAGGAAAGGGGGATCTGAGAGAGGGCCACGAAGTCACAGCAAGAAGAAGCTTGCCTGGGATTAACGTTGCCACTCTCATCACTGGCACCACAATAAGCAGCCAGTCACCACCTTCCTATCATGATGGCATGAAGAGGAAAGTCCCAGAATGATGCCATGTCAGAATTACACCAGTCCTACCTGCCTCACTGCTTGACAGATGAGATAATGAGACCCAAAGTGGGGTGTGACTTGAGAACTGTTGATTTGCTCATTCATTCATTCATTCATTCATTTATTCATCAGACTTCTGTTGTGCTTTTATCATGTCTACGTCCTGTGCTGTGTTCTGGGGATGGAGACAAGCCTTTGAGGGCACAGCCCAGCCCTCAGGGAACCACCGGAACCACAAGAGGGGTAGAGAGCCAACTGTAGGGATTGATGGGGAGAGAGCAGACAGTGTAGACTTCTGTTACAAGAAGACTGGAATGGAAGAAAAGGGGAGAAATGGGGGGATAGAATGAGAGGAACCCAGGAAAGGTTGTATTAGATGGAGGAGACAGGGGTCACATCACCAGATGGATGATGTAAGGAGGATGATGAGAGATGATGCCCCACATGCAGGGGCTCTTGGGTGCAGATGAGGAGGAATTAGAAAGTCATTTGGAGGGACATTTGGCTCCCAGGCAAAGGTTTTTAGGATGGAGACACAGAAGAGGAAAGCACCCCACAGAGCACAGAAGTTGTGTCCTGGGGCCACAGGTGGTTGGAGGCCAAGGATACACCAGAGGCCCTCCATACCAGCTGCAGGTCATTCCTGCCTTCCTTCAGGTATGGGGACAGGTCTTGTGGACATGCTGCTATAGGCCAAGTGTAGGGCTCACAGTGGCAGGAAGTTCTCTAGAGGAAGGAAAAGGTCTGAGAATCTGCCAAGGGACCTAGCTAACAAGATCTGAAGGGGTCTTTCAGTCAATTCCCTGTGAATGCCAATATCTCAAGCAGTCAAGTAGTCATATTAAAAATCAAAAGGTCAAAGTTTTGCCAGTGAATAGTCATCCCGTCACTGTTCCCAAGCTTAAACCAGAGGAATGATGGGGTCTATTGAGTGGTCACTTACCTAGCCGACTGTGTGGAGAACAGTGCTTTTCTCACATCCTAATGATAGAAAGTGGGATGTATGGAGAAGTGTAGGTGTCTTCCCATCTTCTGAGAATCTGAATGTTCCCATTGATGGGCCAGGACAGAAACATGAGTCAGAGGCTAGCCGCCAAGACCCAGAGCCAGTGTGCCGCAGAGTTTAAAGGAGAAGGCGACGTGTTGGGGGGTCAAGGAATGCTCCCCCAAAGACAGGAGACTTCAGCTGGACCTTGATTGACCCTGTTCCCTGTTCCCACCTTAGAGATTGGTATTGGGCCCTGCAGAAGATGATGAGACAACACATTCAGTAGGCTTCCCTCTGGGGCATTCCTCCTTGTGCTGCTGGTTAACTAAACTGAGCTTTTAGATGAGCTGCGAACGGATCTTTGAGTTCCCTGGTTGTCTGCAGAACCAGATCCCTCAGGTGTTGTTGGGGAAGGGGAGCTCACTGTTGCAGTGGGCTGCTGTCCCATTAGCTGGGCTGAGGAGTCACACATCCCACCCCAGCACATTCTAGATGTGCTGATAATAAAACTGGAGCAAACGCAGCATTCAACACGTATACAAACCCTTTGTGGCAGAAGGTAAGTGTAATTACCATGCCCAACTCAGAAATGAGGAGGCCAAGGCTCACAGAGTTTAGGAGTGCAAGGTCATGCAGCTAGCCAGGGCAGACCAAGCACTTGTGCCCTAGCTAGTATTTCTGTGTTTTGTGCTGCCGTTGTTCCACATAGCCGCAGTGACCTTAGTTGTACCTCTACTAGATAACACTGATTGGTGCTTACCATGTTCAGGCACTGACAGTGCTTTATGTGAAATATTTCATGTAAAGCTCTTAGGAAGTAAGTATTCTCTCTCCCCTTTTTACAGCCAAGTAAGCCGGGGTGCTAAGAGAGATTCAGGAACTTGCTCAAAGTCACATAGGCCATCGTGGTGGAGCCCTAGTCTGTTAAATCCAGAGCCCATGCTCTTGAGCACTTTGCCGTGCTCCCAGACCACGTGGCTATTGCTGCTGGCTGAGTGGTGCATGAACAGGCTCTCTCAGGTGCTGGTGGGGAAGCGCTGCCTGTCCTCTCTGGGTCTGGGCCACTGGCTGGTGAAGGGGAAGCTGCAGGTGGATAGAGTAGAGCCTGCATGTTGCCTTGAGGCATCGCACTGCTTATAATGAGGGACAGGTTTTCAGAGCTGTCCTGATGCCTTTCATCTGCTCCCTCTGTGAAGTCCCTAGGAACAGTCTGGGACCAGGGTTTGGGGCCTTCATTAGCTTTGCACTGTCTGAGATATTCACAAAGACAAGAAAGCAGACGGGTTCCTTTGTGTTCTCAGCCACTGAGACTGCTTTTCCCAGCTCCTGGGATCCAAAAAAAAAAAATCCTCAGAGCTGGCTTATTCACAGTGATGTAAAAAGTGCTTAGTTCTGCTGGCCTGTTTCAAGAAGTGGCCATTGTGGCTGACACTCTCCCTACCAACTGTGGCGTCTGCTGTAGGATCATTCATCTTCCAGCCAGCCTGCCAGGCGGCCCAGTGTAGAACGGTGATACATTGACAATGCACCTGTCTACGTGTCTATCTCATACTAGTGTGAGGTCGCTGAAGGCAGGGAGCCTGGTGGCCTCATCTCAGTATCTCTCCTGCAGTAATTCAGAGACTTTCCCCATCACAACACCTGTGGAATCTGCCACACCCCATCAGGAATAGCTGCTCACTAAGCTGGGGATTCTTGCAGCGGAGAAAGGCCCTTTGATTTCTGGGGATCCTGTTTGAAAAAGCCCCAGTCCTGGGAATCTTGCCTGCAGGCGACTCAGGGAAGTGGAGCTCAATGAAAAGCCTGTGAGGTCCTCCATCCTCCAACCTGGCTCCGCTTTTATTCCCTAGCAACTTCCCCGCAGCCTAGCCACACTGCCCTGTTTCTCCAAGCATGTTCTGGGGAACACTGCATCGGAAACCCCCAAAGAGTTTGTGGCAGAGAGAAAGGACGCAGAATCTTAAAAATGAGACTTGGCTATTTCTCAACCTGCATGGCAGGAAGGAAGGTGAATTGGGCTCGTCAGCAAGGGGCTGGGGACCACCTCATCCCAGGCGGGACTTTGTGATACTCACATTGGGAAAATGAGACATCATGAATGCCCAAATAGCTCTGCAGTCATCAGTCATGGAACGTCCAAAAGGCTATTTGAAAGAGGTTATGATAATATACTATCACATCTGAGAGAAGACGTAGTGCTTGTCTAATAAAACACTGATGGTTATATAAAGGGATTATGGTATTGGTTCAGGGGATAAAACTTAAAGGTTGCTTGTTATTTGAGATTTGCGATGGTTTGGATTGACGTAAGGTCCTTGTTGATTAATGGGGAGCTAACTTCTTATGCCTGTCCCTGGACTTCTGCTCCAGAATCTCTGGGGCTGGGCCATCTTGGGGGGCAACTGTATTTTTACCAGACCTCCCATATGAATTCTTGTGTATATATTGAATTTTGTAAATCATTTCCCCAACCTTGTGATTCTAAATCTTGGATGCACATTGGAATCACTTGGGGAGATAAAGAAGGCAATAAAGCAAAAAAAAAGAAAGAGCTTGGTTGCTACCTCCAGATGTTCTGATTTGGTCAGTCTAGGGTAGGGCCTAGGCATCATGAGGCTCATTGTTGTTTTGTTTCCAGATGGCTTTAATGTGCCACCAGGGCTGGGAGCTTGGGGTAAGCCATAGCCTCAGGGATGGTGCCTGTCTGTGCTCTGCATGTATAAGCATGTAAGAGTGTGTGCAGGTGTGTCTCTTGGGTTGACTCCAACCCTCAGAGGCATTTATGGTCGTCTGGGACCTGGGCTCAGTCCAGGACATGGAGTGGTTCCCTTCAAATGCCTCTTTCTGGACATCATATTGGCATGGCAAGGCTCTGCTGTGGAGGGTGGAGTGTCCTGAGAGGCCCAGGAATACTGGCTGTTGCCTGGCCTCCGCTCTCTGGCTCTGGGTCAGAAAAGCCTGTCTGAAGGAGCAGAAGGCAGGAGCTACAGCCAGAACCAGAAGTTCTGGGATGGTCCTGATTATCAAGTGGTAGGTGATCCCCCTTAGGGCAGCAGCACCTAATGTAGCAGGTGCTACAGTGCCACGAACTTGACACTCAGCATCAGCTTCTGTGTATCAGTGAAATAGCCAACAGAGCCCTCCTCCCATGAGTACAGGTAGCATACGTGGCTGGTGGGCACACAGGGATACCTGTCTTCGCTCCGTCAAGAGCTTTTTGCCTCCTGGGCCCCAGGTTAGGAAGGTGCTCTTCTCCAAGCACACTGCTCCTGTTCAGAGATGATCAATTTATTTCCCATCTTTTATTAATCAAAGACACATGTACCTGTTAAGCAAGGCTTCTGACTCTCAGTAGGGGAGACATTTCTACTCTGAGTCTTCCAGACATCTAACCCATAGTCAAGGAGTTTTCCCCCTTCATTAATCTCTGTGTATCCTTATTGCTGGACCTTTTGGAAACAGTTTGGGGGTGCCTGGGTAGCTCAGTCAGTTAAGCACCTGACTTCAGCTCACATTATAATCTCACTGCATGTAAGTTCAAGCCCCGCGACAGGGTCTGTGCTGACAGCTCAGAGCCTGGAACCTGTTTCAGATTCTGTGTCTCCCTCTCTCTCTGACCCTCCCCTGCTCACGCTGTCTCTCTCTGTCTCTCAGAAATAAATAAAACATTAAAAAATTAAAAAAAAAAAAGAAATTTAAAGGCCAAAGAATACTGCCCAGGCCTTACCTCCTGTCCTGTGTCCCTCTCACTCTCACTTCTGCCCCAACTTTGTCTTTCTGTGTCATCTTCAGCAAGTCTCTGAGCCTTTCTGATGGAATAAATGACTTGGCCTCATTCTCTTCCCCGGGAAATGACATGGATGAGCTCTGTGGGGTTTAAATCATTTCCTTTAGCCACTGACCCTTCCTTCAGAGGGTTTATATACTACATCTAGTATATAGACTAAATCACGGCTGCTGTGGGAAGTGGGGAAGGAAGGACTTCAGACCTCCCACACCCCCAATCATGGTCCACCCTCCCCAAGGGACCCCACAGAAGCCATTGTCCTACCAGATGGCAAGCACCTTTTCTCCTTGTGTGGGGGCAGCCATATCAAGATCTTGGGACGGTTGGGTTAGGTGGCACGTGTACTTTGAAAAAGCATATTCCAAATTTCAGTTGCTTTTTTTTGTTTTCATTTGGGATATTTAATTATTTTATTTCAAATGTCAAGTAGTATGAAAGGAGCTTTGGGATTGTAATGCTTATGAAAAGGGGGCATTGATTTATAAAAGGTTGCAATCCATTGACCTAGATCAGTGTTTTTCACCATGTGGGTCCCAGCCTGTTAATAGGTCATGGAATCAATTTCGTAGGTCATGACCAGCATTGCTTCTTGATAGGATATCATAGAATAAAATAGAACATACCAGAACTAGTCACACATGGTAAGGCTAAAGGCGGCTCTGTGAACTGTGGTTTCCCTTATGTATATCTGCATGTCCGTCCTAGCGTCACATGACAGATGGTTCGTACTGTGAGTTAGGATCCGGAGAGACCCAGAGCTGGTCTGGAAGGAGGTGCTCCTGCGGTTTTTTTCAGGCCCTGACTTTGCCTCGCATCTGTATTTGGGGACCTTCTGACCACTGGGCTCTGTGGTGAGCTGGTGAGCGGTGCAGGGAGAAGAGGGCTCAGGAGGATGGGACTGCTGGGCAGGGTGCCCCCCTCTCCTTGGGAGAGCCCAGAGCCAGGCACATGGGCAGCAGTAACATTCCTCCTACTGGGCGCTGGCAGAGGTGAGGAGGTTAACGTGGGACTGACCTTGCCCAAGTCCATGGTCCAGGGAGCTAACTGTGGTATATCCTGTACAAAGCGAGTGACATGGGTACATGAGGGGGTCTAGAGGCCTCCCCTAGATTACTCCCGACAGCGGAGAGGCTTGTCACCTCCAGGCCTCTGGTTTATGTGGGCCACCTTCAGGTACCTGCTCGGTCTCATGCTCTGGGATGTCTTGGTGTCTGTGACTGCCAACATGTCATGGCCACTGGGTTATGACCCTCAGGAGCAGAGGGCAGCCTGGAGGATCAGACCCCAAGCTGTGAGGAAACTTTGGGGGTCTCCCTGCAGACTAACTGCCCTTTAGGGTGGAAATCTCTGCTTCCTTGACCTTGTCTGCATGGTGTGCCTGGCAGGCAAAGTTGCTACCTGTTCACCCAACTCCCCAGCCCAGGGGTGATCCATCTGGATGCAGAGGCCCTCACATTATAGCACTAGGCTCCCCTATGCAATGTGGCTTCCTGATTTTTCTTCCTCCCCTGACCTTAGCAGGAATGGGGTAGAGAGCAGGATCAGAGACAGACATTTCCTGGGGCCCAAAGCCCTTCATCCCAGGGGGATGGGTCCCCTCCATCCTTTTAGAGAGGATAGAGGAGTCTTGTGTTCTCAGGTACCCAGTGAACCAGACGCTGGTGGGGAAGACACAGAAGTGATAAACAGCCACCTCAACAATGCCCCACTATTTCTGTTTACAGTTTTATCTCTAACACTCATCAGAGCACCTGACCCATAACAATTGTAGCAATTGTCAGTGATTATGTAGCACATAGAATGCAGGAGATTTTGTGATTAGTTTACTCAGTCCTTACAATAGCCCCACAAGGAGGCAGATATGATTGTCCCTGATTTTCTGCATTAGAAAGCTGAGGCGCAGAGAGGTTAAGTGATTTGCACAAGGTCACTCAGCTCGTAGTAAGTGGGGAAACCACATTCCAGACTCTGGTAGCGTGGCTCAGAATTCTTGAACTTCACCCTTAGGCTAGGTTGTCTCTCTGCACAGCTGCATGTTGGTGCATAATTAGTTGAATAAGTGAATTAACTTTCATTCACAACTGCAAGCGCATAGTTTAATTTTCACCTCTCTGTGGGTACTCAGAAAAGGTAGGGCCAGCTAATGTGTGATTTCCAGTGTGTTAGGACCTGCCAGGGAGCTGCTGTTTAAGCCACCCACCCAGATAAGAGGGCATTAGAACAAGCGGCCTCTCGGAAGAGAAGGACATACTCATGGGCACGTGAGAGGCTGTGCATCCGAGTGCCCTCTCTGGTCATTCACCAACCTCAAGGCCTGGCACCAAGGTAGAACGTCAGGGCCATACAGCCTCTGCGCAGAATTCTCATCCTCAGATCCTAGCCTGGGAGACTTGGGGTCTTCCAGGAAGGCTGGCCCACCCCCTCACAATCCTTTCTGGGGCATAGAAATGAGCTTTATCTTGCACTTTGAAAATCCCTCGGTAGGGCAAACACTTGTGATTATGAAGTTCCCTGAAGAAAGCTCAGGCCCCGTGGGTCATCCCGAGACCCACTGAAGCAGCCTTGTCTGACCTTGTGCGTAAGGTGTGAGGGTGTGGATGCTACCCAAAGCCATGGCTGATGGAAATAGATAAGCATGGGACTCCCATTCCCTGTGCCCTGGACATGTCGAGTTTCTTTGTCCAGAGTCTTTGCTTATTCGGTCTGGCTGAATGCCGAGCTCACCTCTTTCCTTTGCCTCATGCACCCATACAACACAACGGGGTTGATAAATGAAGAATTTGCCGGATGGAAAGGACTAATTTTTCCCGCTCTCAAAATCATAGGCCTGACTGGGTTTTTTTTTGCTCCCATTCCGCTGGACACATGCTGCATTCATAATACAGAGCATTGAGACATCATAAAGGTTTTCACATCTTTCATGTGATAAATATTTTTACCGTCATGCTCGAGAAATGGATTTTGTTTGAAAATGGCCTATTTCCTTTGATGGCTTCTTTGACTTGGTTTCAAAGCCTTTCTGGGTCCTGCAAGAGCTTGGGTTTGGGATGGCCCACATGTGAACTTTTTCGAAGGACAAATCCACTTCTCTTCACTGAAATACAGGCACAGCCACCAGGGGTGGGAAATATATGGCTGGGGATGGTAACGGAAAGATGTACAGTGAGCCAACAGCTGTTAGGAGTGATGGGGTATACGGCCCCAGGGACCTCCGTAGCCCGGGGACCCCGGAGCCTGTGAGCAGAGCAGACCGAGCCCCACAGTGCCCTGGCTTCTCAGATCCCTCTCCACTGTAAATTGCACTTACAGATTCAGATGGGGGCTATTTAACCAGAGTGGAGCCCCTTAATATTTCTTCTGGAAAGTTTGTTTTTACAAGTGTTCTCTTGTCTTCGAAATGGCACATTTTTAATGGTCTTGCTATATGTGCTGAGCAGCCACTTGGGACTAGAGAAATCTGTTTTCAGGACAGGGCTTTGTGGGCTGCCGTGACCTTCTGTGACTGTGTGTGTCTCACGCATGTGTGTGTGTGTGTGTGTGCGTGTCCGCGTTCATGTGTGAGGATACAGCCAGTGATAACTGAGCAAACCAGGAAGTCTGTCCTCCTCTGGGAGCCTGGTTTAATAGTCCCTGGATCTTGTGATTAATAGCCTCTCCCTCCATGCCTGCAGAGCCACCTCTGAGCTTTCTGCTCTCCTGACATATGGATTCCAGGTGCTCCTGTAGAACTGGATCCAGGCACCATCGTGGGTGAGGGGCCTCTGAAGGGAGAGGGTCACTGATTTCCCCAAACAAGCCTCAGGCTGTAGGGTTTGGCTGTCTCCAAGGTACTGGAAATACTTGGTTGTTGAGCAGGTTCCCTTTTCCCTGAGCTACTTGGGAGAATCCTCAGAGGTGTTAGAGGGAACACTGAGCACGGGATGCGGGCATTCAGGGGCCTTGCCTCCTTTTCCCATCTAAGAATTAGCTGCTACCTACAGTGTGGCCTTGGGCAAGTCATTTAACCTCTCTGGACTTTATTTATAAGACAAAAGAGTTGAACTAGAGGTATCAGGGTTCCCTTCACCTTTCTGCTTCTAAGTGGAAGCCACCAGTCCCTGTGTGAGCCAGAATCTGCCAGCTGAAGCACCCCAGAGTTTTAAGACCTGAGATCATCTCTCCCCTCCCCCCCGCCCATTGCATCTGGCCAAGAGAAAGCCAAGGTCTAAATAGAAGGGTGGGGTTTGCCCATTCACTGAGCGCATGAGCTGCAGAGCCAGACAGTAAGAAGGCCTGGGACAGTAAGAAGTCACCTCTACAGCCTGGTTCTTAGAATAGCTCCCACCCCCACCCCAGCAGCCTAAGCATCCCCTGGGAATCTGTTAGAAATGTACATTCTCAGGTGCTACCCCAGCCAGACCTGCTGCATCAGAGTCCCAGGGCGGGGCCCGTGATGATCTAGTGGCTGAACAAGCGCTATGGATGCGTCCGATGCGCAGTAACATCTGGGAGCCACTGCATTCCAGCATGTGGCTGCTGCTCTAAGACCAGAAGAAATACCCTGCAAACCTGCAGGCTTCAGTGGAGAGGCTGAGACTGGAGGGAAGAGGGTAGAATATTACAGAGGGAGGCACGCGCACCCTTCCTGGCTTCCATCGCGCTGTGGGTTCCCCGGGGCCAGGACCTCCATGCGGCCCATCCCAGCATCTAGGAGGTACAGCTACAGCCCGCATCTGGCTGGGCGGGCTGCGGATGGTCCTAGCACAAAGGGCCCCATATCCTCCCTTTCCCCTCCCTACATCTGTGCCAGGAGAAGCATGCCACTTTAACGTCATCAGGGTCAGCTAGCCAGTTCATTCTAGGAAATTGATGTGTGGAAACACTGTGTTTTATGTGTGAACAGTGAGGTGTATATTTAGAAGTCCGGGTGCTCTGCTCCAGGCTGTCAGCTCTCAGGGGAAAAAAAAAATGATGGTATGTGCTTCAGAGTTCATTATATCTCCTAGGCAGAATCCTAGGTTTAAAGGGTTGTTTTAAAGTAGCACATAATGGAGCCTATAAATCCTGGTTCCTAAGATACACACATTTGTCACTCCTTAAAGTGAGTTTTTCACATGTGCTTTATACGGTTGGCTTGGAGCATAAAGACTCGGACCTATAATGGAGGCTTTCATTCTGCATAATTTCTAATCACGTCCACTTCCATTTCCATGAGGGTGGGCACACACACGGAGCTCCGACTGCCCCTACCTGCCCGCCCCTCTGAGCAGTGAGCTCAGCCACACGCAGGCCCAGACCCCAGCCTGTGCAGGGAGGGCAGGACAGGGCACTGGAGAAGGTGTGGGATCTGTCTGGCTGTGGGAAGTCATCATATAGTATCTGGAATGGCCTCCCAGAGTCAGATGAATCCCCATTCCTTGCCTGTGATGTTAGCCCAGACAGAAATAGCGGTGCTTCTCCCTAGACTCTCCCCCCCACCGCCCTGCCGCCAGCTCATTCTGTAATTCTTTGCTAGGACTTGCCACCTTGCTGAATCCCAGCCCACCTGTCTGGGCTGCCTCTCCAGTCATTGCCAGCCCCTCCCAGCGCATGAGGCCCTATTTCTTTATCCCCAGCCTTGCCCAGCATCCTGTTTGCAGGAACTTGAACATCCCAAATCATAATGATCTTCTGTCCTTCCCAGGTGGGGCTGAATTAGGCCTCACTCAGCCCCAGCCAGGTGGGCTAGGGTTGTGTCCCATGAGGCAGATACCAGGGGCTCAGAGGAGCTAGAGAGGTGTATCAAAGCCAGCTTCCCTGAGGCAGAGGCCCTTGACCAGCAGACAGGCCCTAGCTGACATCACCGAGCTTACTCGGTGCTAGACAGCGTTCTGAGTGCTGGACACAGATTTACTTCTATTTTCCTCACTGCAGCTCTGTAAAGCAGTATTGTTATTCTCATTTACAAGTGAGGAAACGGAGGCTCAGAGCAGTTAAGACCCATCCATCTAATAGAGCAGCCAGCATCCATGGCCTCTGCTACCACTACAGGGTTTGGCAAACTGCAGTGCACAGGCCAAATCTGACCTGCTGCCTGCTTCTCTAAAGAGTTTTCTGGGAATGCAGCCACACCCACTCATTTACATAGTGCCTGGCTAGTGCCGCTTTCTCCCTGCAATAGCAGGGTTGAATGGTGGGTGGAGACTGAGACCACCACGGGACCTGCAAGCCGAACTATTTATTGCTGGTCCTTTACAGGAAAAAGTTTGCCAACCCCTGCTTTACATCATACTGCCATCCATGACTCCGGTGAAATTGAAAGCGGATTATTCTGTGCATGTGTCAGTGTGTGTTTACTGGGGAGTGGTCACAGTCTTCATCAAATTCTCAGATGAGAACCCCCTCCACACACATACAGACACAATAGACCTGCAGCTTGAGGGTGTTTTGAGAGGCAGAGTTTTGGGGTAGTCAAATGCCAATTTCTAGTCCAAGGCACAGCAGTGGGAGGTGAGGCCAGTGATCAGGAGCCAGTTGGAAGCTGGGATTGTTCAATCAGAGCCAGCAGAGAAGAAACAGAGGCCGAATGATTGCTGCAGTACCTGCCTTGCACTGTCTGGGGCTGTCCTTTGTTGTTCATTAGCTGGTGTATGAGGCAGGCCCAAGTTGGCTTCACGGTCAGGGATGACGCCCCTGTGCAGCTCATGGCCACTGGCTACCCTCAGGTGCACCTGCTCCTTTGGCTGTCAGTCCTGCCCTGATAGCCCCTGTCATATCTCCACGTGCAGTCTCACGGGAGTGTCAGGGGTGAGAGAGCGCTGTGCTGAGCTCCGTGCTAGCACGTGGCTGGTGCTCAACAAATGTTAGCTGTCATTCCTTTGCCTCCCTACAATCCAGAGGGCAAAGTATCAGAATCTCCTTTCTCTTGATGGCAAAACCTACAATGATGGAGCTTTTATTGGGGTAAGCAGAATAATGACCATCCCCTCCCCACTGCCCATGAAAGCTGTGCACATGACAATCTCTGGAACCTGTGAATTTGGTACCTTACATGGCAGTGGGGAATTAAGGTTGCAGATGGAATTGAGGTGGTTAATCAGCTGACTTCGAAATAGGGAGAACATCCCAGATTATCCAGCTGGGCCCGATGTCATACAGAGTCCTTAGAAGTGGAAAGGGGATCAGAAGAGAAAGTCAGGGTGATGCCGTGTGAAAAGAACTCAAGCCACTCTTGTTGGCATTGGCCATCAGGTAAGAAGGCCGTGGGCCAAGAAATACAGGCAGCCACTAGGAGCTGGAAAGGATTCACAGATTTAAGAATCCAGGGAAATGGATTCTCCTTTAGAACATTCAGAAAGGAAAGCAGCCTCGTCAATACCCTGATTCTATCTTAGAGAAAAATTTGTGGTCATTTGTTACAGCAGCAGCACTAGCGAACTGATCCAGAACACAGATCCCCAGACCACTCAGCCATCCTGATAACAGGAAGCAAGTCCACTTACCAGCCATCTGAAGGTTTGCCAAACACTTTACTCACCTTCACCACCACACTCCATCTTTGCAGGGAGCTACAGGTATATAGCATGATCCCCATTAGACAGATGAGCAAGTTCATGCTCAGAAAGGTTCCAGAGCTTGATGGAGGTCACCTAGCTGGTCAAGGGAAGAGCTGAGTCCCGCGCCTCTACAGGAAGCTGCCCTTGCAGACAGACCTTGGCCTTGCCTTGTAATGAGGCATTCCATAGAAGTCTCTCTCTTTCCCCACAACACCCTTTGGGTGTCAGAGGAAGCTCTCCCAGATTTGCCTTTGCCACGATGAATAAAGTCGTTGCGCAGAGGATTTTAATGGTGTCAGACCTGAGGCTGTCAGGGCTCCTTTCTTTTGATTAGCTCCAAGCTTTTTCTTGTCAGATTCTACTTCTTTCTCTTAGCAGTTCTGAGGATCCCTGGGAGAGAAAGCCTAATTGTGAAGGCTGCTGGCAAAAGACCTTTAGCTCATGTTCTAATGCACCTCCAGAAACACGGAAGAGGGGAAATACCTTATGCAGAATACTTTATTTCTTTATTATTAGGGCTCTTAGCATATCAAAGGGGGGGTTAAAAAATCTGCGATTTTCCCTCGGGAGCCCAAGAAGAGGCACACTCTCTTCCATTTCGAGGGTAAGAAAAGCACCACTATGATGGGCTAAAGTCCTCCTTTTTCTCCCAAAGAGAACCCAACCCTGGGGCCCATCTTACAGAAGAAAAAGGGGACCCACAGTATAGCAGATTTGTCCCATGTTGGAGCTGAGAGTTGGTTGAGATCTCCTGCCTGTGGGGCCACTGCTTTCCACAAACTCTTGGTGCTTCCCTGTGCCTGGAACCAGGCACAGAGGCTGGCTTTGGACCTCGGAGCTGGGTGTTGGAAGGGGAGAGAGGGAGACACATATTCCAGGCTGTGGAGACAGCTCAGGGTGTCAGTTCTGGGTGAAATCCGCCCCCCCCCCCCTCATGTGGTAAAGCGAATCCGGCCTCAGCGGTAGTGCCCGGATGGTGGGCCTTGAAGGAAACGGCCTGAGCTGCTCAGGTGAGGCCCAAGCACGAGGCCCTCTAGTAGAATAATGGTGACTTCTCACCAGCAGGAAGCACCAGGCAGGAGTTTCCTGAAAGCTGATGAGAGAAATGCACATTTCTGGATATTCCGTTGCCCTTTTCTTTTCAGCCCCAAATAAAACATGCAACAAAGAATCTCAAGAGTGAAAGAAAATCTTAATAAAAATCATTGAATTGTATGTTTGAGATGGGTGAATTTTATGTTATATAAATTACACCCCAATAAAGCTGTTAAAAAGAATGAGTGAATGGAGTGGAAGAAAAGGAAATATCCTTTAAGAATTCTTATCTGGGATATTCAGCAATGCCCACTGCATTCTTTAATGCTTAGCCTTCATCCTTCCAAGAGCTGACTTCACTGTGATTCTACATAGCAGCTTGACAGGCTGTTCCCATTTCACAGGAGAAGAAGATGGAGGCTTGAGGGGCCAGGCTGAAGGTCTTGTCCAGAGAGAGTGAATAGCAGCCCCAGGGCTGGGGAGAGAAGGGGGCTCCAGAACACACCGGGAGGAGGACCAGGAGATAGGTCCGTCTGTGTCTGTCCCCTAGATAAACTTTATACACAGTTTCTGGTGCCCACAGCAGGCAGTCACCTGGGACCCGGGCTTGCCTGTCTGTCCCACTTCTGGCTGCCTCCTCATCACTGCATTCTGGATCTCATCACCAACTTCCCCCCCCACCCCAAGCTTTGGCTTTGAGCCCGGCCTGAGGGCAGAAACAGAAATAGCAGTGGCTATAAGACTGGCTGCAGGGCAGAAGCGAAGGCCCCCTCCTTACACACCCTCAAAGCCTTCTTAAGTCTGCCTGAAATAGGAATGAATATGTAGTAAACTGAGTAAACCCACAAGAAACAAGAAGGCTCCCCTGCTTTCCTAAAGGTGCCCAAACTGAGGCACCAGAAGCAAAAGTGCCCCTTCTGACAAGCACGTGGCTGAACTTCGGCCACGGGCCAGGGGTGCTTAGTGATGTGAGCTGAGTCCCGGGTGCCCCTGTCTGTCCCCTCAGCAGAGCCTGACCAGTACCACCGTCGGGTCCTAAGGAGGGAACCTCAAACCTTCAGTGGAAACTGTGCATTGTGATCCCTTCGATTCCTGTTCTGGGATTCATCGGAAAATCCGAGGAGCCGAGATGATCTTGGGTTCCTGTTCAGGGGGACATCTGGGCCAGAGCCCCTCCTGCAGCTCCCCCAAATTGCCAGCGGCCCCACTTTAGTGCACAGCGGAGCCGGCTAAACGGCTCAGCTTCAGAAGATGGGGGTGGCCAGGAATGTGGGGCTGGGGGGGATAGGCGGCCGAAGTGGATGGGCTGGGCAGCATTGTAATGTTTGTTTCACTCCAAAACCCATTTTCGTTCTGCTCCATTGTGCAGTCTCTGCACGGCCAAGACCTGGAGCAAAAGCAGCCGGGCAGGAGCTCGTTTGGGGGCTCCCGGAAGCAGCCGCTCTACTCCCTGCTCCCAGCATCGGTGCTGCACGAGCCTCAAACGCCTTGGCAGAGTCTCCAGATGTGCTCTCGTGCCTGGTGGGTACACCCGTGCACGACCCTCAGAGCCACGGCTTTTGTGGCATTCGTGGCTCAAGGCCTCACCAGCTGCTTTCCTGCCCCACTTCCCTCCTGTCCCTGCGAATTAGCATAGAGGCTGTCAGGACGCATATCTGTGATTCTCCGCTCTCATTAGTGGGCTGCACGTGGGGCATATCTGAGACCCTAATGTGGCCTTTCCTGGTACCCCCATGTGATCTCTGGTAGAATTTTCTGGAAAACAGGTCATGCACAATGAATGAGAACTGGGCATTCACATGGAGAAACCGATGAGGTGAGTGAAAGGTCTCTGGAAACCCATAATTCATATTCACAGGGGCTTCCCAGGAAGGGTTTGGAGCAAGTGATAGTCAAGATACACTTAACCAGCTAGGCACAGGCACAACCATTTTGCATGAATGCTGGTCACCGTGTGGAGCAAGGTCCTGGGACAGCTGACCAGGCCAGGCATATGCCTTGTGGTTGCTGGCTGGTGGAAAGACCTGGAACTTTCCAAGAAAAGAGCCGGAGCGGCAGGGGTAGCAGTGCCACGCGGAGGGGCTCTGGGGCAGCAGCTGTTTACCAGCGCTGTGGAAGTATTTCAGTAGTTGAACTGCAGTGGGCCCACTGCAGTGGACCCGTGAAAGTCTCCCGGGACCCGAAGTTTCTACAAGCCTCAAGCTGGCATGTCTTGGCTCCCAACATGGAGGTGGACTGGGGATGTGTCTCTGGGCTGCAGTTTCCTCTTGTCTATGGCGAGAAGGTCGGTCCTATGTCACACGGCCTCTGTGATGGCCTGGCCTCACTGTCTGGCAGGGTCAGGGCAAGGGACCTGGGGTGCAGCATATAAGGGGCAAAGGGTTTGCAGTAGACACCCGAGATTGGCCTACACGTTCCCTCTTCATTGGACCTCAAATAATGCACTTGCCACTTGGCACAGCACCTTTGGTAGATGGTTGGTGTGTCGGGCTTTGGAATACATGCTCATAGGTTTGTAAGCTACTTCCAAATGTTATGGCCAGTCCCTTGAGACTTGCAGTTTCCATTATGGCTCTTCCGTACATCCTGCTGTTCTAGGCCTCCTGAGGCTCCAGAAGTTCTTCTTGTCCAGTTTCAGCTGTGGGGGAGCCATCTGTCCAGAGGCCTTGAGCCCCACACTCTGTTCTCTCCTGCTTCTGCGTCCTTGCTCGTGTTGGTCCTGAGGAAGGGTGCCCTTCCTCAGAGTGAGCTTGTGAATCTCACTTGCTCTCCGTGTCTAACTCAAGCATCCCTCCTCCAGGAAGCCTTCCTTGCACACAGCCCTTCCCTCTTCAGTGACCCAGTGGCATGATAAACACCCTGGATCTGAGCATTGATCACATTCTCTATACATCTGGCTTTTTCACTAGACCGGATGCTGCATGGGGATCGGCACCAAGTGTGAATAGTCTTTATATTTCCAATGCCCAGCAATAGGCCTGGTACAGAATAAGGTTGCTTGGATATTTGCTGATAACCTGATAAGAAGAGGCAAGTCCCCCTAGGGCAGAGCTGACAGTGACTTTCAAGGCCCGGCAATGAAAGAGGTGCCGCCGTTATCCCCCGGGATCAAGCTAACTGAGCTGACGTGGCCCAGAGGCCGGCCAAGGAGGGCATTCTTGGAATGAGTACGATCGGTTGTTCCCTGGGCCCCAGAGGTGGGGCCCCTACAAAGGGAAAGGTTCCTCTGAGAGATGTCAAGGAGGAGGAAGTCAGTCCTTTTTCTCAGTGTCAAAAATGTCATACTTCTCATGTCAGATGTGCCTTCTCTTCAAAAGATGCAGTGATTAGTGACCTTGAGTTTGTTGACAGGGATTTCTGTAGCAAGCACCTTAGAGACTGAGCCGGGGTGAGGTCAGGAAGAAGACTGGCAGCCTTGTGTCTGTGGGGACTTTGGGGAAGGATGGGGACACCTGACTTGACTCTCAGGCTCTCTGAAGCTCTTGTGGTTTGGGTCAGACGCTCCCCGAAGTCACCTTAGGGTAGTTTTCTGAAGACTCTGGGTCTCCCCACCTCATTGTCCTCTGCACCCAGGTTTCTGAGACTTTGGAGACTTCATGTGGTCTTTCCAATTCTGAGCTCTCCCAGGTGAGAGCAGAAAGAGGAAGAGGCAAGAAACAGACACAGCCTTCCCTCTCTCCTTCCTTATCTCTCTTCTCCCCATGTTTTTTGGGGCAATTCCTCTGGGCACGGTCCTGTTCTGGATGCTTGGGAGAGATAGTAGGTAATCCCCTGATATAAGAGATTCACCAGAGACCTGGGAGAGGGGTGGGGGCTGTCTACCAATGACCACAATTCTTGGAACTCCCTGAGAGGCTTCTAAGAGCATAATCTCAAATGGCTTTGCTTAAGTGAAGTAGGTAGGAAATTAACTGCATGCAAGTGAAATTTGCTTGCCCTTTGCTGGCTTCATACTCCAGGCCCCTTTCAGTTGCGTCTGAGGATTTTGGGAGTCCCTGGTGGATGGGCAGCTTACTGACTCCTCTCCTGACCTATTGCTACTACCCCATTCATTCGTTTTCCTGATATTCATTGAGCACCTGTTAGAACAGGCACTGTTCTAAGCACTGGGGGTTCCTCAGGGAACAGAGCAAGTCCCTGACTTCATGGAGCTCACATTTGAGTCAGGAAAAACAAACAACTAGCAAGACAAGTAGAAAAAGTACTTTAGTGGGTGTGGAGGAAACGCTGAGATTGAATGTTGAGGAAAGGCTTTGCTGAGAAAATGACAGCCGAGTAATGGTGGAAAGGAAGTGAGGGGGGTTAGCTGTAAGGGTGTAGAAGGAAGTCCAAGAACAAAGGCTCTGAGGTGAGATATGCTGGGTGACTCTTGCCGGTGTGGCTGGACTAGGGAAGACAGGAGCAGTGGTAGGCGGTGAGCTCTGGAGGCTCTCAGGGTTTGATCACAGGCAGCCTTGTAGGGCCTTGTAGGCGTTAGTGGGGACTCGGTCTTTCACACTGAGGAGACAGTTGGCTATTGGAGGGCACTGTGCAGAGATGGGCATAGCATGGTAGTGTCTCTCCAGACTGTGGGTCTGCTCATGCCCTACTGGGGCTCCCCTCCTGCCCTTGCCACAGAGTCCATAGTGCAGGGAGGAGGGGGAAGGTCTCCCTGCCTCTGAGTTACACGGGTGCCTGTCGGGTCCTAGGTGTGGCTGTCTTGGTGTATGGCCTCTGTGTTCCCTGTCAGGCAGCTCTCCCTAGGACCCAGACAAGCACCAGCGCTGGCGAGGAATGGGCTGGGATTACAGGGTTTGTGCCGTACTCAAAAAACTCTAAACTCTGGCTCTGCCACCAGGGTGAGTTCACTGTGCCCCACTCAGTCTCTGCCATAAATGAGCTCCCCTTGGGGAACGCTCAGCTGTCTGGATATATACTTCTTCTGAGTCACCCCTCAGTTGGTCAGGTGTGCCCAAGGAGGTCTGGACCCCAGTAGAAAATGTTATACTCCCAGTATAGCCCAAGTCTGCTCCTAAGAGGTGTCTCATTCTTCTCTGACAGACAGCCCTTGGTCTGGCCCGTCACCAGATGTGTCCAGATGCCCCTGGACCCTTGCAGAGGTCCCAGCCTAGGTAACTCCCTGGAGCCTCCTTGCCCATTGCAATAACACGTCAAAGATGGTCCTCCTTTGCTGAGGACCATGTAGGATTGCTTTCTTACCAGAGAGAGAAGGGAGATGGGTCTAGGACCAGTTAAGGGTAGGCCACTTGTAGGTGACATGGAAACGCTTCAACTGGGGGCTAGACAGTAACAATATCTTTCAGAGCTGGGGACCTCAGGGCAGGGCCATGTATCTGAACTCAAGAGGCATTTTTGGAAAAGCACCCTAGTGGGGCTGTGGGGCCTTGAGGTTCCTTCGTAACTAACCTTTATGGAGCCAACATGTATCATGTGCCAGGCACTGTGACAAGCTTCTTACTTGGAACATCTCATTGAGTATGCACTCATGCTCTCTGAAAAGGCTACTGTTATGATCAATGACATTTTCTGAATGAAGAAAGTGAGGTGCAGGTAAGCTAGTCCAGCTGATAAATGGTAGATCTTGAGTGTAAACCCCAGGATTCTGACACTACTCTCTTTTTTTTTTTATTTTGAGAGAGAGAGAGCATAAGCAAATGAGACAGGCAGAGGAGGAGAGAGAGAGAAAAAAACAGAAAGACAGAGAGAGAGAATCTTAAGCAGGCTCCACACTCAGCATGGAGCACAATGAGAGGCTCCATCCCACGATCCTGAGATCATGGCCTGAGCTGAAATCAAGAGTCAGATGCTCAACCCAGCAACCAGTACTCTGTTAACCAGTCCTTTGGATGTCTGGTATAAGATGCAGATCACACATTTTCTTGAAGGACCAGATAGTTGAGTATTTTCGACTTTTTAGGCCACATAGGCTCTGTTGTATGTACTCAACTCTGCCCTTGTAGCTCTAAAGCAGCTGTAGATAATATGTAAGCTCGTGGATGAGGCTGTGTTCCATCAAAGTAGTATTTACAGAATAGGTGGTTGGCCAGCTTTGGCCTTCAGACTATAGTTTGCCATTCGTGACCTAGAGGGAAGAAAGTGAGGTTTGGAGGGAGCCAGACCATCTTCAATGCCCCTGACAAACTGGATGACTTTGGATTGGTCATTTAACGTTTTCATCTTTGGTTTCCTCATGTCTAATAACTAACCTCCCAGGGTGCTTTTCAACTAACTTATTTTATCTTTTAAAAAGTTTTATTTTGGGGGCGCCTGGGTGGCTTAGTCGGTTGGGCGTCCGACTTTCGCTTAGGTCATGATCTCGCGGTTCGTGGGTTCGGGCCCCGCGTCGGGCTCTGTGCGGACTGCCAGCTCAGAGCCTGGAGCCTGTTTCAGTCTGTGACTCCCTCTCTCTCTGACCCTCCCCTGCTCACGCTGTCTCTCTCTCTCTCTCCTAGAAATAAATAAAAACATTTAAAAAAAAAAGTTTTATTTATTTATATTGGGGGGGGAGGGGCAGAGAGGCGAGGGAGAGAGAATCCTAAGCAGGCTCTGCACTGTCAGCTCAGAATTCAGACTTGAACTCAAAAACCGTGAGATCATGACCTGAGCTGAAACCAAGAGTCAGATGCTTAACCAACTGAGCCACCCAGGCGCCTCAACTAAGTTATTTTAATATGATGTATTGAGCCCCTCACAAGAGCTGTGTACTGTGTTGGGGGTATAGCAGGGAACAAGATAGATGTCAGCCTGCCCTCATGGAGGGCACACCCGTGAGCAAGACAGAGATGATCTGGGGTAAAACCATGGGCCAGCACAGTGCTTGGCTCCAGGCGGGAATTCAACGAAGAGGTCTTCCTGCTGCTGCCGTGCCCCCGGCTTATCGTTCAAGACCCCCTGCTCTCCAGTTTGTTGTGGTTTATACCCATGCTGAGCAAAAAGACAGGGGCATGTGGTGGAACAGAGGACTTTAATGTGTTTATAATACATTTTTATGCAACAAAGGTCTAATTGTGAATCATAATTTTTTCATTAACTGGTCTCATTTTACTTGGTAATATCCACTTAGGTATGTGAGAGCAGTAAAACGCCATTTCTCTTCAATACCCTATGATTCAGTTGGTTCACTGATTGAGGTTTTTACTACCCCCAATATTCCACATGAATGAGTCTTATATATTTAGGGTTGGTGAGGACCTTGACCATCACGTAAGCCTTGTGCTTCCCTTCACACATGCCTCATAGGGGAGAGCAGGTGTGCCCTGAGTTCTGGCGTGGAACTTGCAGTGGCCAGCACCATACTAAAAACGCTTGCTTTGTCATAGAAATGCACACGCAGTTCACATTTTACTCCTTATTAGATCCTAATCTGTCTTGTGTATCTGAGTTGCCTTCTGTGTCTTTAAGGAAAATTGGTGTGCTGCGTTCAGTCTTTGGAAGGCCTGAGTGACCCAGCCCATTGTCCTGTAGAGGGAGGGTGGTGCCGCAGTTAGGACCGCTGCCTGGGGAGACAGACTTCCTGGGATTGACCTTCCATGACTTCACCTCCTCCTGAATGGATCAGGACAAGTTTCTCATCTTCCCTGTGCCTCACTTGCATCCCCTGTGACTTGGAAATAGTGATAGTTCCCACCACACAGGGCGCAATGAGCTGACGCGGGGAAAACGTTCACAGCAGAGCCTGATGCATGGAAAGCACTCAGTGGGGGTCAGCCATGAGGATTATCCCAGGAGATGCATGTACCTCCGGTTTAGGGTATGTCTGAGAGCTCCCCGCAAGAGGAGGTGACAGTAAGAACTGCAGTCCGCAGCTCCGAGCTCCCCAACCTTGAAGACTCTGCAGTCCTAGACCCTTGTCTGTCTCTGTGCCTTTAAGTGACCTGGCATAGGTGTGTCATACACCTACTGGCTTCATACAGATGGCTGAGGGGACACTGGCAAATGTCCCAAGCCTGCCTGGATGGCCAAGGGGTCATTAGTAAGTATCCCAAGCCTGCTTCTTCTGTCCCTAATGTGCTTCTTCTTCCTTTTGGTCTCTGCCTCATTTCCAGACTCTCCGCACCATCTCTCAGTAACATCATGTGTATGAGCACGGAGGGCACCATCCAGTGGGCTTGGCATCTCTGTCCAATTCCTCTAATTTCTGACCTTGACTAAATGACCCTTAAATTAAGTCCCAGGTCCTGATCCATCAGCCTATGTCATGGAAAGACCTACCTTTTGCCCCCATAAAAGAAAGATTTAAATGCCCTGCCAGGCTCCCCTTGCTCTGTGTCATGCTGGTTACCAATTAGTGGGCACTGTTTCTGAGACCTAGGCCAGCCTCAGTGCTGAACATGCATTATTGTATGCAGTCCTCTCAGATCCTGTTGGTGGGGAAGGGGAGGTGGCATGGGTAGCTGTTAGTATGCCTGCGTTACAAATGGGGCAGTCGAGGAACAGAGAGGCTGAGTGTTTGCATGTGGCCATGTAGCCAGCGAACGGTGGAGCAGGGATTTCTTTGAACCCATGTGTGTGTGTGAATTCAAAGCTTCTGCTCTTATAGGTAATAACGTCCCCTTCATTTTCTTAGAAAATTCCAGGGAAACCATGTGCTCTCCTTGACCTGGTGTGGGGGCTGCCCTTACAAAGTCTACCAGGGGTCCAATGAGCAGTGGCAACAGCGCGTGGGTGACTGGGGATTTGGGGCTGTCTGCTGTGCCAGTGGTACCCTATTCTGTAGGCACAGGCTGGAAGCAGCAGGAGGCAGTCTGGTTGGAGGTCCTTGGAGCCAGATGGATGGCGCTTGGTGGGGTCAGGCTTCCCATAGCAGATCAGACAGTGGAGAGGGAGGTGGACTGGCAAGAGCTGGAAAGGGGAGCAGACCCAGCTGGGGGACCCAGGTATGGGGCCAGTCCAGGATCGGCAGGGAGTGGGGGTGCAGTCTTGGGAAGGAGAAGCGGAAGCCCACTCTGAGGGCTAAGGCTAGCATCTCTGGTGGGGAGGCAGACTGAGAAAGGAGGGAGTTCTGACTTGAAGCCATGGGGCATCAGGATCACATCCGTCAGCATCCCGGTAGACCCTGTAGGATGTATTTCTATATCCCTTGTGCCTAGTGGTTGTTGGATGGACGAATGGATGGATGGGTGGATACATGAGTTTGAGGAAGCATGAAGACTCCAGTCCGTCCTCCCCACAGCTCCCAGATACGGGGATAAGATTGTTTTACGCAAGGTGATGGTAAGGAAGGGAAAGGGGTTGTCATGGCATTTGCAAGGGTGCACTCTGACCCGCTGTCTCCTTGTCCCTTCTCTCTCCAGAGGCTCCCGCCAAGCCTGAGGAGGCAGAGGCTGAGCCCTTCACAGACTCCTCTCTGTTTGCACACTGGGGCCAGGAGCTCAGCCCTGAAGGCCGGCGCATGGCCCTGAAGCAGTTCCAGTACTACGGCTACAACGCCTACCTCAGTGACCGTCTGCCCCTCAACCGGCCCCTGCCTGACCTCAGACCCAGTGGGTGAGCAGAGTCAGTGGCTGGGCCCTTGTTGACCTGCCTGTGGGGAGATGGGGTCACCACAGTGCTGGGGATAGAGGACGGGACAGGGCATTGGGACTCCTGGGTCCCTCTCCTACTTCAGTCAGGGTCTGTGCCCTTGACGTTCATTGGCAAGTCACTCTCCTCCTCCCTCAGCCTCAGTTTCTCCATTTGCTAAGCAGGGGGAGAGCTTCATTCCTTAGAGATGTTGAGGATTAACAACCTAATTTACTCCTTATGGGCTTTAGAATCATCCAGTGTTCTTGTTAATAAGTCATTTTAACCCAATTAGTTGCATTTTTATGAACAATTATTTTTTTCCTATAAATTAGTATTTTAAAGTCTATCCATCTTCCAGGGCTAACAAGTCATTATGCCCGACACAGAAGTCTGTCTTGACTTCTCTCTTTGTTACAGAAGATGTTCCTTTAAGGTTCAGTTAGAATTTTTATTACTCTTAATTATTAAAAGTGTGGGCACGTACCACAGCTGAGAAAATCTCATTAACTTTTGTGAGCTCCCCCCATTCCTTCTTTCCCCCTCTTTCTCCTTATTTTAAAAATTTTCTTAAAGCTGCAAACCACAGTGAACATGTATCTGGCATTTTTATGAAAAATCTTGCTGCTGGGTTTGGAGGCTATGTTTTTCTAGGGAGGAAAGTTCAGGTCAGTTCCATGGACATTTAATGAGCACCTGCTGTATACTGTATAATTGAGTATGGTGTTTCCCTGGCTGGGCTCCAGGGAAGAAAGAACAGCTGGGGATCTACAAGGGGCTAGAAGAGTATATATTCATGTAAAGGATATTTACTGATATTTACTGAGCATGTATTATGTGCCAGCATAGCCTAGGCACAGGGAAAGTGCAGTAACAAAACAGACAGAAATCAATGGCCTCACAGAGCTTGCATGTCTAGATGGGCAGGGACACATAATAAAACAGGGGCACCTGGGTGGCTCAGTGGGTTGAGCATCCAACTCTTGATTTTGGTTCAGGTCATGATCTCGTGGTTGTGGGATTGAGCCCCAGCATGGAGCCTACTTGAGAGTCTCTCCCTCTGCCCCACTTCCCTGTTTGTTATCTCTCTCTCTCTCTCTCCCAAATACTTTTTTTTTAAAAAGTAAAATATGTACCATGTTAGATGGTAGCAAATGCCATGAAGAAATAGGAAGTTGAAGACAGAGCTAGAGATTTCCTGGAATAGGAGGAAATGTTGAGTTTTAGTGAGGTGGGGAGAAAAGGCTTCACCAGGAGGGTGACATGTTAGCAAACATCCAGAAGAGTTGAGGAGGCCAGCCATGCAGATACCTGGGCAAAAACTTTCTAGGTAGAGCAAGTGCAAAGGTCCTGAGGTAGAAGTATGCTTGGCATGTCTGAAAAAGAAAAACGAGGCCCATGCGTCTGGACCAGAGTGAGCCAGAAGGCCGTAGTTGGAGATGAGGGCAGAGGGGCAACAGGAAGCAGATCAAGTAGCACAGTGGTTCTCAAACTTGACTGCACATGCAACTCCTAGGGCTTTAACATAATCTTGATATCAGAGCCACACCCTAGACCAATTAGATAAAGAGTTTCCAGAGATGACACTCTGTATCCCTATTGTGCTCTCATGTGATTCCAGGGTGCAGCCCAGGCTGAGAATTGCTGGGGAAGGGCTTTGTAGGCTGCTTGCTGCAAGGGGTGTGCCTTCGCCTCTATGAGATGAGAATCCAAGGGAAGAGCTTGGGCAGACTAGTAATATGCTCCGATTGCCATTTTCAAAGGCCCCTGTGGCTGCTGTGTTGAGAACAGACTGAAAGGGCTGGGGAGAAAGCAGGGAGTCCGGTTAGAAGGCTTCAGCATCGCCAAGTGGCGAGAGGCAATGGTGGCTTGGACCATGATGGCAGTGGGCAGGTGCGGGGTGGGGTTGAATCCTGGGAATATCCTGAGGGTGATGTTGTCTCCATGCCACAAGGTCTCAGCCCTCTGGGAGTGCTGCAGAGACCATCCTGGGGCTGTGGAGAAGTAGGTCTGATGTGGGCAGAACCTAGGCACTCTGGAAGAAGAGTCCTCAAGAGGAGTCGGGGACCCAGGACTCCTGCAGGGGTCTTGGCCTTGATCTTGGCAGCACAGGAGCTGCAGACTTTTTGCAGCCAGCTCTGATGCAACACTCTGGCCCAGCTCAATACATGTTGGTTCCACATTAAAATGGAAATAAGAAGGAAGCTAAAGGAAAGGGTAGGTCTTATAGACTGCAACACGACTATAACAAAGACTGGTATTTACAAAGGGCTTGACTTGTTGAGAACACCCTTCCCCTTTTGACCACACCAAACTGAAGTGGAGGTAGGGAAGGAACTGGCATATTCTTCCCATTCGGGGTTGAGGAAACTGAGGAACAGAAAGCATATGAGTGATATGTCTGAGGTCATGCAGTTGGATAAGTAGTTGAGCCGAGACTCGAACCTGTGTATCCAGATGCCAAATCCTGGTCTTTGATGGTAGCCCACAGCTGTCTTGTTGTGAGCCAACTGATGCCAGAGCCCCTTAACCCTTCCTTGGGAGAGGTGCCCTGCTCCTTCCTGCTTCCATGGGAGGGAAACAGGAAGTTGGAGGAGAGAGGGGACAGAGGCCACACGGCCTTTCTCAGAAGGGCAGGCTTCCCTTGCAAGCATGCTCTGGAGGAGGCACATTTTGGCAGCCAGTCCAGCCTGGATTTCCGGAGTTTGCTGAGAAAGGATCTCTGAAGGACTCTGAGTGGGCAGAATTCTGAGTCGCTGGAAGGGAGCAATAATCCCAACAGGAAGACCTTCCCTTTGCACAAAGCTGTATAGTTCCTGGAGCATCCACACCTCCCCTGTAAGGCGCGGTGACTTTTTATAGAAGAAAACATGGAATCCTTGATAAAAGGTAGTGCTGAGCCTTCTGAGTGAGCCCCCAGCCATCCTCTCTGCAATAGCTTTAAGAATGCAGTTCCTCTTTATGCATGTGCTTAGAGGCGCTCTGTCCAGCTCTACTTCAGACCCCATGCGAGACACACACTGAAGATCTGAGAGCTTTTGGGGGACCACTCCAAACAAGGGTGTGCTTAGGTAAAACAGTGCCCCTCTTTGTCTGTTAACTTCCCTAAGACCATTCCTGGCTTGTAATAAGGTCATAGCTCAGCTTATCCTGTTTAACTCCGTTTGGAAACATTTTTTCTGATGTCTTTACTATCATCGTACTTCAAATTACATTTGCAAACATTTATATAGCTTGAGCCATGTTTGCAGGGATGTGTTTGGCACTTTATTTGTTTTAACTATCTGACTCGTTGCAGTAACCTTCTGGAGGTACCTGTCTAGGAAACAAACAGTGTTCTTTGCTTTCTTGCTCACAATACTTCTGACACCAGATGTGTTGGGTTTTTCCACACCAACCGATTCTGTGACACCAGCTGGGGGCCCTACAATCCCATTCTGTTCTGCCACTATCCACCCGTGGTAGTCATCGCTACAGGTTACGGGCTCAGTCCCACGACCCTGCCCTCACTTGAGAGGACAATCACAAGTGTCAGGTTATCACCTGTGCCTCTGACCAACTGGCTAGAACGTAGAACTTGGAGGAAATACTTACATGTAGCGGTTGATCATGATGCATGTGGTACAGGATACGGATAACAGTCTGATGGGGAGGTGTATAGGGTAAGGCCTGGGAGGGTCCCTTGCAAAGGAGCTTCTGTCCCTGTGGACTTGGGGTGTATCGTCTTCCTGGAACGTGGATGTGTCCACCAACCTGGAAGCTTTCCAAAACCCATACTTTATGAGGCTTCATCACGTAGGCATGAACGATTATTAACTACGTTTCCAGCGCCTCTCGTCTCTTCAGAAGATTGAGTGGGCAGGTTAGGCTGAAAGTTTCAAACTCCTAATTATGGTTTGGTCTTTCTGGTGACCAGCCCTCATTTGGGGCCCACCGAGAGTCACCTTATTAGATCAAAAGATGCTCCTACCAGCAAACCATAAGAGACTCTTAAATACAGAGAACAAACTGAGGGTTGATAGCGGGGGTGGGGGTGTCATGAGGGGAAAATGGGCAATGGGCACAGAAGAGGGCACTTGTTGGGATGAACATCGGGTGCTATATGTAAGTGACGAACCACAGGAATCTACCCCAAAAACCAAGAGCACACCGTACACGCTGTATGTTAGCCAATTTGACAGTAAATTATATTAAAGAAAATAATAAATAAGTTAAAAAGATGCTCCTATCACCCAGGAAATTCTAAGGGATTTGGGAGCTCTGTCAAACACGATTTTCAGTCAGGAAATGACAAAGCGTTTAGGATCTCCATGTCAGGAACTAGGTCAAAGACCAAATATTAGCAGAAACCAGGGACAGAGACCAATATATATATTTCTTATTATTTGACAGTATTATTATTAGTTTCCATTTTACTGAAGAGAAACTGAGGCATGGAGAGAGAAAATCTGTTACGAGCAGATTTTCTCACTAGTGGCAGAGCTGGGGATTGACGCTGGTCATCTGGCCCTGGAATTTGTGTTTGTAACTGCCACCCCACCGTGCTTACCGCCTTGAGGTGTCAGTTTGTGACTCTCTAATGGGAATACTGTTTTAAAGTGGGTAGCCCTGGGCCGATCAGTCCGTCTGAGTCAGGAAAGTCTTCTCTAAGTACTGGAAAATTTGTTTTGGTGAACACACAATCTGTTATCAAGATAGAGAACAATGCCTCTGTCACAGGTAATGTTGGAATTTGAGGTAGGGTGGGTTGGGGTGGGGCAGTATCTGCAGAGAGGAAGCACCGTGCGAGGAACAGTCTCCAGAAGAATCAGGCCAGGTGGGTCTTGCTTCATTCTCAGTGCCTTTGTCCCTTCCTGCTGTTTGCCCTTGGGGACTTCTGCCCTTGGAGGTGTCCTTGGATTTTGCACTTTGCTGTTTGTCTTGGGTTTGTTCTTCCAGGTTCTAACCCTGACGTTATGTTTGGCTTCATTCCTGGACTCGAATGTGGGTGTTCCAAATCCTGCCCCACCCGCTCTTCCATCATCTCTGGCTGGTCCCTTATTTTGTCTCCTTTCTTGGTGCCACAAGATGTAATCTGACCCGTTTTGCCATCTGGCTGAAAGGACCATATTATACTCAGGGCCTTATACACAGCAGAAGATGTAACTAGAAAGAAAAAAAAAGCCCAGCCAGCCTGTTACTAGGCTTTATTGATGTAGTCATCCAACGCACATTTATTGAGCTCCAAGTGTGTGCCAGGCACCCAGTAAAGCGTCAGAGAAACCTGAAGGAGCTAACACTGTAGCGGGAATCCAGATGGAAGGTGGTGAGAGAGCAGGACATGTGATCAGAAAGCTTGCTGACCATCTCCTGGCCTCCCCGAAGACGAGTCCTTCCCACAGGTTTGTAGTAAGTCAGGGGCTGGACTTGATGGCCCACAGAAGCCCTGTTCTGTGTAGCAGAGAGGCAGGACCCAGAGAAGCATCTGCAAGGAGCTTCCCTTTAGCAAGTGTGACAGCCCTCCCCTGGGAAAGGAAGGACATGGGAACCGGAAGTGTGGCAGTTTTATTAGCCTCACCTGGGCAGGGGAAGGACAGATTTCCTCCAGGCTCGAGGAAACTTGGCTTTGGGGGAAATCAACACACCATTCATTCTGTCTTTATTGTTGTTAACAGGAGCTGAGTAGGCCCTTGGCCATCCAGGTGAGAAGACCCAGAAGAGATAGGGCATTGATACCTTCCTCTGGTGATCCTCCTAGACCTCACCCCGTGAGGGGCCTTTGCCAGATCTGGGCAGGGCTATGCCTTCTTACTTTCTAGGTTGGAAAGGCACCCAGGCCTCAGGATTGAGGGAAGGAAGGTTGCTTCCCATCCTGGCTGGACTTTGCTCCACCCCTCACATCCCCAGAGGCGAGCTCCAAACATTCCTGTGGCTTTCCCTGGGTGCTCTTACCTCACTGTGTCCACCCTCCTCCTCCTCGTCTGTAGCCTCCAAAACAACCTACGGGGCGGGGAGTGGGGGGGGGTGAAAAGAGAGAAGGGAAAAAACAAGTCTTATTGGGGTGTGGACTCCATAGGAATATGCATTGTCAGAACTCATCAAGTTCACTTTAGATCTGTGAATTTTGCTGCATGTAGATGAAGTATCAATTTTTTTGGAACATGAGGGCATAAGAAAGAGATCAGGGAAGTTTTTGCCTGAGGGATAGAGAGGATGGAGGCAGCATCTTTGGGGAGACACTGAGAAGATGGGTTGTGATTGTGGCAAAGGAGGATCATGGGGGATTGGAGCCACTCTCCAGCTCAGGGCAGAGAAGTAACGGAAGGCCCCCTCCCCAGCAACAGCAGGTGCACACCTCATCCTTCCCTGCAGGCAGTGGTTGTTATTTCTGACTAGGAGCCAGGAAAGTGTAAGGGATGAGTGCCTGATCCAGTGGACATGCGGATGTGGGCAGGAGAGGGGGAGCTCTGGGTGTCAAGCTTCGAGTCTTGGAGTTGCCCTGGCAACCTGCCTACCTCCAAGGTACTTCAAGGCAGAGCGTCCGGCAGGTACTACCTCTGGCCTCTTGCTGGTTGAGCGTCAGAGGCTCCTGAGTCTGTCAGTAGTGATGTCACCTTTCTCTCCACTGCCCCCCCCCCCCCNCCCCCCCCCCCCGAGGTCTTTGTCCCTCACTCCCAGGAATAGGGTGGACTGACTTTTGGGTTGACTGGCAGGCTCAAGCTTGAAGCCAAGGCATGAGGGGATGATTAAAGGGAGTTAGACTATTTTCTGTGGTCCCAGAAGGGAACAACTGGGACAGACAGACAGACACACACACACACACACATGAGCCCTGGTGCTGATCTGGAGAGGTCCTGGATGAACATTCAAGTAAAAAGGATCAGGATGAGATTATAGCAGAGAGAGAATGCAGCATGGAGCCAGTCCGCCTAGAAGCAGGCTAGCGCCCACCCAAGGCGGCTGTGGGTGTTTGCTGCCATCACTGGGGTGTGGCCGCAGGTTTGCAAGTATGGACTGGAGGGCTGTAGGGTCCCCATGGTGCAAACTCTAGACACACATCTGAGATCTCTGGACTTTGGGACCCGGCACGGCTGGCTTCATGGGTGTGTAGCGTAAACAGAATAATGGTCTCCCAAGGACACTCATGCCCTAATCCTTGGAACCACTGACTATGGACTGGCACATGGCAATGGAGAATTAAGGCTGCAGACGGGATTAGGGCTGTCCATCAGCTGATTTTAAAATAAAGAAATTATCTCGGCTTATCTGGATGGGCCCCGTGTAATCACGGGGCACTCAAAAGTGGAAAAGAGGGGCTGAAGAGTCAGAGCCAGGGGCTGGCGTGTGACAAGGACTCCAGCAGCTGTCACTGGCCTTGAAGATGGAAAAGAGCCGGAAGCCAAGGCATGCAGGGTACTGGAAAGAGGCAGGAAAACAGATCATCACTGTGAGCCTCAAGAAAGGAACACAGGCCTGCCAACACTGTGATGTTAGCCCCGTGACACCCGCATCAGACTTCTCACCTCCAGAACTATAAGATAATAAATGTGTGTTGTTCTAAGCCACTATGTCTGTAGTGTTTTCTCCCAGCAGCAGTATTCGCATTAGGAAACTCCTATGTGTGCAGCCTGCTGCACAGGCTCCTAGGAAGGCAGGGAAGGTTCTGTGCTTGGTTTCATGCTCTACTATCACCGTGTTAAAATTCTGAATAATGTTACCATCAGCCTTTCTTTCTGCATTGGACCCCCCATATTATGTAGCTAGTCCTGGGGGACAAGACGGAAGGGCCTAGGGGGAGCGGCTGAGATCATAATTGCTGGACCATGTGGGAGTTGCTACCCAGGGGCTACTGATTTTCACCAAGAGCCACCACTTGCTTGCTTCCTGGGGGCCCAGGTGCTTGCAAACTGCTTAAAGCGTATTTTCTTTCTTTTTGTTTTTAAAATTTTTTAACGTTTCTTTATTTTTAAGAGACAGAGCAAAGCAGGGGAGGGGCAGAGAGAGAGAGGGAGACACAGAATCCCAAGTAGGCTCCAGGCTCTGAGCTGTCAGCACAGAGCCCAGTGTGGGGCTCGAACCCACGGACTGTGAGATCATGACCTGAACCGAAGTCGGAGGCTTAACCGACTGAGCCACTGGGCACCACCCAGGTGCCCCTTAATGTGTATTTTCCAATTTAACGGATCCTCATATCTCTCAAAGGTAATTATTATTATTTCTATTTTATTTAGGAGAATACTGAGTATTTGCAAAGGTAAGAAACGTGTTCAAGTCCCCACGGGTGGTATGCGGCAGAACCAGTATTTTTACCTGGGTCTTGTGCTGTTAGGACACTGCCTGGGCACCCTTGCCCTCCTCTGCCTAGGTGAGTTTTCTAGTCTGGGATCTTGGCTCTATGGAGGTGACCCAGAGATCCTCCAGGAGGCCAGCCTCAGGGCGAAGCTGGATCACCCTTAGTGAAGATTCTGCTAGTACACTGAAGATGTTAAGCACACTCAGTTGGGGGGGAAAGACTCCTTTACTAAAGCACTCTGGGAAAACAGTTCTAATTCTTAATATTAGGCTCATTATGGGCCAGTAGTATCTTGTGGGCTGTTCTTAAAGATAATAGAGTCTTGAGCTATATTAATAGAAATATA
Source organism: Crocuta crocuta (assembly GCF_008692635.1). NCBI lineage: Eukaryota > Metazoa > Chordata > Mammalia > Carnivora > Hyaenidae > Crocuta > Crocuta crocuta. Next base: position 8,430,329 of record NW_027529526.1, read on the forward strand.
ATGTCTTAAAAAGGGGAGGTGATAGTTTTGTCTGTTTTGCCACTCCGATCACAACTGCGGAATTGGATTTTAAGGGATATAGAGAAAGAAGAGAATGTTCAGAGAACAAGCCAGGAGAGGAAGTGGGTAATATGACAAACAGATGCAGTTTCTGCTTAGAGTATAGAGTACTGTTACGAGCTGATTGCCCTCCAGCAAGTTCTGCAGCCTCTCTATGCCTGAGTTTCCTATATGCAAGTTAGAGATGGTAATACGAAGGCTGAGTACACACCTCTTAGAACACTGCCTGACACATAATAGCTGCCATTTAATTTTGTGTTACTTGTATCATCTGGGTCTTTGATTTGTAAAAGAAATGGCTTAGGGCGACATGACCATGACCTTAACTGCTTGGAGGACTGCTGTGTGGACAAGGAGCCACATGAGCCAGCCCCAGCACTAGGTGAGAGGAGGGCCGGGCATGTCAGATAAAGGGATTTCTCCCCAGCTCCAGAGTTCTGGGCATCAGAGGCCAGAGCCAGGCTCTTCTGGAGAGTAAAGATGCCCATCCTCTTTTTTCTGACCTAAAGGGCCCACCTGCCCCTACCCTGCATTCTCCTTGCCATGGGCCTGACCTGTTGACCAACAGACTTACACATGGAGACGCTCGGTCTTCACCAGAGCCAGCCTACTTGTTCCCTGGGCAACTGTCCATGTAGCCCCAGGGAGTCTATTTTCCCCAGGTTTCCAGTAAGATGTTTTAGGAATAAATGTATTCCCTGATTCCGGTCGGGTGTTTACATTTCAAATGACTCTTTTCCCTCTTGTCCTACTTATAATCAACATTTGATAGAGCAGATCCTTTCCTTCAGTTGGTATAATCACCTGAAAGATGTTTGTGGAAGTTCTCCCTCTGGATGAAAGCGGGACGCTCTGGTGATCGCATCTACTTAGTGGTCTACCTGTCCCTGGTTTCTTTGCCAAAATCTGTACCCTGATCAGATGGGCCTATTCGTCTCGCCTTGCAGACTGTTAAAGCTCTCAGTTCTCAGGTGTCTGCTGTCTCTTCCACAGCTGAGCCAGATGTGGGATCTTGCCAGGTCCCACAAGCCTCTGGGTATCCTGATGCTGCCTGCCTCCATTTACCCCTTTGGCTTTTTGAAGGATAAGAGAACCCACGTAACATACAAACAGATGGAGTTTCTGCTTAAGTTATAAAGTGATGTTTGAAATTTGGGATCCAAGACCAGGTCTCTTATTCACAAACTGGTTGACCTGCGGCAAGTTACCAACCTCTCTGTACCTTCCTTGTGAAATAATACATTTGTGTTGTTTTAAGTCACCAAGTTTACAAGGATTTTTTACAGCAACTCTGTCAGTGTTAGGAAACTCATACAGCATGCAGTCAGGGAGTATATGTTCAACTCGGTGATTCTGGTTTGGTCAGGTCCTGGTAGAATTCCCACCCACAGGGCTTTCATGGGTCTGAATTAATTCTACTGCTCATCGCTCAAATACCTATCTGTTTGTTTGTTTGTTTGTTCGTTCGTTCATTCATTCATTCATTGAGCCAGAGCTCAGTGGTTTCTGAGTTTCTGCTCTGTGCTGACCATTGTGTGAGGCATTAGGAATGCCTGGTGAGTAAAGCAGATGTGGTCTTATACTCGTGTAGTTTAATTTTTTTACTTTTAAATATTCTTTTAATTTTAGAGAGAGATAGCATGAACAGAAAAGGGGTGCAGAGGGAAAGAGGGATTGAGAGAGAGAGAGAGAGAGAGAGAACCTTAAGCAGGCTCCATACTCAGCACAGAGCCCAATACGGGACTTGATCCCATGACCCTGGGATCATGACCTGAGCCAAAATCAAGAGTCAAGCACTCAACTTACTAAGCTGTCCAGGCGCCTTGACCTCATGTGGTTTATAGTCTAGCAGAGACACTGCTGTTTGTTAAATAATCACAGAAAAACACATTGCAATAGCGTGTAAGTGGCATGCAAGAAGAGTGAAGGATGCTGGGAGAATCTAATGGGGCATCTGATTCCAGCCCAGGAATCGCACCGGGCCCCTCTTTACTAGGTCTTGTGTGCACTCTCAGAGCAAGGAACTGAGCTCACTCAGCAACCACGGAGGCGTGGGGTTCTTTGTAGGTTGGTGTTCACGCGCAGTCACGTGATCATACAATCAGAAGCCATGTGTTCAGGTGTGGAAGAGGGCCGCGTGGTTTAAGGCATCCCAGACAGGCCCAAGTCTGCATCGTCTTGGCTCGCTGTTAGACTTTTGTGTCTAGTTGTGACCATCTGTGTCTCCGGCTCACTGACAATGCCCTCCTCCACCTCCATCCTTCTTCTGCTCCAGACTCCTGCCTCCTGCCTTCTTGGGGCATCTCACATTCAACATACCCC
>NW_027529526.1:8433315-8455990 GCF_008692635.1 Crocuta crocuta
GCTTGATGGGTTGCTGGTCCTTCTTCAGTATTGCCAGGTCTGGCCACACACAGTCTTGGGTGAGGCTGCCCTGTATGCTATAGCCAGGCTGTTGGTAGCTACTTGGGGCTCAGGAATCAGTCTCTGGTCCCATAAGTTATGAGTCAAGTGATGAAGCCATAGGACAGAAGACCCAGATGCCTTTATACAAGGAGTCACTGGGATTGTTTATCCCAATGGGAACAAGGCAACAGGAAGAGTTTAGGCTTCAGGTGCCCAGCAGGGTTTTATCATATTTGCCCCCATCATCCTACTAGACGCGCTGCCTCCTCTCCATCTTTCATCAGAGTTGGCAGCCTGGAGTGACATATATTTTGCACCACCCTCCACCTCCAACCAAGTATCTGAGTTGTCACAACACCATTGTTTCGCCAGACACATCTCTGGGTGGGAGTAGGAAGGGAGATACAGACCCTAGTTTAGCAGGGATTGCGAGTGTAGGCTTTGGAGACAAATGAAGCAGATTTAAGCCCTGGAAAATAACTTACTGCCTTAGCTCTAGTTCCCTCATCTGTAAAATGGGGATAAAGATATTTACCATATAGGATTGTAAAAAGGAATAAATTGGGGAGGGAGAATAAAAATATCCCTACATCTCTTAGCATGGTTGATGGCAAATCATGAGCACTCAGAAAATGGAAATTGTTACTATTATGATTTCCAAATATTCTACGTGGGGTCCGTGGGCAGTGGGGCTGGCAAGCACTGTGCAGTCTCTAAGCTATGGAGGTCATGGAGATATAGATGCCAGAGGGAGTGAAAGTCTTGACTGGCCTCACGCTCAATGAGAATCCCCACATTGACCTCATCTTTAGGGTTCATTAAGTCCAGCAGACTGGACGCTGGTAAGCCTGGGAGCCTATCTAATCTGGAAAGATCTAGGTGATGCCAACAGTGTACCCAAGTGAGGCCAGAGGAGGATCAAGCAATTCCTGTGGGTGCAGGTAGGAGGGGAGAGGCTGGGGTGAGGATACTATGGCCTCAAAGGGCCAAGAAGGCAGTGTCCCAAGGTTTATGTTTTCAGTGGTTAATGGTATCCTTGAACCCTTATGTGCTGACCATGGCTACAGGGGAGAAACCTGGGAAAGAAGAGAGGCAGGGGTACCCTCAGGGGGTGGGTACCTAGGTGTGTCATCTTCTTGCTGCTTGGTCCAGGAAGGTCCCTTCTCCACTTGCAAAACCCTGGTATAATTGGACCTGGTTACCCCTTGCACTGGCAGACAGCCTCAGCTCACATTCGACTTTGACCTTCATTCTGGAAGACCCTCAGTTGAGGAGCCTCTTTGAGTTATCACCCGGATGGAGCTTGTGGGTTCGCCGATGTCATAGGGAGGGGAGAATGCACTGATGTTATGTGCAGGTGGAAAATCCACTCATGCCACGTACAGGCATCTGGCTGCTGTCTGGGGCAGCATCTGGCCGCCAGGAGCCTGGGTTGGCCCCGCTTACTTGGCCACTGTCCCTCACAGGCAACAGTGGCACTGAAGCTCTTGATATAAATGTGCCTTATGAGCAGCTCCAAACAGTCTCTGGGAGCTCGGCCGAGAGGCCCTTACTTAGCCGCTCCCACCCCGCATCGCCTTCTGTGTGCAGAGATCGATAAAGTTGAGTTTATCATGACCATCAATTCCGGCTTATTAGACAGCCATAGTACTCCCCTCTCAGAAATGCCTTGTTTTTATCTCTAGTGGAAAATGGCTCGACTTTGAACAAGAATAAAAGTAAAAAGGGAACTTTTATGGCTTAATTTTATAGGAGAATATGCCTCTTCTCAAAATGAGTGAGGAGCTGGCCTTGTACAGTCAGGCTTTCTCCAGAGGCATCAGGAGCGAAAGGCCAGTGAGGCCTGTGTGACTCCTCTGATTCTCACGTCCTCTGGTCCGTCTCTGGGGGCGGGGGCTGAGCAGGGGAAGAGGGGGTGCAGAGGCAGACACCCACAGCAGGTGGGGAGCAGGCTCCGGGGGTCTGAGGGTGTGGGGGCCAGACCCTGGAGGATAGAAGTGCTGGGGGAGAGTGGTGTGAATACAGAGGCAGAGCTCTCTGGTGGAGGCCAGTGCCAGCCAGTGGGCGTAGCAAGTGGCTGGACTCTGGAGTGGAAATGCTGGGCTGTGGTCTGGAACAATTCTCTTCCATAGCAGTTCTTGAATGTGTATTCCTTTTGAAAGCCTTGGGCTGCCCTGCAGCAGGCAGGCTTCTGTCCTGAGTCCGGCGCTCAGCAGTGATGATGGTAAATGTGACCAGCAGGTATGTGGACATCTTGCCTAGTGTGCTGTGCTCCCTCCTTCTTTAGACCTCCTTCTCCAGCAAATTCTGCTTCCGTGTTGAGGTGACTGTGGGTCAGCATCTGTGTGTTGGGCACTTTCAAAGGGTAGTGTCCATGTATTCAGCGGATGCTGACTGCATGCCTGCTGTTGGCTGGGCACTGTGCCGGGTAGTGGGACGGCATTCGTGAGTGAGCAAACCCTGTCCCTGCCCTCAAGAAGGTTAGGGACACCATAGTCTACTCAGGGAGCCCCACTGTCCCGCTTTGCTTGGGACTTTCAGTGCTGAAACTGGGAAAAACCTGGGCAAACCAGGACATCTGGCCACCTTGTGTAATCACGATGTCAGTAAGGGGATATTGCTTGTGGCATTTGGTGATGGCCAGGAGCTGGGGGGGAGGGTGGGGCAGCTTGCAAACTGTTTCTATCTTCTTTTCACCACATGTGAGATAGAAGATCCCGAATTTTATAGAGAAAGACACCTAGGTGATCATTTCTTCTGCCTCCCTTATTCTGGGATGGGACACAGAGAGATGTGAAGTGACTCACCCCCGGTCACGTGGAAGGTTGGGGTGGAGCCCGGCCTCGGTGGCTTCATCCACCCTCCAACACTCTTTCCCTAAAAACATCCCCCATCTTGTCTTTCTTTTCTTTTTTCAATTTTTCAATGTTTTTATTTATTTTTGAGAGAGAGAGACACACAAAGCATGAGCGGGGGAGGGGCAGAGAGAGACAGAAGGAGACACTGAATCCCAAGCAGGCTCCAGGCTCTGATCTGTCAGCAAAAAGCCCAACGCGGGGCTCAAAGTCATGAACCATGAGATCGTGACCTGCTGAAGTTGAACGCTTAACCGACTGAGCCACCCAGGTGCCCCTCACCTTGCCTTTCTTATCCTGCTCCCCCTTCACCCTCTCTGCTCAGCCACATCCATATATAGGGTTAGGTTCAAATAAACCAGAGGGTAAGGGAGCGTGCCTCACGGTGTAGAGAGAGAGGCCAGGGCAGGGCAGCTACTGCTGTGAGCAGCTCCCGAGAGAGAAGAGGAGGAAAGAAAGATTTAAGGAGGTCAGGACGTCTGGCCGGGAGGGAGCCCTTAATTACAGTACAAAGAAACTGAGAGCTGGTAGAGAAGGAATGTGAGGAACTGAGGCCATAAGTTCAGGGGAGGAAGGACCCACTGGTGGAGAGAGGCCCTAACTCTCCGACACAGGAAGGAGATTTGCAGAAAAAAAGGAACACGCTGGGGTCAGTGGCATGCATATAAAGTTTCCACCTGTATAAAATAAGTAGCCCCGTTAGCTTTGTTTAATTCCAAAAACCTACCGTGTGTCAGACTCTGGTTTAAGGGTAAGAGATAGCACAGCAGCAAAATAAAGCCCCCGCCTTGGGGGACTTGGTTATAGCGGGGAGACAGACAATAAATGCGCACCAATATGAGGCACTACCGTAGCTCTTCTGTTATGTTGCAAAGGGTCTGCGTAGAAAAACCTCATGTTCGAAGGAAGCTTTCATGCGGAAATGGTGATCAGCAGAGTTTAGCTTGTAAAACAAATAAAACATTTCCATTCGGCTTATGAAAAGGCCATCAGGAGTTGGCCCACAGGCCCTGGGGGTTCAAACCGTCTAGTGGGCATGGCTGACACTGGGAGAAATTAAACTTGGTCTCCTTGGGAGGGAGTAAACAGGGAAGGGAAGAAGGGAAGGGAGTAGAGGGCTAAGCCCTAGCTCAGGAGAATACCCACGAACAACCTGGAGCTCTGGCTAGTGGGACTCTGAGGGTCCAAGGAAGCCTCTGGAGAAGTGCTACCAGACACCGGGTCAGTCTTCACGGCTGGTGGGGTTAGTGGGGGGAACAGCGAACATGGACCACTGTACTGACCTTACTGGCAGCTGTGCACTGAACTTTATGAAAAACCAATAGTATAAAGGTTACATGCCAGCAGTTTGGGCATACGTTGTATTATTTTTAAAATGCAATTAGTGAGTGGGTTGTATTTTAATACTTCTGTCCGTTTTCATGCCTAAGGAAAGGCCAGCTACTGGTCTTGAGAAATATAAATAAGCTCTAGCCAGGGGTGCCTGGATGGCTCAGTCGGTTGAGCATCTGACTCTTGGTTTCAGCTCGGGTCATGATCTCGCGGTTGTGAAATGGAGCCCCTGCATCAGGCTCTGTGCTAGGTGGGGAGCCTGCTTGGAGCTCTCTCTCTCTGCCCCCACCCCCACATGCACCCTCTCTCTCTCTCAAAGTAAATAAATAAACATTGGAAAAAATAAATGAGCCCTAGCCAGAGGAATTGACTTTTGGCTGTTACAAAAATCATTCTCACAACAACAATTTTTTTGGAAATGGTCTTGATAAGTTTAAGGGAAGGACCTTCCCGTCTTGGTCCTTCACTACAGTCCCTCCCTCCATGTCCCCACGCCCTTCATTCCTTCCCTGCATTTCCCTGAGCCAGTGTCCTCTGGTGCTTCCTCTCCGGTCACAGCACTGTTCCCTCGGCCCCACCGGGCTTTTGCACGACTTGCTTTGTCATACCATCCAAGAGTCTAATGAATCCTGTCCTCCTCACAGAGCTCCTCCCTGACGACTCCTTCTGGAACAGCTGCCAAGGCAACACTGTCCTGTTACCCTGCCTTACTTTCATCTCGGCGCTTGTATGAAATGATATCATTTGTTCGCTTCCCTGTTGACCTGTCTCCCCTGTCAAAGTGTCAGTGCCCTGAGGACAGGTACTTTGTCCACGCCCTGCTGTGCTCTTATTGCCTACAATAGCACGTGCTTCATGAGAAGCTCAATAAATATCTATTCCGTTAAATACAAGAATCAATGCCTTCTACGATGCCAATCTGTTAACCTGGTGGTTTTCTTAACATTGTAAGCATGAAAATAATATAAAAACAAAGATGGGAACAAAAGATAAGAGACTCCTAAATACAGAGAACAAACTGAGGGTTGCCGGAGGGGTTGTGGGTAGGCAGATGGACTAAATGGGTTGAGGTGTATCAAGGAAGACACTTGTTGGGATGAGCACTGGGGGATATACATAGGGGACAAATCACTGAAATCTACTCCTGAAATCATTATTGCACTATATGCTAACTTGGATGTAAGTTAAAAAATAAATAAAATGAAAAACAAAAATTGTAAGTATGAAGCGGATTTGGGAAGAGGCTCAACTCTTTCCCTCCCCCCACCCCTCTTTGGTGAGGGAGAAGGAGAGCTGGAAATAGAATGGGAGAAGTTTCTGTAAATTTCTGGTAACCATAGAGACGGTGATTTTAGTTTATTAATCTCCTGCTCTTAAGCAGGCTGGGGCCCCACGGTGATTTCTCCAAATTGCCAGCCCTGGTTATCCTGCAGCCTTCCTCATTAAGGAAGAACAGGCCCATTCCTATCCTGCAGCACTTTAATTGCCGACAAGCAGAAGCTCTGTGCTATTATGCTCATTATTGCATGTTCTAACCTGGTTGCACCTCCCACTTTGGAGTCATACGCCATGGTCACCAGCCCTGAACCTCTGGAGCCTCCAGTGGCAGGTGGTGGGAGTGGACAGCCTCCTCTCCGAGCCCAGGGCCTATAACTGCTGCTCTTTTCTTTCATTCAACTGTCCTGAAGACGGGAGTCCATGCCTTCTGGAATACCGTTGGGTTTCGGCCTGAGTAGGGCACCTGCCATGGTTTCCTGCACACGGAGGTGATGCTTGTAGTGGTTGCGTGTTCCTCTCCCCACCGGAGAAGACCATAGTTGGGATTCTATCTTGACTCGTGGTAGGGACTCTGTCTGAGCCTTAGTGCTCTCCCCTGTGAAATGAGATGGGAGTTGTCATTCTGTCCCTCATTTGTGTTAGAGACTCTGACTCTAGCTTCAACCAGCTTCTGGAGTCTGGATCCCAGTGAATGCATGAGAGGTAGGGGAAGTCCCAGGCTGTATGCCTTCTGCAGTGAGACAGAGTGGATTCTGGCAGAAGTCTCTGGAGGGCACATATTTCTCTCCTCAGGAAGATCATCTAAGGTCTGCCTTCACCTAGATGTTGTCTGCCATTTTGAAAAAACTAAGACTTTACTTTAGTTGCATTTTCAATCCTATTGGATGTGGAGAGATTGAGACATTCTTCTACTAAACACTCCGTGACTACCTGCTGGGTTCTAGGTGCTGCTTTGGGTGTTAATGACACAACTCTTCAGCTGGGATGGTCATTGACAAATCCAGACTCTGTTGTGGTACAGATCCATTTTAATGGTCATGACCCTGTCTGTTACATACTTAGGGCTTGTCTTAAGTATCAAAGAAGAGGCCCTGGGAAGAATCCGGGCTCCTGAGCCCTCCGGAAAAGCTGGAGCCAAGACATGGTGTGGGCCAGCACCTGGGGTTACCCCATCTGAGTCACTGACACATCTAAGAGCCTGGCTTTTCATCTTTCCAGGTGCCGCAACCTCTCCTTCCCCGACAGCCTGCCAGAAGTGAGCATCGTGTTCATCTTTGTCAACGAGGCACTCTCGGTGCTGCTGCGCTCCATCCACTCAGCCATTGAACGCACACCTCCACACCTGCTCAAGGAGATCATCCTGGTGGATGACAACAGCAGTAATGGTGAGTGCCTGAACTCCCTTGGGCCCGGCACCCTGCTCTGTGCCCGACCCCTCGGCAGACAGTTCAGCCTCTGTCGGAGGTTCTCATTTTTTAAGGCTCTCCACGACCACTCCTTCAATGAGATGTTGCTTCAGAGATGAGAGATTCTTGATGGTCACTGCTCTGGAAGGTTCTCTCCCTAGGTGTACCCTCTCTGCGTCCTGGAGGGGCCTGGTCCCCAAGCTCTTCCTTATTGGCTGTTCACTCTCTCCTCTAACATTCTAGCACAGTGTAGGATCAATAGCCCTGACCTCCACCCCCACCACGTACATAGTGAACATCGCCAGTGACTCTTTTCTGTGAAGCATCATTTCTGTTTGTGGTCACCCTTAGCAGTGGTGGTGACAATAGCGGAGGTGATGAGGGTGCCGGTGGTGGTGAAGGTCACAGTGGTCTCGATGGTGGGGCCAGTGGACGGGTAACACGGTGACAGCAACAGAGCTATAGAAAGTCTGTCCTCTCTGCTGGGTGCCCTGCTCCCTGTTCCATCTGGCCTTCACAATGCCCCAGGTGGCCCACAACCCTTGTTGAAGCCCTTACCCCCTCTTTCTCTCCTTCTCCAGCCGCTACCAGCTACGTCTTCCCTTCGGTGCGTATTCCAGGGCCTCTGACACCTATATATGCCACCCCATAACATTCTCCAAACTTAGAGACCATGTACTGAGGTGGTTTAAAAACCAGTGCTCTTTGGTAGGATGAGGAATCTGGATGTGCTTTGGATAATGCACGATACTAAATACTAGACTGCTGGGGTACAGGATCAGAGAGTCACTGAGCCTGTGTTATCTTTAGCGTTTCCTCTGGTGTCAGGCAGTAAATTTTCCAGTGAATCCATTGCTGTAATGAGAAATTCAGATGGGCAATTTGTGTTTTGTTATCAATTAAAGCTGAAACATATCAGATAATTGAAGTATATTTAATCTCAATAAGCAAATTTTCGTTTTCATTTTATCACCATGCAGTAAGAAGTGGAGAGCGGTGCTGTGAAGCACATTTTAGAACTTTCTGAAAGGCAGTGCATATGGATCACTTGACTCTAATTGTTCCGTGGTTGTAAAGGAAGACATCTGAGAGCGGTCGCAAACGGGCAGCCTAGTTTTAAAGGTGATTGTGTTTTAATGCAGGAGACAGGAAAGGGCCCAGCCTCCACTTCTCATGGCTACTTGCTATCACCTGGCTTGCGTCCATGGAATGGATGCCTAAGTGAGCCCCCGTCTCCCAGTGGCTAACACCAGAACAACTTGACTCGCCCACCCGTGCACCCTACCTTGCTGCACCCAGGCCTCCTGGCCCCTCCCCTCTTACATGTGCGAAGGCAAGAGATGAATGAGCCGTTCCTTCCAAGGGTGAGGACATCCCCCAAGCAAGAGGCATCCTTAGGCTCTGTTGTGCTGTACAGGTGGGCATGAGGACCAAAGGCAAGATACTGGCCAGAGAGATAGTATGAGGGAAGCATCTTCTGGATCTCTTGACTAGTAGGCAATGGGCCGGTGAGCCAAAGGAGGGCTAGCAAATTATGGCTCAGTTTCAAGCCAGGGTGGCTCTGAGGATGATGGTGCATTCCCAGGAGAGGGAGGAGAAGGAGTGGTGGGGTTCTTCGGGGATGGGAAGCTTCCAAACCCTGAGGCCTAGGGAGTATTATGCTGATGGGACAGGTAAGTATCTTGACTGTGATGGTGGTTACCCAAAGCCACATGTGACAAACTTGCACAGAACTACATACCCACACCCAGATGGGTACACATCTTCGTGGAGAGGTCTGAAAAGCTATGCAGATGGGGGCAACGTCAGTATGCTCGGGTGATGTTGTGTAAGATGTTAACGTTGTGGGAGGCTGGGTGAGGGGTGTGTGGAACCTCCTTGTATGGTTCTGTGTACTTTCCTGTGCATCTGTAATTTCTTCAAACTATAAAGCTAAAAAACAAATATCTCTCCCAGAAGATTCTAATTCAATAAGTTTGAGCTAGAATCTGGCCATCTCTATTTTAAAAAGCATTCTTGGGACGCCTGGGTGGCTCAGTGAGTTAAGCACCTGACTCTTGGGTTCGGTTCAGATCATGATGTCACAGTTCATGAGTTCAAGCCCCGAGTCTGGCTCTGCGTTGACAGAGCAGAGCCTGCTTGGGATTCTCTCTCTCCCTCTCTCTGCCCCTCCCCTGCTTGCGCATGCCCTCTCTCTCAAAATAAATAAATAAACATTTAAAATAAAAATAAAAAAATAAAAAGCATTATTAATGGTTGTGGTACACAGCTTTGGTTGAGAACTTCTGGTTTAATGAGTCAGACATAGCTTTGCTTTCGCACACGTGGAGTTCCAGTCCATGATGTGAAGGGAATGAACTCTGGACTGAAGTCTCGAGGCACGGGCTGTAGAGTCCTCTCCACTACTGGATGAGTGACCATGACCTCTCAGAGTCTTAGTTTCTTCCTGTGTGCAATGGGAATAATAACCTCCCCGTTTGCCTCACCTGCCTGATGCAGTCAAGCGAGCAACTGAATTGCAGGCCATCCGTGTTTCCCCCCCTAACCTCCCCCCCCACCATTCCCAGGAGACTGCCACATAGCCCTCCAACTACACAGCTGGAGCTTGAAAGAAGGAACCGTGGGAACGTAAATTTGGAGTCTTACGCACGGAATAATTGAAGCCACTGCCTGGGAGGAGATGGCAAAGAAAAGAGGGAGAACAAAAATAGAAGCTTGAGAGAATACTGAGTGTGAGACATCAGAGAGTCAGGAGGAGCAGGGTTAGCTGGTGAGAGACAGAACAGGAAAGGGCAGGAGAATCCGGAGGATGACAGATTCCATGGACAGAGAGAATTCCAGAAGTGAGAGCCATTTATCTGAATGAACCCACAGACAGATGGAAGGACACGGAGTCTGGGAAGAACCTCCGCATGTGGAAGGTGCGGATTGTGGCACCTCAGCAGGAAGCTTTAGGAATGATTGGGGATGGCGGTTCTGGAAGCCATATCAAGAGGAAGAGAAGACAGGGAGGTAGATATTTTTCTGTCAGGGATTTTGGCTGCAAAAGAGAATCAGATTTTAATGATTCTGGAGCAATGTCTCTCTCTCTCTCTCTCTCTCTCTCTCTCGCTTTCACGCTCTCACATACACACACACACACACTCACACAAATTTTAACCATAACCTACAGAAAGAAATACATGTTCATCGTGACCTAGTATGACACGCCCACTCTCACTCATACAATAGCGCACACGATTGAAACAGAACTTTTAAGAAACAATAGCTAGCCTTCTAATGTGGGAAGCACTGTGATGTTTTCTATTATAGTCTGGTCTATGTTATTCAGGTCTATTGCACTGTATTGCCCTGGCATTGTATTGTAGTGTATTGTATTGCTCTCTTTCTTGAAAGGCAGGTTGTTCTCCAGCCCCCGACTGCACATTAGAATTGCTTGGGGAGCTTTTACGAAAACTGGGTGGCCGTCTCTTGGCTCTGGCAATTACATTGGTCTACGGAGAGGGTGCCTGTGTCCTTTGAGGTCAAGGTATGGAACAAGGCCTCTGAGGAGGAAGGAGAAGATGGGATCCCGGGCACAGAAATGAGGGCTGCCTCTGAGAAGAAAGGGCCCACCTTTGTATGACTCCGGAGGAGCAGATGGGTGAATAGGGAGGTAGCTGGAGGGGTGTGAGGAGAGGTGCCGGGAGGCTAGGAGAGTAATAGTGCTCAGTCCCAGTATCCTATGGCTTGCAAGCCACCTTGAGTGGGTGGGGGGCATGTTGGGAAGGGGACTGGTGGCAGCTGGGGTAGCCCTGCGTGGAATGGGGCAGGGAGGTGACCCGGAATGGGTTTCCCCGAGACCAGCCTGAGCTGAGCTCTCAAGAAGGGCAGGAACAACCCTTGAGACTGTGACTCTTGGAAGAGCCTTAGCAAAGGGCTTGAGGACCCTTCAGACCAGGCCAGCCCAACTTGGGGGAAGGTGGCCAGGAGGATATTCAGCTCAGCCTCCATTTGGGGTTTGCTTCTCTTGGGCATCAGCTCGCTCAGCACAGAGCGAGGTGTTTATTTCCTGTCAGGCCAAGTCATGACCAGTTCCACAGACTTTTATAGAGCACCCAGCCTGGGCCAAGGGCATGATGGGAATGTAGCCCTTGATATCAGAGAGCCCTGCAAATCAGTAAAAGGAGATGAAACCTAGTAGGACTCCGTTTCTGGTCTCAGGTCTGCGACTTCCTGGCCACAGGTCCTTGCCTCGGTTTTATGTACCATGTGGGGACATCAGGCCCCGCCCTGCCCTGCCTGCCCCATAGTCACCAAGGATAATGGCAGTGAAAGTGAGTGACAATGAGGTAATGGCAGTGAAAGTGCTATGACAATAACAATAACAACAATAATAATAACAGCTGATATGTAACCACTGCTCAAAGGCAACTCTTGCTTTTCTCTCCCTGCTGAAACAGTGCACTCTGGTGGGAAGAGCACAGAAATGGGCATTTGGCCAGCTTTTCAGTTCCAGCTCTTTCTAGCTTCTTCCTGGCTATGTGCTCTTAACCTCTGCGAACCCTATTTTTCTTATCTGTAAAATTGGGATGTGGAATTCCTACCTCAGGGATTGTTTGGAGGCTTGAATGAGATAAGGCATGATGGAAGGGGCGTCTGTGTTTAAATCTCTAAATGAAGCGGGAGTATAAAGCTTTCGGAACATCTTCCCAGGTGGTGTCACACCATGCTATGTGTGCTGGTGCCTTGTGTCCCCCAACCTCTCCTCCACGGGCATTGAAGGGGTTCACTTTTTTTAAAAAGTTGGTGTCAAGAGTAGAATTTAGGGATTCATTACTTACATGTAACACTCAGTGCTCATCCCAACAAGTGCCCTCATTAATGCCCATCACCCATCTAGCCCATCCCCCCCCCACCCTCCCCTCCAGCAACCCTCAGTTTGTTCTCTATAGTTAAGAGTCTGAAGGCATTTTTGTTTGGGGTCAGGCTTGTGTTTCCACAAACACAGGAAAGGGATCATTAATAACCGCTTTCTTCATCTGAGCCTCTCTAGATTTTTAGTTTTCTCCCTCAGAAGCCAAGGACTAGAGGCTCTGCAGATGGCCCTTGTATGAGAGTCTGAGTCCCTGTTCTCTGCCTCCTTAACAATTTCCTAAACAAGCCCCATTCTTTCAGGAACCAGCTCCTGTGTAGGATGCAGTCATTCTGCTGATGTGGTCTCAGACTCTAGCATTTGAGCTTGATGAAAAATACAGAGATTCATACATAGCACATTCTTGCCTCAGGACATTTGTACCTGCCTCTCCCTTCACTTGGAATGCCTTTACTGCCACACAACTTCTTTTGCCTCTTTAGGCCTTTGCTCGAATATTTAAAATAGCACCCTGTTTAAAAGGGCAGCCTTTACCCTGTCACTCCTCATCTGTTCCTTGCTTCTTTTCTTCCACGGCACTTATTACCATCTGATATGCGGAACTCACTTGGCTACCTTCTTTTATTTATTTGTACGTTCTCTCTCCAACCGTCTGTAAGTTCCACGAAGACAGGGACTTCCAGTTTCTTCATTGCTCTGTCTTCAGCACCCAGAATACTGTGTGGTACTTGTAGGGATGCACTAAATAGTGCTTGAATGAATGAATAATTTTGATTCAGTAGGTCTGGGGCAAGGCTTGGAATCTGCATTTTAATAAACTTTCCAGAGCATTCTCATGCGGTGGGTGGGACATTCCCTGGGAATCATTGTTCTAACTGTTGTCCCTCATCTGCACTGCAGCTGAGGAGCTTGGGACAACAGGCATTTAAGTCCCCCTAGCGCAAGCCTCTGGCAGCAGACATTGCTGGGTGAAATGTTTCTTCCCTGGGTGGGGCCCTTGGGACCTCCCTGCTTCATCCCAGGGAGATGACGTGAATGGTGGGCAGGATGCAGAACAGGATGGGGAGCTTACCCCAACCTGGCCTGAACTCAGGTCCTATGCACAGAGTCAGATGACTGCCCCCAAGCCTCCTCCCCCCAACGCTACCCAACGTCTGCAGGCATTCCTGCCAGAGGCGGCCATGCCCTGCCTGCCCTGTAAACTCTGAGACGATATTTCCCCTCCCTGGCTCCTCTTGCTTGTTATCTCAAGAAATGGTGGGAACACGGCCGCGAGCCTCCTGGTGTTAATTACCATGCTCTCAGTGAATCCCAATGGGCCAAGGTCTTTAGCTGGGACTGAATGATTTAACCTTTATGGACCTCCAGAGGGAGGGAAGCACCAGCATTTGCAGCTGATAGAATCATCCCTGCCTTTGATTCTTGGCATTCGGCTGTTTGTTCATCACTTCATTCATTCATTCATTCGTTCATTCCCTCAACAGGATTTTTGGAACATTTTTGATGGCCACGTACTTTGTGCTAGTACTTTAGCACACAGCAAAGCACTTGTTTCTCCCCCATTGTGAGCTCATTCATGTGACACAGGTATTCTAGTACCTGGCACAGGACAGGTGCTCAATGAACATGAGCTCTTTCAGGTCCCCTCACTGGCTCTCCCAGAGTCACCATATCCCACAATCCGGCATCTCCACTAACAAAACCATTTCCTTTTCTACACTCACTCTCTGTGTTTCCTTTTTAAACTCATGTCCTCTTTTAATAAACTTAAACATCACACACCTTTCTTTTCATGGCTATTTGAAATTTCAAAATGAATATGAATTTTGTGACTAAAAACACATCAAAGCATGGCAATATCAAATATTTGTTTTAAGAATACCATTCCCTGGGGCACCTGGGTGGCTCAGTCAGTTAAGCATCTGACTTCAGCTCAGGTCATTATCTCACGAGTTGTGGGTTTGAGCCCCACATCGGGCTCTGTGCTGACAGCTCGGAGCCTGGAGTCTGCTTGGGATTCTGTGTCTCCATCTCTCTCTGCCCCTTCTCCCACTCATACTTTGTCTCTCTCTCTCTCTCTCAAAAAAAAAAAAAATATATATATATATATATATATATAAAAGAATGCTATCCCTGGAGGTCTCAGTCGATTCTTGGTTGGCAGTGACTTGCCCAGCCTCACCCAGCCTGATGCGTGCCCTTCTTCTGCTGCCTTTCAACAACAGAATGGCCAGTTGCCAGCATGTCCCACACTTGAAGCTCGATAGTCTCTCTCCTGGGTGATGGATACCCTTCGCTCATGGATCCAGCCTTCTCACTGGTCACGTTTGCTCAAAACCTTCGACAAATGTTGGCAGGATGAGGCATAGAGCCAGGCAGCCTCTAGAGCCAGGGCAAATGGAGCTGTCCCTCCCCCACCACGGTGTTGGAGAGGCGGACAGATGACTGGGCAAATCCCATCTGGCTCTTGGGAGGAAACCAAGGACCTATGTAGGGAGAGACTTGCCAGGGCCCCACAGTATGTGGGTAACAGAGCTGAGGTAGGACCTTAGGTCCTTGAACTCTCATGAGGGCTCTCTCCTCCACCCCATGCTGTGTCCCTACAAGGTTCCATGTTCAGTCTTCCTGCTGTCCCCACTCTATATGGATGTGGAAGCCCATGGCCAGGCACCCAAGGTTTGGTTACGGTGGCCCCGGGCCATTTGCTCTGCTTAGCCCTCTTCTGGGAATGACTGTCCTCCCACACCCTTCGCCCAAATCAAGCTTCGGGGACCGTTCAGGTGGTACCGCTTCCAGAAAGCCTTCCATCACTCTGCACTCTGCCTGCCAGCTGGCTCAGGAAGTTCACCTTAGCACTCACACATGCTCTGGCTTCCTCCCTCACATACTGGTTTTACTGGGTATTTACTCACTAAATTAGAGTGAGAAATTGAGCACAGATTAGCCAAGGTGGCCAGTGTGGGAGACACATGGTGCCACGCATCTCAGTGTCCCACCAACTAGTCCAGTGCTGAGCACATAGTAGTCACTCAATAAGATTGGTTACAAAAGGACATTCACAATCCCTTAGGGAAGTAGGTGTGGTTACCACCCACATTTCATAGATGAGGAAGCTAAGTCTCTGTGAGGTGAAAATAAAAAGTGACCATGGCCCAAAGTCATAGCCAAGACATGGTTAGATGGGGATTCAAACCCAGGTCCCCTGGCTCCCAGGACCCATGTCTCTGTACTTGTCACACTGCTGGGAGGCTGGGGGCTTTTTTTTTTTTTTTTTTGAGGAGTGAGACAGTTTATTTAGAATTTAGAAATAAGCTTTGGACAGCCTCCTAATTAGAAGGGAGCCTAAGGGTCCACTCTTGGGGAGAAAGGCCATCATGGAGGTAAATGGGGAGGGAAGAGCATGAGAGCTGGTACCCAGAGCTGGTCCTGTGCTCAGCGAAGTGGACACAGGTTCCTTCCTGTCTGATTTTCCCCTGACAGCCAGCCCACCCCCTTACTTCTTGGGGAGGGTAGATCAGATCCAGGATGACCCTAGCTCACACTCTGAAATGGTGACCCTGTGTCCCAGAGTCTCACAGANCCGGATCTACCTCAGTGAAGGGCAGCCGGCAGGGGTGGACATGAGTCGTTCCTCAGGCTGTGTTCCAGGCCCCTGGCTAGACCACTGCTCAGTGGGCTGCCTCTGCTCAGGACTGGACTTGGACCCTCACTTCTCCAGGCCTGGGCCTCGGACCAGAGTGACTCCCAGTGCTTCTGGGTAGACAGAGTCCTAATCAGGCAGCCTCAGCACAATGAGCACTTAACATGCACCAGAGCCTATTCTAAGTATTTTTTATAAATTAATCAGTGCTCTATGATAATGGTAAGAACCATTACAGTATTATTTTATATAATAAGGAAACAGGCACAGAAGAGTTAAGGAACTTGTCCAAAGTCACGCAGACGTAGGATTTGAACCCAGGCTGTCTGATTTCAGAGCTGACGCCCTCGACCATTAAACAGGCTGCCTCTCGTGCACCATGGGTTTCTGACTCCAAAACATGTATTGGAATTTTGTCCTCATTCTCTGCAGAGAGAATGGTGTTGAGCAACAGGGCCAGCAAAGGAGGCGAAGAGAGAACTTGAGACAAGGGAGTGGCTGTCTCATCAGCTGGAGCTTTGCCCAGGTTCAATAAGAAGGAGAGATGTGTCGGGGCGCCTGGGTGGCTCAGTCGGTTAAGCGGCCGACTTTAGCTCAGGTCATGATCTCACAGTTCCTGGGTTCAAGCCCCACATCAAGCTCTGTGCTGACAGCTCAGAGCCTGAAGCCTGCTTCAGATTCTTTGTCTCCCTCTGTCTCTGACCCTCCCCTGCTCACACTCTGTGTCTCTGTGTCTCAAAAATAAATACACATTAAAAAGAAGAAGGAGAGATGTGTTGCATAGAGCCTGCTAGGCTTGTGTCGGGACTGAGAGGAAATTGAAGAGTTGACAGCCATGCTTAGGTCATCTTGGGAGAAGGCAGCTTCCTACTTCATTTGAAATAGAGAGAAGTCGGTGTGTCTGTGTGTGCGCACATGTGTAAGTGAGTGGCTGTGACCCGGGGAATGTGCACTGATGCAGTGTGAGCATGAGTGAGCAATGTGTGCACGCACAGGTGCACTCGGTGTCTTAGTCCATTTGGGTGGCTTTTATACCACAAACCATATTTTATACCAAAATACCATGGACTGGGTGACATTTATTTCCCATGTTCTGGAGGCTGGAAGCTCAAGGTCAGGGTGCTGGCAGATTCGGTGTCTGCTGAAATACTGTTTCCTGGGTTATAGATGGCTGCCTTCTTGCTTGTCCTCACACGACCTTTCCCCGTTGCATGTGTGTGGAGAGAATGCAAGCCCTGGCATCTTCTCCTCTTCTTATAGGGGGGCACTAATCTTATCTCGCGGCTCTACACTCATGACCTTATCTAACCCTAATTACCTCCCAAAGGCCCCATCTCCAATTACTATAATGTTGGGGATTAGGACTTGACCCTGTGGATCTGGGGGATGTGAGGATTCAGTCCATCATACTGGGCTTGTGTGACCCGCAGAGGGGCAAAACCCACAGATAGTGGTTGAGTCCCTTCCACCCCTACCTGGGGCCACCCTCATGATCCTGATGAGTGACAAGTAACGGCGCAAGTGTGAATCACTGTTATTTTTAATTGGTGGTAAGAAAATCACAGAGTGGTGACGAAGTAGAATCAGAACTCCCAGATTGCTTGCCACCAGCTGCTGGGTCCCCCTCCACCCCCTGCGGGGACCCCATCATCCCTTGGCCCAGAGGCTGCCTAATCATTGTTTAATGTTTCCAAGATGCTGTCCTACACAAGAGATACTCATTCCGAGCTGTAAAAATACCAACAGCTTTGCATGCAGCTGGAATAATTGCAAAAAAAAAAAAAAAAAAAAAAAAAAGCAGAGGAAAAAATGGTCTGACAGTATTGTGCTTTATGGAGCTTAAAGAATCCCATATAAGCTAATCTAATTACAACCGAGGCTCAGGCAGCTTAAAGGTGTTTATACAGCCAGGCACATGGGCTGTCGGCCCGCTCAGCTGAAGGCTTCTCGTCACCGCCACCCCCATGCCTCTGACTGGTGTGACTAGAATAGCCCACCCATAAGACTGGCAGTGGGGACCCAGGAACCTCGAGATGGAGGCAGCCTCGTACTGAGTTCTGCCGGAGCCCTTCAGGCTCTGACATTTACCCCTTACTGCCAGGGGCTGCCCCTACCTGCCACACGGTTCGCCCCCAGCCCGAGGCTTCCTCTTGGCCGGACTATACAGATTCCCGTGCTCAGGCGTTGTCCAGCACTCTCCCAAGGAAACCATATGACTTGTGAGCTCCTGGCTGGTCTGGGTATGAATGCCCGCCCATCCCTACCTGACTCAAGCCCTCATCCTAGGACTGGGAAGTGCACTAGGGACCGTGGTGGTGGAAAGGAACTGGTAAATCGTTCTGGCAGATTCAGTTGTGTCTGTTTCTGAACAATCCTCGTAGAGCTACATGGGTTTTGCCCTTCACCAGGGCACCCAGAAAAGGGGCACATGGGAGAATTAAATCAAGCCCATGATCTCCATTTGCTAAGCCATGCATCCTGGTGAGTCTGCGTCAGACGTGCCTTTTCTTTCTTTCTTTCTTTTTTTTTTTTTTTTTAATGTTTTATTTATTTCTGAGAGAGAGAGTGACAGAGAAACAGAGAGAGAGAGAAACAGCGTGAACAGTGGAGGGTCGGAGAGAGAGGGAGACACAGAATCAGAAGCAGGCTCCAGGCTCTGAGCTGTCAGCACAGAGCCCAATGTGGGGCTCGAACCCATGAACAGTGAGATCATGACCTGAGCTGAAGTCGGACGCTTAACCGACTGAGCCACCCAGGCGCCCCCAGACGTGCCTTTTCAAACTGGGAATCCGAGGAGGGAGTACCTTTCTTTAATGCGCATCAAAGAGCCATGTGCTAATAGCCCAGGCAGCGCCGATGGCGACGGCAGAGAAGAACAGAAGTCTCTTCTCCATGGTGGTCAGCATGGTCGTCACAGAGCTGCTGCAGCCTGGGTGTATCCCCGCACCTGCTGCCCTCTGCACCCCAGCCTTCCTCAGCTTTCTCTGAGTTGGTCCTACACTTGGCCTTCTGCCTCCGCTCTCTACCAGTCTGCTGGGATGGAGCCCTTACCCCCTGAGCTGGGCTCTGGCTCACATCTAGCCCGGCCAACCCTCCTATTTGAGAGGCTTTCCCCTGCTCTCTGTACCACCTGGCCGGGCCCTGCTGCATTAGTCTGATCACCTGCCTTCCCAACCCATATCCTGGGGGCAGATCATCTTTAGTGAGCTACGCCTGGATGTGCCAAGCCCTTGCTGACGCTGCCTCTTGGACCAGCCCCAGAGCTCAGTCAGTTTTTCCAGCTCCAGTCCTGCCTGTTGCCAGCCTCTTCTCTGTTCTCACCAGCCACTCTGCCCAGGTCCCGGCTTGCCACTCAGCCAAGCCTGCCTGAGTCTTGTAATAGTGTGGGTGGCACATCACTTGTCCTGGGCCCCTTTACTGACAAAGGGAAACTGACTTAGGGCATCAGAAACTCCCCATTATACTTCTCTGCCTACCAGGAAGAGCCCCTAGGAGGGCAAAGAACATGCTCTCCTTAGCTTAGGAGTTCCCTGTAAGCAGTCTGCAGCAGGGTGACTTTGGACCATGTTGCTTTACAGACGAGACAAGATGACCAGTATTTGATGAACAGAGCCAGCAGGAACCAAATACAAAAAAAAAGTCTTCTTCCAGTGGTCAGCAGTGTGACCATCTGTCGAGGGAGAATTTCCTGGAGTTGGAGCATCGAGGGAGCATGGGAGGAGGTCAGGAGAGGTCTCTCCTGCCCCCGGGTGAGGGGCCCCTGCTGCCACAGCCAGGAGTCCAGATGTCCCCGGAAAAGGCCAGGGTCGCACCACCGCAGCCTGCAGTGCGGCCCACAGGAGATGCCTCCTTGTCCGTGCTTGGCCCTCAGCCTATCTTGCTTAGCAGCTTGTAAAGACAAACTGGTACTGACGGCATACGTACAGTGAATGCAGGCACTGTTGCTAAGCTCAGGTCCTCCCTCTGCTTTCCCAAATATTTAAAACCGCTTGAAGCCCAACAAGCAAATATTTCCTGCTGATATTAAATCTTCAGAGTGCGGAATGCCTTCTGGTGAGATTGATTTTCTGAAAGGCAGCCCCAGACCACACAGCAACCCAGGAAGCCTGCAGCATTGCCAGGAAAAAAGGGAACGTGTGGACAAGAGGTGGAGCCTGTGGCCACCCCGGCCGCCATCCAGATCTGTCCTGCTTGGTAGGGGCTCTCAAGAGCCCCCAGGAGACCGGCACCACCACGGTTTGATGTCATCGTGGAAGGTTCTGTGAGAGACACCATTGGGGGAGTAGAAGCCAATACAAATGACAGGAGCCTGAAGGTCCGACAGCAGGTGTGGACCCGCCTACACTGCACATCACTAGAAATCTGCTCTTATTGTGGTTGGGGGAGAGATTTTTTTTAAAACCAGGGCTCTACTCTACACCCAGGAGCCCTAAATTGGGGAACAACTTCATTTTGGTGGGGGGGGGGGGCTGCCTTACCTATCTGCTTAGGTCCACAGGGACATATGCCTCTTGAGCTCCTGCAGCCATGGACATGCATTCATTCAACAAATGGCATTCATTCAACAAATGGAGAAGCAAGTTCCAAGCTCCTTGCTGGGGAGGCAGGGGATGAACTAGGTGTGGACACACTAGTCAGTCAAGTGGACACACTCCACGGCCTCCCTTCGGCACAGATGCAGCAATGAGGTGCCTCATTTCTAGTTGTTTTTAGAAGCTCACACCTTGGGAGTTCAAGATGTAGGTAGAATTTGAGGGAGAGAAGCTCTGGAATAGAAAACAAGCCCAGGTTTGCCAGATGAGTGAGCAGGAAGGTTATGTTTGAACCACCACTGAAGGAAGGCCACGTTACTAGCCGGCCCCAAGGCTGACTCTTGTCACATTCTGTGCTGCTGGAGGAGGGCATTGGTTTTAATCTTGCCAAGGAGGGCAGGGCCCGGGAAACAAGACGTGTGGCTCCCTTTGTTTTCCTGTCCCTGGTCCCCATACTGTGACTTCCATTCCCTCCCCCTCCGCCCTGCCTTAGGTAACCCTCCACACAGCATGTGACCTAGGAATAATGTGGGTGACCTAGCCCACTTTGCGGGCCCCTCTCTCTGCTAGATGGGCTTCTCCGGTAGGGCACTGGGCGAGTTGAAGCAGGCAACCCTAAAATCTAATGCAAGGCCCTCACTTTACTAGAGGGACGATAAATCCAGAGAGGGTACGTGAGTTTCCCAGCAGCACCGAGCTGGTTAGCGGCACAGCCAGAGAGCACCCTGCTGCAGCCCTTTGCTGACTGCACTCCGATCATCAACAAACTTGCACAGAGCGTCGTCGAGTGTCAGGCATCACACTCAGCACCAGCAATGCAGCAACGATGGACAGAAACAGTTGCTGTTTCCAGAGAACTCATGGCCCAGTGCAGATGACACACCATAAACAAATGGCCGTTACACATGATGCAGTGGTAAGTGCCACTGGCCACAGGTGACAGAAGAGGGTGCTGAGGAGCCCTGGGAGAGGTCCCGGTCATTCTGGGAGGGCTTCCTGGAAGAGCTGGCATTTGAGCTGGGCCTTGGAGATTGAATGGGATTTGGATAATGGATAGGAGAGTGGAGGAAAAGACAGAACTTGCCTCTGTTTTTGTGTCTTTCTAATAGACTTTAGGGAAGGAGTCAGAATGATCATATCTTGGGCACCTATTGTGTTCCAGGCACCGTGCTGCACACTTTTACACACTGTCTTCATTTTTCCAGTTTCTCTCTTCATCTTACAGGTGAGGAAACAGACTCAGCAGTAACTTAGCCCTGAATGGAGGCTTCTTCTTTGATTCCTTCTCTCTTCCCCATAAGGCCTCACCCAGTGCCTTGTGCCCCATGATGAATGTGACAATTGAATGAAAATGGCACAGAGAGATGGGAATTGCGAGTTTGCAAAGTCATAGGGAAGGCAACATTCCCCTTTCCTTGCACAATGTGTGTCTGAGCCCAGAGCGATTTAGGATTTCTGTCATCAGAATAAATGTCGTCCCCATGCATTTATACCCACCCCCAGGCTGGTATAATCGTAGCCTAAGTCAATACTAGCAAGAACTTTCCTTTTCTCCAAGCAATTTCTATGTGTTACTTCATTTAAACCTACGACCAACCATGTGAGGTGGGTATTATTATTGTGCCCATTTCACAGACAGGAACACGGAGGCTCAGAGAAGTTACCAGTTGCATAGCTAGGAATGGCAGAGCCAGCATTTGAGCCCAAGTTGGATCTCGCTGCAGAGCCTGAGCCCTTCACCTGGTCATGATATACAGGGGTCCCAGACTCAGTTACCTACTGAGGCAAGGATAGATAAGGTGAAAGGCAGAGGTGAGGCACCGAGGACTGGCAGGTCTGCAATGAACAAGAGAGCCCCCGCTCAGCCAGCAGGGGCAGCCAACACTGGCTCTGGCCTCTTCCTAGCCTGCGGGACCAGCCGGCTTCTTTTGAGCTGGGGATCACACTTTTACACGTGGTGGGCTGAAGGAGCTGCGCGGGCAGGCCAGACACAGCCCTGGTCCTTCTGTGTGCAGCCTGGGTCATGTTCTCTTGGTGCGAGACAGAGAAGCTTCTCTGGAGAATGCACCCTTGGTGGAAACTCCTCCCTCTTGTCCTCTCTCCATCTCCTGCTGGCTGCTTTTCCACATCACAGAAAGCAGCCAGTCCACACTCCTCTGTGCAGCTTCCCCTCATCATGTGTTGCTGGAGAACTCAACAGGCACGGGCTATGTGTGCACTTTGAGCTCCCCTGATTCACGGAGGCCCCTTCTGGGTCGGTCGGCCTTTCAGAGAAGTGCGTGGTCGTGCAGTCAAGGTGTGGATTTTGTGCCTGGGTGGTGGACCCGGAGGCCATCCTGGTGACATCCCTGAATCTGGAGACCTTTCAGCTGGCATCGGGCTAGTAGTGGGGGAGGGGAGGGACCACTCCCCAGGAAAGCTGCAGAGGAGGCAGATAGATTGAGAGTCACTCAGAGCAGCTACATGTCCCTCAGAAGGACATTTGTCAGGGGTGGGAGGTGGGGGAGGGGGGANCTGCGGGTGGCTATGACTTGGATATACCACAGCTCACTGGGTCTCACCCTGGCTGGCCTAATGCTCTTCCCGGAGACGCCTCCATTTCCTGCACTGACTGGGACCTGCCACGCTAAGGGACTGTCCCGGAGCGCATCTGTGGTCCTTGTGGTTGAAAATGGGGCCGCTGCCATCGAGGAGCAACTAACCACATCATTTCAAAGCCAAATAAGATCCAGGCG
>NW_027529526.1:8456110-8493404 GCF_008692635.1 Crocuta crocuta
GGCCTCATGTTTCTCTTATCTGGGAAAGAAATGTGAATTGCAAATTCACAAACCCAACTCTTTAAACCCTTTCTCACCCAGTAAATTTGATGGGGTGACAGAAATGAATTAGAAATGAGATCGGGGCTCAGCATTTACACGGGTTCCAAATGGAAATTTGGAAAAATTTGGAAAAAAAGAGTATCTCCAGCAGGGTTAATGGTGAGGCCAGGCCTCCATCATGGCTTGGCAGAGTGTCCCGACCCAAGTCTTGGGGGAATTGATGGAAAGATCCTGTTGATGAGATCAGAAGGTGGAGAGAGGGTTCTCTACCCAGATGGGGGAAGGAATTAACTTGTCACCAATTGACACTCACTGATGGGACAGAAAGTGCCACCAACACGAAGCAGATTTTAACACCCGGCCGCCCAGTGGCAGCATTGACTCCCCATATCTTCCCAGCGGCACTTAGACATTGAAGAAAGGAATATTTTCCCCTACATTGAAAGAGGCTTCTAGCTAAGTCCAGTGGACAGGGTGTGTCTGCAAGCTTGTCTGTGTTGTCAGATTTCATTTGGCTTAAACATGAGAACTAATGCAGAGAATCAAAGAAAACAGTGTTGTTTCCTGAGTGTTCCTGACCGGGGCCGCTCAGGCATGAGGCTGAGGTATTACCTAAAGTGATTGTATTTTCTCTGAAAAGAACATTCAAGGTGGTTGTTTAATCTTTCTGGAGTGAGTTTCCATGGTCTTAGGTACTCAAGTGCTCCCCTGTAGACCCGCAATCCTCATTCCTACAGTACGTCAGCCCAGCAGTAGGTGAGGTTGCTGTTCACCAGACTCCCCAGTGCTGCGTGGCCGGAAAATCCAGTCCCATCCTTCCCCTCTCCACTTGGGCACCTATATTATACCAGGTGCATCTATGGGAGAGGGGGAGGAGGAAGGAGGAAAAGGAAAAGAGGGAAAGACAGGAAGAGTTATGGATAGGAGTTGGGTAGATGGATGAATGGGTAGATGGATAGATGTATGGTTAGATGAATTTAACCTTTTCCATTCCATGACATAGGTATTTAATGTCCATTTGAAAGGTGAAGGAATTGACAGTCAGAAGCGGTGGTAAGTCACCGAAGTTTCCAAATTTCTGACTGCAAGATGGTGGCAAAGCTGGGACTTGAACCCATGTTTCCCAACTTGAATGTGTTTATCTTTTCCTTCATATTGCCCTCTAGAACTTTTGTTGTTGTTTTTTAACTGCCTGCCTTATATCTAAAGATAGAGTCACGTAAGCTTGGACAAGCTGCTTATACAAATAGGTGGCCAGGAAGAGGTCCATGTTTTCTCATTCAGCAAGTATGTACTGATCACTGTGTTGGCAGAATTCCAAGATGGAGCCCCACGACTCCCGGTCCCTGGGATATACTCACTTCTTCTAGTTATTCAAATGCTAACCTGTCTATTGCCGTGAAGGGTCTTTGCTGATGTAATTAAGGTACCCAATCACTTGGACCTGACCCAATCACATGAGCCTTTTTAAAGCAGAGTTTCCTCTGGCCGGACACAGAAAGGAAAGTCGCAGAAATGTGCTATGGACTCCTGGAAAAAAAAGCAAACCTCCATGCTGTGAACTACCCGTGAGGACCACAGGGTGGGGAACTGCTGGCGGCCCCTGCTTGCCAGGAGTGGCCCACGCTGACAGCTAGCAGGAAAACAGGGACTTCAGTCCTACAACCCCAGGAGATGAATTGTGCCAGCAATTAGGGAGGCTAGAAGAGGACCCTGAGGCCCAGATATGAGCTACGGTGCTGGTGACATCTTGATTCAGCCCAGTGGCACCCTGAGTGGAGAATCCAGCCATGCCACACCTGGGTTTGTAACCTCCAGGAACTATGAGATAATAGATTTGTGCTGTCCTAGGCTACTCAATTGGTGCTATTTTGTTACACAGCAACAGACTACTAATGCAGTCACCTACAGTCTTTTGGCCACTGTGCTAACTGCTGGGAATATGAGACTGGCATGGTCCCTGCCCTCACAGGGCTCACAGTCTGGCATGACAGACAGATGAGGAACACATCACATGATTACAGGGTGATACATGCCATAAAATATATAAATAGGTGATATGGAATAAATCAAGTGAGGAGTGGCCTTGCTCCAGGCGAGATGATTAGAGAGGCCTCTGGCCTGAGTACTAACAAATAACAAGGAGTTAGCCAATGTGAAGAGCCGTGGAAAGGTGTCCTAGGCAGAGGGAACAACACATGTAAAGACCGTGAGGTGGGAGAGAGCCTGACATGTTCTCAGAGTCAAAAGAAGGCAAGTGTGTCTGGAAGGTGACAAGGAAGGGGAGGAGAGCTTGAGATAATGCTGAGGAATTGGGCAGGGGACTCATGACGTACGACCCTGTGGAATAGAACTCTCAGTACAGTGGGCGACATTGGGGAATTTTAGATGCGGAGAGCTATGGTCTGACCATCCCTTCTGGAGGATCTCTCTGGCTGGTCTGGAGTGAATCATTTGCATATGGGTAAGAGTGGAAGCAGGGAAAGCATTTGGGAGGCTATTGGAATACTTCATTGAAGAGATGATGGTGGTATGGACTGTGGCAGCTGGCGAGAGGGAGAAGCAGTTGGGTTTGAGATACATTTGGGTTTGATGGTGATTGGATGTAGGAGAAAGGAAAGGAAAGAACTGGAGATGAAACTTGGGTTCCTGGCTTGAGTAATGGGGTGAGTGACCATGCCATTTACTGAGGCAGGAGGGATAGGGTTGGGGGAAGAACAGGTTTAGAGAGTAAGACCAGAGTGAAGTCTTAGATGTGATAAACATGAGGTGCATGTGAGATGTCTAAGAAGAGATGTCAAGTAGCTGTTTGGACAGATAGACACTGTGAGCAGGGCTGGTGCCCAGGCCCAAGGAGGGGTCAGGACCAGCCAACCTGGGTTGGTAACAGCTCCCTGATCATTCCATTGAAGAATGGAAGGAAGGCTTCCATTGCTTCCAGCAAGGCTTCGAAGACCAGGGACCTGGACTTCTGGAGTAGTCCTCCTTCCTAGATTCCCCCACCCCCCACTTGCATGCTGGGCCCTGGGAGAGGCCACACACTCAGCATGGGGCACTCTGGGAAGGGGTGGCTCTAGTGTGAAACTGATATCGCAGCAAGTTACTTCAGTTGTTCTGAGCTAGTAGTAAGGGGCATTAAGCACCAAATTATATAAACCTGAAATTGCAATCTAATGTCATTAAGGGGCCTGAGGAAGCCTGGGAAGGAGGAGCATGCACAAGGCATCATCTCTAGGATGATCAAATCCCTGATTAGAACCATCTCCCGGGATCAGCTGGCCTCTAGAGAAAGTGGAGAGCACCTCTGAATCCTAATGGGGTGTCGGCACTCCAGAAAGATATTTGGCCAGGCTGTCACCCCCTTCCCTAGGGCTTCTCTGTGCAGGAGGGTCTGGTGTGCAAAGATCTCCCATGGGGATCCTGATCTTTGGGCTCAGGGATATAGCCACACCCTACAGGGGACCTAAACTGTGTGTGGCAGGTCTGGCTCTGGCTTCTCCAGCTTTCCCTTGGAGGGGCTGTTCCCCCAGAAACAGACCCCGAAACATGGATTCAAGAGCGTGTAGTTTTTTTTTTTAGGAAGTTCAAGATATGCCAGTAGGGTGGGGAGTTAAGACAAGGTAAGGGAAGCAGCCAATGAGTCTGTTAGTGGGCCAGGCACCACTACAGGCAGGTGGCACTTAAACGCAGGGCAAAACCCTGGGAAGTGGTATGAAATACAGGCCTCAGGACCATCACCCCTGAGAGGTGAGGGAGCTGGGGTATTGATATACCAGCTCCCTTCAGTCATTGGTTCGGTGCTGCTCTCAAGGGATGTTAATTCCAAGCACTTCAATCTGACGTGTGCTGGGGCAGAGCAGCCTTCCGTGGCTTTAAACAAAGCCCTGGGCCAGATGTTCTGGAAGTTGAATGTGATGGTGGAGAGGGGGACACTGAGCAAGGATGAGGTGCCGAGGATGTGAGTGAAGCATCCCTAGCATCTCCCACAAGGTTCATGAGGCACTCATTTTGGATACGTATTAACACTGCATCTCCCAAAGGATACGATACTGACTGTCCAAATCTCCACAGGCTGACCTGCAAGGCATGCTGGAACATCTGCAGCAGAGGGAGACTATCCCCCAGAGCAAGCAAAACCAGGGTTAGAATGTCTCCTGCCACCATGAAGTCACCTTGCGGCCCATAGGGAGAGCCCACAGTGACGCAAGACCCAGGGCCACATTATCCTCTGTGTCTCTGTCTCGTGGGTCTTCCTGACAGACAGAGCACTTGCAGGAAGCTGTGACTTGGGGTCATAGAGACTCACTCATGATGAGGGGATCAGAGATCTGCGACTTCAGCAGGTTTAAAGCACAATCCAGCCAGGTGTGGGAGAGTAAGGGCAAGGTGCAGTCTCTGAGGAAAACTTGCACATTCTAGGAGGGCTCAGACCATAGCCACAAAGGGTCTCAGGTCAGTTCTGAGAAGGAGACACAGAAAACTGAGGTAGAGCCACACTTGTGAGGACTGGAGGTGTGTCAGGGGAGTAGGAAGGAAGCCGCAGCTTGACTGGCAACAGGCATTGATGGCATTCCCTTGGCATCCCAGATAACAGGCTGGAGCCTTAGTGTTGTGGGCATTATGGTCCCCTCCCAGGATGGACCCTCACTGGCCAGTTCATCTGTCTCCCAGGCGTCGTGCTTCTTGGTGTCGAGCAGCTCAGGGCTGCCCCCTCCTCCATGGAACTGCCCACTCTGGTGAGAGCTGCCTCACCCAGAAATGCCTGGTACATTATGCCCCTTCTGCGGGAATGGGCCAGAACTAGCACCAGATTGAGATGGGTTTTTCAAAACCCACCGCTTGCCCCAAGACGGGGTAAGCCTGAGGTGCCA
This sequence comes from Crocuta crocuta, assembly GCF_008692635.1. Taxonomy (NCBI): domain Eukaryota; kingdom Metazoa; phylum Chordata; class Mammalia; order Carnivora; family Hyaenidae; genus Crocuta; species Crocuta crocuta. Next base: position 8,461,024 of record NW_027529526.1, read on the forward strand.
TTCAGTCTTCCTGGGGAGCAGCCTGAGCCTAGATGTCAGCTGAACTCCGATCTTTGCCTGCCCCCTGCTCTGCCCTGCTTCTCTCCTCCCTTACAGGGGTTACTGGAGAGCTCGGCCTCAGCTAAACCACTTCCTCGAGAACCCCCGTCTCAGGCCGAGCTCTTAGAGAACCTGACCTAAGGCTGCCAGTGTGGGAGATGTGGCAGCAGCAGCCGGCTGAGTGGGTAAGCGGTTGGCTAGAGGAGGGCGAACAGCCCTCCCAGTGGGCCCAGGACTGCAGGATTTCCCACCCCAAACCGGGACCCCTCTGAGCCAACAAGGATGGTGGCTCACCCTCTCCATCCGTGTCTCGGTTAGAATGGATTGAGCTCCCCGTGGGAGCCCAGAGCTGTGCTTGATTCAGCAGGGACTAAAAAGAAAGACGAAAATGTGTCTGCCGTGAAATTCAACTAAGCAAGGGTTTATTTCTATAAGCCTTTCCCTCTATTGCAAGGATTTCACTTCTAGAATATTCAAGTCACTCCCTGTGGGTAGGTATCAGATGGGGAAGAAAAGGAAGTGGAAGTTGGGACAAAGAAAAGGGAATAAGACAAAGACAGAATGGGTGAAGAGGTTTAGGCAACGTGATCTTGGGAAAGATGAAGGATATTGAGGCCAAAAAAAAAAAAAAAAGCCCAATCTCTCCACCACAGGCAGGTTTTTATTTTTTGAGGAATAGACAGAGCTAACCAGAGGGTTCTGCCATTTCCAACACGTCCTGTCTGGGAGCTGCTGAGGAGAGTGTGGGCGGCCCAGCTCCTGTGTATCTGGGGAGGGCGTGATGGAGACCATCTCGGCTAAATAAAGGTCACTCAGCCTTTTCCTATAAAGCATCCGGTGCCACTGCATTCTTGGAGCAGTGGCAAGACAGGCCACAGGAGCCACCAGCTCTGAAATTGGATGGACAGTGATATTTAACAGGAACTCGGGACACAGGGGCAAATGCCACTCGGTACACACGTGGTCTGCAACAAAGCAAAATAAACTGTGTGTCGTTGAAAACTGCCAAGGAGAGCAATCTGAAAAAAAGTTTTCGTGAACCAAGGCTGGTAAATGGAAATTAATGATACAGGGCTGGCGAGTCCTCATGTAATAAGATACGTAAAAATACCATGGAAGCCCTCTTTCTTTCATTTACGGTCGTTATCATTTGAGTAAAATGGAGGTAAAGGCGTGAGTTAGGGCTTTCTCAGCTTCACCTCCGAGCTCCCTTCTCCATCCTGTTTTCCATACGGATCTTCAGTCTCTAGACTGCAGGCTCAGACGGCAGAGCCCTGGCAGGAAGCAGGTGGCACTATCAAACTGGATAATTGGAGGGGAGTTTAATAATAGAGACAATTTACAGAGGGAGGCGCAGGGTGTGGGGGCGCCGTAGGGACAGAGCGAGGCCCACAGGGCTGGTTACAGCAGGGATCCCTCCCACCCTAGCCAGGAAGGGCAGAAAACACAGGCAACTGGAACCAGAAGGAGCTGAAGGGTCCCCGAAAGGAGCTGATCTTTCCATGTCTGGGGGGGACTGACCCCACAGGGAGGTGCTTGGGGAACAAACCCCTTCCCCCTGATCTCCCACTATCAGGATAAAGGTTGCTGCTTGATGTCCTCCCCCATAGGTCACCCTCCCGGGGCACAGACAGGGCAGAGAAGGCGGGGCGTGGGTGGATGGTGCCCAGCTCGCCGCACAGTGTACTAGCTAACAGTGCTTCACAGCAGAGTCCTCGCGATGCCGGTGATTCGGTGTCACTTCTCCTTGGTCTGGTAGAGTTTAAGGGGTCCATGGTGTACTTGTCAGTAGGTGTTAGTCCCTGTTTGCAGGAAGGATCAAGATGACTCCTGGCAAGGAAAGAAAGTGAATGCTCCGCAGATGTCAGCACCAGAGGCTCCCAGAGCGGGAGGACACCAGGACCTAGTCAAGAACCCTTATGTTTGAGATGAGGAACTGAGGCCCAGAGAGGACAAGTGCCTTGTGCAAAGTCACACACCTTTGTGGTTCAGGGACAAAGCTAGAACCCATGGCAGTGCTGAATGAAGTTCTAGGCCTGGTGAGGTGACTGGCTGAGAGCTATCCGTCCTACATGGAGCTGCCTCTGGGGACAGGGAGAGAGCAGAGCCTGGGCAGAGCGGGGGGAGGGGGCGTGCAGAGAGGTAATAGGAGCCTCACTCTGGGGGGTGCTGGGGTCCCCCAGAGGGCCTTGTCAGGCACATAGAGGCCAGGCCAAGGTAGAGATGGAGGGCTATGGCTGTGGCTACGTGGTGTTTAGCTTTTTCCTAGGCCTTGCCCTGTAGCCAGATGAGACTATGCAGAAAGAAGGAGCTGCTATGAGCCTGCAACCTGCTGAGCCTGCCCTGGGGAAGGCAGGGACTACAGACCACCTCTGAGGAACCCAAGCTCCTAGAGCATAGAGACTGACTAAGTCTTGTTCCCAGGAGACAAGGCTGCTGACCTGGGAGCTGGACAGAAGAACATTCTGGCTTCACCCCCGTGGGCCAGCAGCTGGGAGCGGGCATGCAGGGTCCAGAGAGCTGCCCGGGCCTCAGCAAGGGAGCGAGGTCTGTTGGTAGCATTTGGGAGAGGGGGAGGGATGATGGTTTTGCTTTCATCCTGTGGTACCAGGGCTGTTTTAAATTAAAGATATCTTTTTCCCTAAAAATCTGTATTGATATCTCAGTGCCTCACCATGAGGTCAAAAATGGCAGGCTTGGTGATTAGAATGTAAATTTGTGGGACGTTGCTATTTTGCCGGTTCAAAGCCTGATCATCTGGGTTTGTGTGTCTGCGCTGAGAAGGGTCTAGGAATCCAGCCTGTAATTGACCAAAATCAGGTTGTTTGCTCATAGAGCATGACTATAAGCCAGGCCCTGTGCCACCTTCTTGATTACTGGTACCTAGCCCTGGTCCTCAAGGGGTTCATGGTCACTGAGCAAAGATAGGAGTTTAAAAGGCCATATAAGCCACTTTGGGCCCATTAGGGACTGTTTGCACATCAGATCAGTGCCAGGACATAGCAAAATTAGACTTTCCTCCCTGTGCCTAGGTCATGGGCATGGGTGCCTCACCAGCAACCTTCGCAGGGTGAGGGGGGGGGGGCAGCCTCTTTTCATTTTTTGAAGATAGTTTTGTTTAACCAGGAGAGTTAGGAATCACTATGGGTGATCCCAAAGAAGTGATCACTCTCAGAAAGAGAGTATGACTTGGTGTGCCTAGGGCTCTTCCCATCTGGAGCACCTCCTTCCGGAGCCTTCTCCACATAGGTCTTGGGTAAAATATGATCTGTCCATTGAGGCCAACGGTCCTCTAGGACACATGGTAGATACATACTTTCAGCTTCTTTGCCTGGTTCTCTGTGTATTTTTGTACATTTTCTCTGACCAGCTAGATGATAAACTCCTTAGGGAGAGGGCCATGGATATATTTGTTTGAGTTGTGAATGGCTGAGGCTGGGCCTCCGCCTAATATACCTAATGGGCAATTGGGAGTTTTTGCCCAGCCTCCTTCTCTCTCTCCTCTGGAACCAGCTATGGCTTCCAGATTTTTGCTCATGCTGCTCACAGTCCCTGAGGGATTTGGTCCCTTTTCCTTTAGCCTAGTAAACCTTTGTTTGGCCGTGTTCATTCTTCCACTTTGCCCTCCTCCTAGGTTTATTAAGTTCATGGCCAAATAAAGCTACATGCTTCCCTTGTCCCGTAGTGTTCTCTGACTGTGTCTGGATAATAGTGGTCACCAGAAATATCTCCTCTCAGGTCCCATAAATCATCTTGCAGCACTGGCTGCCTACATCATGCAGCTGACTTTGAGAAAGCTCCGCAGTGCTATTTCTGAATAATAATAAATGGAGCTGAAACCCACTGGCCTTTGCTATTTATCTCTGGTTCTGCAGAGCAGAGAGATATGTGCTGAAGGGGTGTAGGTTAGGTCTCCAAGGTGGCAACTCTCTTGGGGGAAGGCAGCTTCCCTAATTGCCTCTTCATTGTACAAGTTGCCTGGTCTGTTTCCTCAAGGGACAATTTGCTGATTGAAGTGGAGGACGCTATCAGCTATTCAGCTCCAGCCCTTTGCTTTGTCTATCAGAAAGCCACACAAGCACAAAGTTGGGATGGTTGGTGGCTGGATGCTAGCCCTTAAAGCCATCCCCTGTCCTCCACAGCCAGCCCCAAACATTGCCATCCTCTGGCACTCCTTCCCGTTAGAGCCTGGGCCTGAACTTCCTGCCTTGGCCCACTGCACGTATAGCATCCCAGCTCACTCCAGTTCCCAATTTGGATGTCTGTTGGCTCACACCCATGTAGGCGCTGTTGCTTGGCACTGAGCTTCCTTCCCCTCTTGACTCTGATTAGGAGTTTTCCCATACTGATGCTATTGGAGGCTGTTCTAGGTCAGTCCCCTCCTGGTCCAGCCTGACCCCAGGACCCTCACCTCAGTACACATCCCCCATGGATAGTAGTCCTCCTGTGCTCACCCTCCAGGGAAGGGCCCACACCCATGGGCACAAGGCCCTTGGCTTTGCAAAATGCAATGATGGGAATACCACTGGCCAAGGAGATGACTGTGGACTGTGTTTGAGAACTCTCATGTCCTTTCTCTTCTGCTGCTCTTATCTTGGGCGTCTACCATGAAATCTAATTTTTCATACCTGTTTTGATGGTTGTCAAACTAGAATATGGCTTTGGCCATGTTCTGAAATTATTTGGGAATCCTGACCCAACTTTAATGATACTTTAACCCTGCGGTCCCCTTATATTCAATTTTGCCCTTATTGTACCACAGCAGCACCTGGAACCATCCCCACCCCTCAACCAGGTTGAAAGAGCATGTAGATATTGGACCATTTATGTGGGTAGCTTTGGAGGTAGAGATGGGGCTGGAAATACCAATGTTTTGTGATGTTTGCCAGCTGCTAGTGTATTTGGTATAAAAAGTTAGCCCCATGAAGACAGAATAGTTCAACATTTACCTGCAATTTGGTAGTTGTCCCAAGATGTGAGCATGGAAAAATCAGAAAAGGCATAACAGATCACTGAGTCCAGTGATTATGATAGATATGTACATTGTGGGAGCTGCAGACATCATGACAATTACTGTCTTACTTAATGAAGGAGGGGCCTTTACTGCACACCTAGCAGCTGCTAATCCAGCCTGGATGTATGGCCATTGTAGGGACTCAGTATGTAGTGGCTATGATTTTAAAATGCAGTGACCTATTCATTTCTTTAATTGATGTGATTTTTGTTAAAATGATAGCATAAGTTACACAGTTATTCACAAAAAGAAAGTCAGATATTCCGTGGGGAAACGTTTACCCACTTGTGGCTCATTGGGACTTTGATATCTCTCTAATAGAAATCTCTATAGGATGAAATACTAGGCTCCTGGTCTGGCAGGACTGTTAATGCCCTGCTAATTGTGAAGGACCACATCAAAGGAGCTAAAATTCAGGTTAGGACTAGTGCATCAGTAAAGCTTCCTGGACAGAGAAAGACAGATGAGCAGGAGTCCAAGCCATAGGATGAAAGAGACACCTACCCACTTAGATAACAGTCATATTTCTTTCTTGCCAAACAGAACTCTTATCCATCACCACTTGATTAATCTTGACTTTTTTCACTCTCGGGAAATGTTAACTTTTTATCTCCATTATCATAGCTCCTAGACATTGAAAAGAGATTTTTCAGCTCATAGATTGGGTCAAAGAAGCCCTCAGAGGGCTTCCACTTTTAGTCTCCATTCATTGCTTCTCTCTAATTTTCCTAGTGAGAAAATACTATTCTTTCCTGTTCTGAGACCATGGGGACTTGACCTCTAAAAAAGAGCCCTCTCGCCTCCATGTGGTTCTCACTGCTCTAAATCCTAAAATGCCACACTGTGTGGCTGGAGGAAGAAAAAACCCTAAACTGGGAGACCCACCCCACCCCATCAGTGAAAACCTGTTTGACCTTCTTCGTGTTTACCTCATTCCTTCCAAAGTCCAGCCATTTCAAACTCACTTTGAAAAAAGATTTAACGGGTCTCTACTTAGGAGACAGCCCTAGTCTTAGTTTTGTCCTGAGAACATTTGAATACAACTGGAACAAAACCAAATGCTCTTTAAACAATGATGCAGTCATTTCCTTGTGCCTCCTTCATAGCCTAGAAAACGAAGACAAAGAAAGGGAAGGGGGAAAAAAATAGTCCCCTATATCCACCTGGCCCCAACCAGTTGCATCCCACACACCTCCTCCCTTGAGCCAGCACAGAGCAGGCAGGAAATAGAGTGATGGCCGGTGCCTGCAGCCAAGTCCCCTGATTGAGGACATGAAAGCAACAGGTAACCAAGCAGGGATGTTTCTCATTCAAACTTGTCTAAAGAACAAGAAAACGTCTGAGCCACTTGAACTGTACTGGTATGGGGAGGGTGGGGTAGGAAGGGCAAACACAACATGGCAAAGCAGTTCTGTGGCTTAGAGTCTGTTCTCCAGCTACTGGTGAGACACTCCTGGCCTCTTCCTCTGAAAGAAGTCGAGGGCTGAGAGTAGAGTCGGGGCCTGGCCAAGAGCTGTATTAGGTGAGGTGTGGCTGGGGCATATTCTACTGTTGTGTTTTTTTTCCTACTATGTTCAAGTTGAAGCCAGTGCAGTGGTGCAGTCATGGCTGGTGGAGTTGCCAGGGTGTGCTCAGGGTTGGGGTTTGGGGGATGGCTGGGGACTAGAGGAGATCAAGGTCAAGGTGAAGTCAGAATTGAATTGAGTTTAGAGTGAAGGCAGTCATACTTGATTGAGAATAGCGCTGTGGGCAGCAGAGTTTGAGAAGAACTGGGTGAGGTTGAGTAGAACGATGGTTCTACAGAGTCAGACTCTCCTTAATTCTCTAACACCACTCCCTTGGATACTCTTTGACCCTTATTCCTTCAGGGCCCAAGGCTCATTCATGTCAGGCTTTGAATGTTTCAGCTCCTGGTCTTGTCCTCCCTACCCTCCTTTATTTCATGGACATTAGCTATTTCCCCAGGAAGGGCCCACGAATAAAAGCAGCAGAGTTGAATCCAGCTAATATAGCCACTTGTCTTGCCCATGTGCAGATGAATGGTGTGGGTAGAGGCATGGACACTGAAGTTCAGGGTTCCCCTGGGGAACCCAGTGATCGATGACATCCCCATTTCCTGGAGCAGAGATAACTGGCTCCGCGTCGTGCACATTTGCACTCTTCTTTTTTTTTTTATTTATTTTTTTTATTTTTTTTATTTATTTCTAGGAGAGAGAGAGAGAGAGAGACAGACACAACGTGAGCAGGGGAGGGTCAGAGAGAGAGGGAGATAAAGAATANCCTCCTGCTGACATGCAAGTGGCAGGGCACTAGCTAATCATTTGCTTGGTTTCTCTGGGTACAGATACCTTGGAATCGCCAGGCTGCCTAGAAGAAACTCCAAATGTCATTTCCTGGATCCTGCTCATTGCATAACACTCCCAGTATCCACAGCAACTGGGCAGAAGGATGTTGAACAGCCTCACCCTCCACAGCAGCATGAGAGCCTTGTGGCCCCCAGACTCCAGGCCATTGGCACTCTTTCCTGCACCTGCCAGGGTGAGGGTAGGCACAGCGGTCAGCAACCCCCACATGCTGCTGAGACATTAACAAAGGCACTGCTCACAGTGACATGAGGCTGCTGTCGGCCGGGCAAGGTGTCTGCATTAGGTGCTGGCACCAGCTAGAATCAAAGCTTTCTCTACTTTGGCAGAGGGTGGGGGAGAAGTAGGTATAGGCCTGGATTAAGACTTCCGGTAGGTACTTCCAGAGGGAGAAGTTTCAGAGGAAAGAAAATGCAACCTGACCTCTCAGAGACAAGGGTGGTTGAAAGACTCAGTAATATTCAGCTTCCAGAAGGGGAGACCCAGAATATGCAAAGCAGCTTCATGGACCAAAAGGGCCGGCTTGTAGCTAAGCTCTCTACAGCAAACCTTGGGACCAGTGGCTACAAGTGATTGCAGGATGGGCTTCTTCTCTACTTGAGGAAGCAGTTTCTCTCAGCCAGCACCATTCAATGGGAGAATGAGCTGTTTGGGGGAGGTGTTGAGTTTCCCATGACAGGAGATGGTGTAGCAGAGCAGAATCAACATATCAGAAATGTGGTGTCCAGGATTCTTGCAGTGGTGAAGAACTCCATCAGCTGACTGTTGAAGGCCTTCCTGTGGGATGTTCTGAGAAGGAGGTCTCAAGTGCAAGATCACCTGCTTGAGAGCAGACAATACTTGGCTTTCTGCATAGATCTCTACTGTCCAGCCTCCTGCTTTTTGCTCCATGTCCTATCATCTCCTCTACACCATGTTTGAGCATTAGCATCCCTTCTGCCCTACAGAGAGGACGATTCACTCTAAATGACCACCTTTCTTTCCTGGTTTTGTGGATCACTTTCCTCAGGGGAATGCCTGGGGCAGGGAAGAGAGAAGCACCCATCTCCCAGAGCTGTGCTCACTCCAAAGAGAAACAAGCATCACACTACCCCCAAAGGCATTATAAGGCTTATCATTAGATGTCAATGGCACTACAAGAGGCCTTCATGTCTTCCTGTTTCCCTCCTGCTGCCTCTGTTCCTGCCTGTAGCTGTAAGACAGGTATGTCAGCACGCCACACTTCAGGCTTGGAAGAGAATTGAGACTTAGTTCCCCCAAAGAATTTTTGGGGTACTGGCACTATCCTTGAAGAGGAGGACTTAGGCGCTGAGATAATGCCATGTATTTCCCAGCGAGAGCTGTGGCTGTTGTCCTAAGTTTCCCAAGACTCCACGCACCGAGCAGAGGCACCTTGACAAAAGGAGCTCATTATTTTGCTTTCCGCTGCTGCAAAGTTCCGCTCAGTGAGGCAGCCCGATCAGAGGAAGCCGCCCACCATCAAAGCCTGGTTCAATGAGACACAACTCCTGTATGATTCAAGACAAACTGTCATCATGGATTAAAACATGTCTACGCCCCCAATGACAATAGTTATTTTTTCTGAGAATACTGAATGTGTTGCTTACATTTCAGACATGACGGGGAAAGAAATCTAATTCCATCGGGCTGGATCACTTAAAGGCAATCTACATTCTATAAACACAGTGAAGGGTAGTGTTCCCAAGGTGATATAAAATAAACCATGATTGCATGATTCTTCTGTTGCCTTACATTTAATTTCCAGCTTTTCAGCCTAATTCTTCTTTACATGGAGAATTCCGTGCCATTCACCTGTGATAACTTTTAATTTACTCAATGTATAAGCCCATTTCATACCTTCCTCTGACTGTTCCTCTCACTAGAAGGAGATTCTCACCTTTATCCACCTGGCAAACTTCTGTTCATCCCTTAAAGCCCAGTTGAGATGCCACATCTGTAAAACTCTCCTTACTCTCACTAAGAGTAGTTGCTGGGAGTCCCTGACCTATTTGCACTCGCCTCTGGGGTAGCACTCGCCATTTAGAATGGAGTCTACTTGTCTGTTGTCATATCTGTGTCTCAGTGGGCTGGGAACTCCTTGAGACTAAGGGCTGTGTCTTTTCAGTTCTTAGGACAGTACCTGGCCCACAGTACATTCTCAGCAAGAGTTTGCTTAGTCTGTTTTTTTCTACTATATGCAATGCAGCCTGCCCCTCTAGTTTACTACTTAATTTTTTTTTTTTTACTGTTTATTCATCCTTAAAGAGAGAGACTGCACACACAAGCAGGGGAGGGGCAGAGAGAGAGAGAGATACAGAATCTGAAGCAAGCTCCAGGCTCTGAGCTGTCAGCACAGAGCCCAACATGGGGCTCGAACCCATGAGCCATGAGATCATGACCTGAGCTGAAGTCAGATGCTTAACCGACTGAGCCACCCAGGCACCCCTCATTTACTACTTTATATGGTAATTTTAAACATGTGAAAGTGAAATGTTTGATCAGAAGAACAGAAAGGGCTATTGTCTAGTCAAGGGACCCTGGAATTATTATTCCTAGGTGTGTTTTACCCAGAATGTTGAAGGGGAGCCTAGAGTGGATCCCCCTTGGCATCCTCCCGAATGACAAGAAGCAGCACAGCTGGGACTGAGTCCTGAGGCTTTAGGACAGAGTGTGGGCGCAGGCCACCTCAACGGCGGTGCCACCTGGTACCAAACTCTGCAGGGAGCTCATCAGAGCTAAAGTCATACAATAGCCCAAATCCTCTCTTTGCTCCCTTGCAAAAGCATAAAGGATCCCATGTATTTGCCACATTCCAGAGGCTGATCTGAATTTGTTTATTTGTTCTTTTCTCTTTGGGAAAGGGATAAGTTTTCTGTACTCTGAGTTCCCAGTCCTGGAGTTTCTGAGGCCAAACACATCACAATGTCTTGATTCTCTTCTGGGTTGCACAGGCTCCAGAAACATCCTTTTTCCTGACTGTGAGAGGTTCAGAGACCTGTAGTCCATCAGATAGAAATGCTTTTAGAAAGCCAGACTAGTCTGCCTGCTCTTTATTTCCCATGAACTTAATTTTAGCATCTAAGTGTATGTGTGTTTGTGTGTGTACGCACGCATGCACACGTGTGGGTGTGTATTAAACTGGCTCCATGGAGGAATGTGGACAGCTCTCTAATCCTGGAAATGATCCCTTGAGTGTGTTGACAGAAACCATAGAAAAAATTCATCTGATGTGGGTGAGCATTAGGCAGTCCCTCCTAGAGACAGGAGTGAACCATTCATTTATTCTTTTCAAAAAGCCTTTCCAGATCATGATCTCTATGCTAAGTTCAGTGCGAGGCACTATAGCCATAGCTGAACAGGCTGTGGGCACGGCCCTCTAAGAGCTTACGGTCTAGTCGGGGAGATGGGCTAGGAGATACTGCGGCTACAGGGGTAAGACATACAACTGTCTTTGGGGCTCAACAAGGCTTCATAGAACAGGGAGAGACCGTTTGAGACTTGAAATTAGGAGTCATACAAGCAAAATGTGAAGAGGGAGTTTAAGCTTATTGGGAAAACTTTAAATGGCCTGAAAGCTTTGGTTGGTGGGAATTCTCGGACTCTACTAGTCATCTGTAAGACAAGTGCAGCCACCCACTTCCAGTCTGTGTATCTTCCCATCTCCCAGAATACACCCCGTTGCTGGAAGGATCTTGCCAAAGGAAAGCTTTCATCACATTATGCCCTTGTTGGAAACTGTTTCCTATCTCCCCTTTGACAGCCTTAAGCCAGGTAGCCTGGCCTCAGCTCACTACTGCCCTCCTGTGTCCTGTATCCAAGAACTACCTGAATTCTTGCCCCAGCCTACCTTCAGCCGTTAAAGAGAAGTGCACTTAGTCCCACTCAGGCACTGAAGCCAATTCTGTTCCCAGTTTGGGAAAGTTGTTGAAAGCTCCTTACCAGTAACTTGGTGGAATGTACTCACAACAAAGTTCCAATAGACAGGAACTAGTAAGAAATACAACAAGAGCTAGATACCTATTCTATGACTGTCCAGCCAGAGTCAAGTAAGGATTAGTCTGGCGACAGCACAGATTTTCCGGGTGACCTCAAAGCCAGGGGTGAGAAGCATATTAAGTAATGGAAATGGGATCCAAGGCTGAAGATTGGAAACTCTACCCAGGTACCGAATATAGTAAGTCCTCAGTCTGCTTCCAGGGAGCCATCATTATGGGCCTTGTCTGGAGTCCTTCCCTTCCTCCCCTCCCCACTTCACCTAAATGAAGCAACCGTCCGACATGAGTTGGAGCATGACAGCGGCAAGTGATTCCAACTTATTTGTTGGATGCTGGCCTTTGTAACTGAGTTCTTGCTTTTTCCATGTGACCAGGCCCCTGGCCTCCAGTCCAGTTAGATGGGCCATGCTCCCTGCTGGGTAGTCTTCTGTTTGCCTTCTCAACTGATGCTGGCTGTCAACCTCCTGGGATGGGATCCATGCCATGCCTACCCTAAGTGCCACCTGCAACCTTAGCTATGCCTTCCTGATACTGACTGCTGGCTGCCAGGCTCCCCTAAGGCTACATATGCCTGGTGCATCTTCTTCCTCTCTGCTTCTAGGACTTTCCCCACCCACTTCTCTGATGCCAATGGGCATATCTCACCTCAACTTCTGTCCCTTCCCATATGAGCTGCCTCAGGACCAACACATTCATTTTGGCTCCCACTTCCTGTCTTGGTGCACTTGCATTTGGGGGACAGGTACAGACCTTCCAATTTCATGTCTGTCAAATTTCATCTTGTTGGATTTGAGCTATCATTACCCCTTGCTAAAGTGTTTTTGGATTTGTTACCACCCTCCTCCTACCATCTTATCAGGCACAAATTTTGATACCTTCTCTATCTAAGCTATCAGGAAAAAATATATGTAAGATGGAATTAAAGACAGAGCTTTTTGCTTGTTGTTAGAAACCCCTTTGATGTTGATGTTGAACCATAAAGCAATCCCTTTGGACACAGCCATTCAGTGAGTAACTATTTTGCTTGATTATATAAGCATCTAGTTCAAATATTTTAAGCGTCCAGTCCAAAGGTTTCAAAATGGTGGCTTTTCTGGCAAATGTTTTGTTTGGTCTACATATTTAAAAAAAAATCTAAACTCATATTAAAATTCAGTAGGTTTCTCACCAAAATATCTGTTTCTGGCAAAAATACTTGATAACAATCATCTGGAATTGAGTGGCAGATGCCTTTGTTACAGAGCCATGTGCTTTCTGGTTTGCTATAGTCCCTGATTACTTTACTCATTTACATTTTGAGTTTATAGCCTTCCTGAAGGATATGAAGGGAAACTGTGTAACAGTCATTGTATTTGTTCTCTATTACCGTGTAACAAATCACCCAAACTTAGCAGGCTAAAACAACAAACATTCATTATCGCACACAATCTTTGAGGGTCAAGAATCCAGGAGTGTCTTGGCTGGATGGTTCTGGATCATGAGGCTGTAGTCAAGATGTTGGCTAGGGCTACTATCATTTGAAGGCTTCACTGGGGATGGAGGACCTACATGGATCTTTTTTTCATGGCATGGCAGCTGGTGTCCCTCAGAGTAAGTGATCCAAGAGAGAATGACCAAGCTGTGATGTTTCTTATGACCTAGTTACAGGAGCGACACACTTCTAATTCTGCCTTCTTCTGTTCATTAGGAGCAGGTCACTAAGTATAGCTCACATTCAAGAAGAAAGGAATTGAGCTCCATTTCATGAAGAGAGGAATATCAAAGCCCTTGTGAACATTCTTTTTTTGGCAGTTTGTGTTAAGACTTAAAATTTTTTTTAATTTAACTTTTAAATTTTCTTTAAATCCAAGTTAGTGAACATATAGTTTAATAATGATTTCAGAAATAGAATTTAGTGCTACGTCATTTACATGTGACACCCAGTGTATTTTAAAACCATCACAATCATTACATTAGGTAATGCATATAAAACTTTTATCGCTATGTACTTAATGCTTAATAAGTGCTCAATAGTCATTACTTAAAATAATAGTCATAATAGGTAACCCTGAGTATTTAGTAACTACCAGACATTCTTCTAAAAGTTTTATGTGTGTTACCTCTTTAACCTCACAACAACTCTATACGGTGGTCTTTATTACTATTCACATTTTACAACTTAGAGCCATGCACAGTGAGGTAAAACAAATGACCCAAGTTCACACACTAGTAAAGGAGGAGATGCGATTCAAATCTATTAATTTAACTGTTATAGCATTGTTACTGTTTATAGTCATTATTGGCATATTATTGTTATTGTTGTTATTATTGTCATCATCATCATCATCATTATTAGTTACATGTTTCCCTGACCTGCAGCACTAATAAGCCTGTTAAGGAAAGAAGTGTGATCCACTTACTGGTTTGTTCTAATGAAATCTTTGTTGGAACTCAGGCCTCACCATTTCACGCTGTAGCTACTCAGAACCTACACCTTTCCGATCTTGCTCCTTGCTCTTTGGATAAAGATGAACCTCTCAAACATGACTAACAGAGCCCCTTCTTCAGGGCTTGCCCCTCCCTCTCTCTCAATCCATGTCACTCCTTCCCACCCTGTGCCCTCCGCCCTGGCTGCAGGAGGGGCTAACTTAAGCACCTTACTCCTTCCATTTTCAGCGTATTTGCCCATGTTAGGTTTATATGTTTGGTATATCTTTCTTCCTCTCTTAAAAAGGAAATCATGCCTGTGCTTGGTACTAAATCCCATTGCCTGTGCTATGAATAATGGTGCTCCTTTTCTTGAGTTGACAGTGGATTTCCAACCCCTTTCTTCTCCATATTAGTTCAGCGATACAACATCTAGCGGATCTCAGTGTCCCGAGTCACATCTTCTCAACCACAGACTGGACTGATTGGCAACAATCAGGCACTCTCTTCACGTTCATTTTTTGCAGAGCAGTTAAATGCCCAGCACTGAGGTCTGAATGCCTGGGTTCAATCTTGATTCTGGCATTTATAAGCAGGTAACGTATCCTGACACCTCTGTACTTCAGTTTTCTTATCTTTAAAATAGGAAGAATAATTTAAAAGAAGCTTTCCTGGGGTGCCTGGGTGGCTCAGTTGGTTAGGCATCTGACTTCGGCTTAGGTCACCATCTCACAGTTTGTGAATTTGAGTCCCACGCCGGGCTCTGTGCTGACAGCTCGGAACCTGGAGCCTGCTTTGGATCCAGTGTCACCCTCTTTCTCTAACCATTTCCCACATGTGTTCTGTCTCTCTCTCTCTCAAAAATAAATAAGAAACATTAAAAAAAATACAACAAGCTTTCCTATAAGCTTATGGTGAGGAGTACATGAGTTAGGTGTGGAAAGTGCTCAATGCACTGGCTTACAGTCAGTGTTTTTTGTGGTGATTATTGTACCCCCTTCCTCCCCTTCTGCCAGCTGCCCAGTGAGCTCAGGCACAACTAGCACAGGATGGGGATGCCCAGGTCAGAGGTCAGTCCTCTGAGATCCCATGATCCTCTAAGATTTAGGGTGAAGACAGTAGGTATAGAAGAAACGTACTTTGCAGAAAGGCACAGACAGATTTCAATCCAGCCTCTGCTGCTTATTAAGTATGCAGTCTTGGACCCGTTGCTTCACACCTCAGTTTTCTCGTCTATAAAACGCAAATACCAATAGCTCCTCTCAGGGTTGTTTTGAAGATTAAATAATGCCTGTAATGCGTAGAACACTTTAGTGCAGGAACATAGCAGTTATTTAATAAATGTTAATTTCCTTTTTCTTACTTTCAAATTGAGCATTACTCTCATGGGCACAGGGGCAACTGCAGAACGGAAGCCAAGGAGCTATGCTTTCTCTTTGGCATCTCCTACAATGTGCCATTGGCCCTGATCATGGGCCCCTTCTTACTCATCTTCCTAATTCCATTCTTACAGGACCCAATCAACTGCAATTTTGAATCTCCTTTCTATTTTCTCTACATGATCTTTTAAAAATATGAGCCTCTTCGAGAGTTCTCCAGGGTCTGACTTTTCTGGGTTTTCTCCCATGTTACTCCTGTTTGGGGTCATCACTGGTTCCGTAAGCAGAACTTTGGTTCTGAGGGCCTCCTCCTATAGCCTGTAATTCATTAAATAACTTTTCTTTCCCATCCACTTTTTGAAATCTGTCTACTAAAGTCTGGGCTTTGGGTATACCTGGCCTGCCTTTCTCTAACAGGCCCTGTGAGAGCATATGGACATTTTCCCCAAGATTCCCTGCACTTCACCAGTTCCTCGTGGTTGGTGGGAACTGATAAGCCCAGAATAGCAAAGGGCCTTTTTTTAACTATAGCTCCCCCACCATGTATCAAGCCCTGTCGCAGCACTAGAAATCAGTAGAAGGAAAAAGCCCATGCCTATTTAGACAGCACATTTTAGCTGCAGATATAGACAGCATCAAGAGAACTAAATAAGGATTAATAAGATTTTTAGACACTTGAAAATCCTTGCAGAAAAATAAGACAGGACAGGTCGGTGATAGAACAAGTAAGGATAGAAGGGAGTGGATTGGAGGAGTTGATGAGATGGTCAGGGAGAACCTGAGGTTGTAATATGTAATAGAAACTGACCCCAGAGAGTCCTGAAAAGATTAGGAGATCACTGAGGTGGGAAGTACAATTGCGAAGGCCCAAGGGCTGAGGAAAAAGTATGTCTTAGTCAGAGCCCATGGAGTCCTAGAAGAACCATGAATGGCTGTTGGGGACATAGGCAAATGGTGTCTATGTGTTGGGGTGTGTGTGTGCATTTTTTGAGGGGAAAAGACCTAAAGGTTTCATTAGACTCTGAGATCTCTGAGCTGTATGAAGGGTAATGACCATGGCATCCTTCCCTTCCAGCCATCAGGGGAGGGAACTGTTAACTCCACCAGTCATCAAGCATCCTACCTTGACTATAGTGGAAGCCTTCCCTTTGGCATCTGGACGGCAGCCAGGACCCTCCCTATGCACTTCACCTCCCTCCCAATCCTGCCCTCCTGGCCGGAAAGAGCTTCCCTTTTGCTCCATTTGGTCAGAGCACCAGCAGATTAGAGATCCAGCTCTCACCTCCATTCTTCTCCCCCTGAGCCTCACCCAGTGCTTTAACTCTTGCTGCCCCAGCAGCACTGTTCCACAAACTCAAGTCACCCACGAATCTTCGTGATGCCTACGAGATCACCCTGCGCCTGGCTCCCAGCCTGGAGCTGACTTTGCTCATAGCCTCTGCTGTCAAGCCTGCTGCCTAGACTTCTGAGGAGCGAAGTTCTGTCTTCAGTTCCCAGATCCACAGTTTCCTCATCTGACTCATGCTCCCTCCCACACGTGCTTTCTCGCTCCACCATCTATCCCCGCTGTTCTCCATAGCAACCAGTTCATGGATGGATTTCTCCTCTGCTGTGCCTAATCCCTAAGCAAGCTTTCTCTTCCCTTCCCCCCTCTTCACAAAATGTCGCCTTGCCTGATTCAGCTGTTATGGATTCCAGGCCAGTATCAAGAAAGCCAGACACTGCTTGTGAACACCATCGGCAGGTCCAACTGATACTCTGCCAGTTCTTTGCTCTTTCGAAGTCAGTGGGAAAAAAGCAATAAAAGTACCACTCAGCCGTATGACCTCCTCGCTGTCTGTCTCACCAGGCTTTGAAGATGTGCCCCTCTTTCTGTGTGAGGTTGTCCAGCCCCGGATGGTTAACAGCAGAGGGAAGCGGCCACAGCTGGGTGAGACTCAGATGCACCCCAGCAAGGTGACCGTTCTCCCACCAGGCTGTGTCCCCACAGCTGTAAGCAGCAATGCCCTCCCCGTACCCACTAGTGCTCTGGAATTTGTAGTCAGTAGACATTTGAATCAAGATTAAGGTCAATGTACTAGGCCTACTGATCTGGCTTTCCCATCACATTTACCCAGAGTTCCCGAGCTGCTTCTCCCCCGGCATGCCTTGTTTCTTCGCTGGAATTTGGTTCCCTCTGTTCAAATCAGCTTATACTCCCGTTAGCCTCCCTTCCTTCACCTTTTCTTTATGTCATTGCCTCTACTCTGTAGGGAGATAGCAGCTCTGAAGCTGTTTTTTGGATTCCTTCCCCTTCCTCCAAGTGTGATGACCACTTATACTTGCCACACATGCAGCTGGGTCTTGCCTCAGGCAGGAAGACTCAAAGCTCTGAGGTTCCTGAGGTGCCTCCTTGCCTTTCTGCTAGCTGCTGAGTCCCAGACTGCCCATCTCACGGGGTCATTGTGAAAGTTAAGTCAGATAGAGTAGTTGAAGTGCCCAGCGCATAGTAGGTGCTCAGACAGGCTAAAGCCCTTCATTCTGCTTCCCCTGGGGCCATCTCCCCACTGTGGTAGACACATGTCTGCCCAGGGTTTCCTCTGTAGTCCTCTTGGCCAGGCAGCACCGTAAGCCAATCACAGAGATACAGAAACCCCATCTATACCTGGAGTTCTTACTGTGGGACCTTGCCAGACCCACATTGGCAGGGACTGAATCTTATCTGAGGTTGGGTATCTGGCATCGTGTCCTCCATGATTTTGCTGAATGAGTGAACGAATGATTCCAGAAAGATGACAAAAAGCCCAGATTCTGGGACTAACGTAGGCTGTTGCTATAGGGCTAATTTCATGTGCTGCCTTCTCTCCAGAAGCCTGGATACTGTGTCAGGTCCTGCTTGGGGCCCAGGCTGGCTGCGCACTGGGGTGACCCAGGAGTTGTTTCCATGGTGAAGATCAGGCCTGGCCACTTTAACTCTGAATGATCTGGGAGACTGAGGAGCCTATTACATGCCAGGCGTGGTCAGGAAGTGGTCAGGATGGGCTTGAGTGGTCCTGGCAGAGGAGCAGACCCAGTCTCTGTACCATCCCCAGTAATGGCTATCCATGTCCTACTGGCTCAAGCAATGCTTCTGGCACCTGTTAGAGCCCTAAGATAGGCCTGATTGAGGCTTGGAGCTAGATGAAGAACACATAACATTTATTTGGGGGGAGAGCAAAATCAAAACCTCACTCACTTGGGTTTCTAGAATGGGACAATTCGTTTTGCTACTACAATACATTTTTTAAAGTTTTTTTTGTTTGTTTGTTTGTTTTTTGTTGTTTTTTTTTGAGGTACGGCAGGTGCAGAGAGAGAGGAAGAGAGAGAATCCTATGCAAACTCCACACCCAGTGCAGGGGCCCAACGTGGGGCTCGATCCCACAACCGTGAGATCACCACCTGAGCCAAAATCAAGAGCCAGATGCTCAGCTGACTGAGCCACCCAGGTGCCCCACATTTTGTAGTTAACAAATGGATAAAAAGCCCTTCCTGACACTTTAGCCCATATCTCAGGGATTTTTAGGTGGGAGGACTCCAAATGAAGCTCCCTTAGGACTTAGTAATCCTCTTTGGCCCTTGCAGTCTTCCCACCACACACATATCCAGTGTCCTCCCCCCTCACTCAGTCCGCACCCCACATTCTGCGTAACCCACTCTTGGCAGGCCTGCCGCTCCCCACTTCCCAGACACGTCCTGAGTGTTGATGCCTCTCAGCCTTCATGCATGCTGTGTTTTTCTACCTGGGACACTTTTTTCTGTCTCCTTGATCTTCCTAGCAAAGCACCCTCATCTGTCCATTGGAGACAAACTCAAATGTCATCCTGTAAAGCTTATGCCGTCCTATACTGTATTATCACAGCACCGTTTAAAACATATTTCAGTGCACTAAAATGATCTGTGTAATTATTTCCTCCCACTCCACTGCGAGAGTCTTGAGGCTGGAACCCTGACTTACTCCATATGCCCAGCTCTGAGCACTGGGCCTGCCACATGCCGAGTGCTCAGGAAAAATCTGCCAGCTGAACACATGAATGAAAGAAGCATGATGGGGATGTGGAGTGCAGAAGAACAGTGTTTTCAGTATCGGGGCCATGCCTATCAGGGAGGTAATATTTCTTGGGCTTTCTGAAGTCTCACTAGAGGAGCATGATGATATATGTTGCTAAAATAGAGGGGTCTGAAAAAGATCAATAATCCCAAAGGGCCTGGCTAAAAAATATGCCAGCAGGCTTGCTAGCTGGGCAGGTTGCAGACTTCTGAGGATAGCTCCTTGGCGAAGTGACTCGCCCCCATCCTGGAGTCTCCAGCCAGCGGTTGGAGTACCTGTGCTTATTTACGTGCTACAGGCTGATAGCATCTGCAGGCCCCACGGCCCCATCTTTGGAAGCTTTAAAGGAAGAGGAGAGCCCATGTGGGGTGGTCAGGGAAGTTCACGTGGCCAGGGAGGGAGCCCAGGACCTGGCTCAGTCCATGTTGAGAGGATGCTGGCAAGGAGATCTCCCTAATCCTAGGCTCTAAACTTAAAAAAAAAAAAAAAAAAAAATTGATGCTTCCAGCAGTTGTTTCTTTTTCTATACTTGTGATCCACTGCAGGCCTCTACAGACTCGAGCATCTAGTGCATTTTATCAGGCAGCTCCACACCCAGGAGCATGAGCAATGACCCACCCAGAGCCCATGACTGGTTTTGAGTCTCCCTCAACCCCAGCCTCGTGAACCTAAAGCATGGATAGAAGAGGTTTTGCTTTGGGGGTGGGGGGGGGGGGGGGGGGGGGGCAGTGCTCACCCTCCCCTTCTCTGGCCCCATCTCTGCTCAGAGTCATGGCTGAGGCTTGGGATCTCCAGGCTAAGAGGGCATGGAGGGATGTGGGGGAGGGGGCTAACCCTATCTTCCAGAGGGGCTGTCTGCTCAGTGTGTCTGGACATACCTGCCGAGTGAAGAGATGTGCTCTGCCTCACTTTACTTCTCAGGCCAGGGCCTTTTCCTAAATCCCAGCCCCTTGCTGAGGCCCACCCACAGGCCTAACACTTGGCTGGCCTTCCTCCTGAGATCCACAACTGTGTCTCTGGCTTCCCAAATGCCAGCAGCCTCCCGCTCCATATTGGATAGATGACGTCACTGCCTCTCTGTGGTTAACGTTACCCTTGCTTAGGGACCACAGCTGCTAGGTCCCCTCTCCCGTCCTTGTGCGTGCCTCACTGTGCTTGCTTTTTCCACAGAGCACAGACTCAGTGCCTGACTTCGTAGTATACACCCATTTATGTATCTATGTATTGCCTTGCTGGTTTTTGAGCTCCTTGAGGGAAAGGAGCTTGGTTTTACTCTCTGAGCAGTGATTGGCACAGAGAGACACTCAGTAGTATTGTTGAATGGGTGAGTGCCCAAGCAACATGAGGTATCTCCCTTGAGCCAGAGTTCACTATGTCCTATGAAAGGTCCATGGATGCTGGCACTGGACTTGACTCAGACAGTTGTGGTTTGGATCCAGGCTTTACCACTAGCGGTGTGATGTTGGACAAGTTGAGTCTACTCTCAAGCTATAAAGTGAGGTCCATCAGAGTTCCCTCCTTCTAGGTCGTGGGGGTGAGGACCTAGTGTGGTAAGTCACCAATGCCTGGGACATATGTATAACACCCAAAAAATCTGAGCTCTAAAAATGTGTCCAGACACCATGGGCAAGCTGGGAGTGGGCTATGGCAAGGAAGCAGCAGAAGATTGTAAGGAAGCCTGGTATGCAGCAAGGAGGCTGCTTAGGGAAAGGATGACACGTTTCCCATTGTTACTTCATTTACCCTTTTGGGAACGGGGCTTTCAGAGGTTCTCAGGAAGGTCAGAAGTGAACTTGAGGAGGGGAGATGACAAAGCCTATCTTCCGACCTGACCGAGGCCTGTGGGATTGAGTCTGGCCCTGCCATCCATGAGCTCTAGGACTTCAGGAAAGAATCTTAATGTTACTAAGCCTCCATTTCCTTATGTTAACAATGGCTACAATCCTATTTAACTTGCAGGGTCCCATAGAGAATTGAGTGGGACAATGCATGTGAAACAAGCCCAGTGAACCCACGTGCCCACCATGCATCAGGGACCACATGCTGAAACTTCAGAAAGTAGGTTCTAGACAAAGAGTGACTTTTTAACTCCTATGTGATTGTGAGGTGTAAAAGTAGCCCCACTGGGTTTTTCTGGGTATTTTCCAGAAGGATCCTCAAACCTTAGTCTAAGGTCTTCTGTTCCAGGTGCTATTCAGCCAACCAATAACCCTCCCCTAAAGGCCAGGCTCTGGCTGGACTCTGGATATAAGGATGAGGAAGACCCTATCTCCTTCNCCTAGGTCGTGGGGGTGAGGACCTAGTGTGGTAAGTCACCAAAAGGGCTTAATACAGTGCCTGGGACATATGTATAACACCCAAAAAATCTGAGCTCTAAAAATGTGTCCAGACACCATGGGCAAGCTGGGAGTGGGCTATGGCAAGGAAGCAGCAGAAGATTGTAAGGAAGCCTGGTATGCAGCAAGGAGGCTGCTTAGGGAAAGGATGACACGTTTCCCATTGTTACTTCATTTACCCTTTTGGGAACGGGGCTTTCAGAGGTTCTCAGGAAGGTCAGAAGTGAACTTGAGGAGGGGAGATGACAAAGCCTATCTTCCGACCTGACCGAGGCCTGTGGGATTGAGTCTGGCCCTGCCATCCATGAGCTCTAGGACTTCAGGAAAGAATCTTAATGTTACTAAGCCTCCATTTCCTTATGTTAACAATGGCTACAATCCTATTTAACTTGCAGGGTCCCATAGAGAATTGAGTGGGACAATGCATGTGAAACAAGCCCAGTGAACCCACGTGCCCACCATGCATCAGGGACCACATGCTGAAACTTCAGAAAGTAGGTTCTAGACAAAGAGTGACTTTTTAACTCCTATGTGATTGTGAGGTGTAAAAGTAGCCCCACTGGGTTTTTCTGGGTATTTTCCAGAAGGATCCTCAAACCTTAGTCTAAGGTCTTCTGTTCCAGGTGCTATTCAGCCAACCAATAACCCTCCCCTAAAGGCCAGGCTCTGGCTGGACTCTGGATATAAGGATGAGGAAGACCCTATCTCCTTCCTCAACGAGCCATAGTCAGGTGGGACAATGAGGGAGACAGGGCCAAAGTGCAGAGGGAATTGAGGTGAAAGAGTCCCAAAGTCTTCCTGGAGGAGTTTAAATCTTGGTCACTAGAAAGCATTGAGCCAGGACATCATTCATTCATTCTTATAAACATATTTATTTAAAAAAAAAAAAAAAAAAACAGGGATGCCTGGGTGGCTCAGTTGGTTGAGCATCCAACACTTGATTTATTTTATTTTTTAAAATATTTATTTGTTTTTGAGAGAGAGACAGCATGATCAGGGTGATCAGGGAAGGGGCAGAGAGAGAGGGAGACATGGAATCCTAAGCAGGCTCCAGGCTCTGAGCTGTCAGCACAGAGCCCTATGCGGGTCTCGAACTCACAAACCATGATATAATGACCTGAGCCGAAGTTGGATGCTCACCCACCTGAGCCACCCAGGTGCCCCTCGACACTTGATTTCAGCTCAGGTCATGATCTTACAGCCTGTGAGATTGATCCCTGCATCGGGTCTGCACTGATAGTGGGGCCTGCTTGAGATTCTTTCTCTCTTTTTCTCTCTGCCCTTCCCCTGCTCTTTCTCTCTCAAAACAAAACAAACGAACACCTAAAGCATCCCTACCATGTGCCAGGCACAGTGGGTGCCCCAGGCCAGGGTAGTGTGGCAGAGCAGCGGGTGCTGGCCCCAGCTCTGGCCTAACCACTCAGGACTGCACAGCCGACTTCCCATTGCCCATATCTGCATCTATTCACCGGGGGCTTTCTCCAGAGCCATGGAAGGTTTCTCTGCCATGCACAGAGCAGGCTGGGTGTCCTGGGAATTAATGTACCCCCAGAGCAGCCCTCAACGGTGCCTGCTGGGAGTCGGTATTATAAATACCTAGGCCCCCTCTTCCTAGCTTCATTATGTTCATTTGGAAAATGGGCCCAAGAGCAGAAAAGGTCCCTGCCTCCCAGGGGTGCTGTGAATGAGAGCAGAGATGGGAGAGGCTTCCCTTAGGTTTTCGTCTGCTTTAAATTGCAAAGTGAGCCCGATGGGCCAGCACAGAGCTGTCAGGTGCTCTTTGTACCATGCACTCTCCCACCATTACTCCCAAAGGTGAGAAATGTGTTAAGAACATGGACTCTAGGGCCAGGCTGCCGGACTCAGCATGTTGGCTCTACCACTTGCTAACTATTTGAACTTGGACAAATCACTTACCCTGTTTGTGCCTCAGTTTTTTCGTCTATACAATGGGTTATCAGTAGTACTCACCTAATAGAGTTTCTCTGAGGGTTAAGTGACTTAGTACACATAAAGCTCTTAGGAGGAATTGCCTCATAAGGGGCTGTTCAGGTAGTGGATGACAGGCTAGGATAGGGTGGCCCCTGAAGAGAAACAGCAGTGCCCTGGGCCTGGGGAGGCCTCAGGGCAATCTACTGCAGGCCAGGCTTACCCAGAGCTTCCTGCTCTGACAAGCACTGACAGTGGGTGGGGTGTAATATGGATGCAAAGCCCCCGGGGTCTCCTGGGCCTTGAATCAGCCAGACTGAGGCCGCTGGTCACGCAGCCAGAGCAGCCGTGATTTGCAGAAGCACAGAGCTGACTTACAGCCTGTGGGAGCCTTAGCTCTTCCCCCAGAGGACACCCCGGGCTGTGCCGCAGGCCTTGCACCTGGAGGCCTGTCGTTGTCCTCACTGGTGTCCTGGACACATCAGTGCTTCCAGCACCCCATGTCTGTGTTCCAAGGGGAAAAAACATTCCCCTCCTTTCCCCTGGTCTTTCCTCTAGCTGGAGAGCTGCAGAAGAAGGAAGACTTCCAAAAGAGTCTCAGCGGGTCAGATGGAGCAGGAGGAATGTTCCAGGGAGAGGGAGCAGTCAGTGCAAAGGCACCGTGGCACCCCTGAGTTTGAGGTGTTTGGGAATGTGACTGGAGCATAGAGCCTTACAGAGGAGGCTAAGCAAGTGGGAACTAGGGCCTTCATTCAACCCTGCAGGCCAACAGCAATGGGGCCAGAGAAGGGAGCTGGGGGGGGAGGCTGTTCCCGTGGCATTTGTAGAAGCTTAGATTTCCAGGGTCTCAGGATCATGGGTGTCAGTATCCCAGAATCATAGGCTTTAGAGATCCCAGACTCTTGAAATTTGGGACTCCTAGCAAGCTCTTGTGTGCTCTGTCAAGAGATATTGGATCAAGTTTCTGAGTTGGGCAGCACTCAGAAATCTCCAAGGCTTGGGGCACCTGAGTGGCTTAGTCGGTTAAGCGTCCGACTTTCGCTTAGGTCATGATCTCGCGGTTCATGGGTTCAAGCCCCGCGTCGGGCTCTGTGCTGACTGCCAGCTCAGAGCCTGGAGCCTGTTTCAGTCTGTGACTCCCTCTCTCTCTGACCCTCCCCTGCTCACGCTGTCTCTCTCTCTCTCTCTCCTAGAAATAAATAAAACATTAAAAAAATTTTTTTAAAAATTCTCCAAGGCTTGCACCAAAGGAGAATTTAGCGCCAGAATTCCAGCTGGCCTCTGGCTTAACTAACAGCAACCGGACATTCCCGAGTGCCCACACGGGACCTGCCCCCCTGGAACCCCCTTTGTGTGCTGGGACACCAACAGGGCCTGTCCCCACTCAGATTTAACCTGCTGTTACAGGCTCTATGCCAGCGTTTCCTGGGGCTTTGCGGTCTCGGTAGCTCCCTCCCCTGAAGTTCACAGCAAGGGCCCTGCCCAGTCCTCCTGAGCTGGAGCGGTTAGGGCTGCAGCAGCGGCCAAGCCACCGTTGCCCGGGTGCAGCTGACATCAGTCACCCATCATGGCATTTTTAATAAGTCCTGGGATTCCTGCTGAAAATCATCCTAGGAGCAGGAGTATTTTATGCCCTGAAAGTAATATCCTAGCATTTGGGCCACTGCCCCACCTTTACTTTATGTGGGTTTCCATCTCCACAGCCCCAGGCAAGCTGGCCCTTGTCCAAGGTCATTTAGTCCACAGAGACAACTGATTTCTATTAGTCCATTATTCTTGTTTTCATCTTCTGAATTACTCATCATGGATGAATAGAGAATTGGTGGAACAGAGAGCCTGGAGCTCTGGCCCCGGGCGGGGTGGGGGAGGGGAAAGAGCCGGATTCTCTTCCCGGTTGTGCTGATTACCAGCTGTGTGACCTTGGGCAAGTCTGAAGGTGTCTGGAGCAAAGAGGGTGCGAGCATTCAGAAGCGCCCCCCTCCTTGGAGCTGAAGGGTGCTACAGCACTGACCCGTACCCCATGGTGAACTTCACGTGGCCTTCAGTCCTTGGCCCTTTCCTGCATTTCCCAGGAACAACTGTACCTGAATTGTGCCTGATTGTGACTTCCAGAGGTGAGTAAGGAGCACTCCAGGAAACCCAAACCCAGGCCCTTTCCCTTGTTTGTTGGTCTTGCTTGCTCAGCGATTTTTATCCCAAAGAAATTGGATATGTGTGTGTGAATATTCTACCCGCCCTCCAGTCAAAAGGAAGCTGAGTTGGGCAGTCTAATCCCTTCCCTTGGGCACTAAGGATACATAGTAGCGAGAAGAAGATAATTTCTTTCTGAACGGAATCAGTGATCACAGAATGCTATTGAGGGAGGCCTGAGGCATGTGGCTCCTTTGGTTGGCTCTGGGGCAGAGTTGCAAACAGCAGTCTCGAGAGTCAGACTGATTGGAGTTTGAACCCCTGCTCATGCCTTACTTACCATCTGTGTCGTTTGGGGTATGTCATTGAAAGTCTGATCCTTGAGTTTTCTCTTGTGTCACTTGAAGATAATCACATGTGGGGTTAAGAATATGGTTTTCATCCCCATCCTACCCGTTTCCAGCCCTGGGACACTCACTGAGCAAATCCCTCCACCTCTCTGTGCTCAGAGTGCCTAATATAAGGAATGTGGGTAATAATATGTCATGCCTCAAGTAGTATAGTTGTTGAGAGTACAGAATGGGAAATA
The DNA here is from genome assembly GCF_008692635.1 of Crocuta crocuta. Taxonomy (NCBI): domain Eukaryota; kingdom Metazoa; phylum Chordata; class Mammalia; order Carnivora; family Hyaenidae; genus Crocuta; species Crocuta crocuta. The sequence continues at coordinate 8,487,270 of NW_027529526.1, forward strand.
TATGAAGTGGATTTGGAACAGTACCTGGCATGTGGTAAGCTCTAAATAAATAAACATTAGCTATAAATGTTATTGTTTGTAGGGTGGCAGCGAGATTTCAATTAGATGAGTATCTTGAATAATATACAGTACTTCATACGTGCTTACTATAGACTTGCTGGATGAATGAATGAAGACTGGGATGGGTAGATGTAGAGCACAGAGCACAGTGCTCATTATATATTAAATTGGGGGAGTCCCCACAGAACCGCAGCCTTTCTGCCTGGGCATTTGAACCAGTGTGAGGGGCCTGACCTGGCCTATCGCCCACTGATGGTGCACACCCTTCCCCAGCACTGCATGCACATCTCTCCCTGACTCAGGGTCAGTGGCATCATTAGTAGCTTGAAATCAGCTATGGTGTTTATACCATAGATGCTGGAAAATGTTCGAAATCCAGTTTTTGTTTGCTCTTGTTGAGACAGAAAGAGAGAGATGAAGGGAGGGGAGTGAGGGTGGGAGAGAGGTGGGGAGGGAGGTGCGGGGAGGCAGCGTTGATTTGCACCCAACACATTCGGGACTGACCAGGGGACCATTTTTTATACCTTCCACTGCCATCTTCAGAAAGCAGTTCTGATCACTTTATTGCAGCATACAGGATCCTTGGGAAAATAAGTCATTTTGGAGCAGATAAGAAAGTGTGAGTGGATGTTGAAAGCCTGGCTTTGGAGACCCCTCTAAGCGAGGAGTGCATAGTTTTTGTGGGTTTGGTGGTCACTAATGCCTGGCTAGGACATGAAAGAATAGACCCAGAAACAGATGGCTCCGTCTTTTGGATGGGAACGCTGGGGATTTCTGTAACTTGCCAAGACTAAATTAATGCTTGGAGACTCCCAGTAAGAGTGCGACACTACACCTGGACCCTCCAGCCGTATTTTAAATGCCATCTGTGGGCCTCCCCGGTGGAGACTTTCCCCAAGTCCTGAGTAAGGAGAACCATTTAAGGCCATTCCAAATGTACTTCAGGATCAATTGACTTTGAAGAAGTGCAGCGATTAAAGGAGCTGGACGGAAATTCAGCTAAGTGTCATGGAAGAAGAAAAAAAAAATGTGTGCAAGAATTTGTAAAGTGCCCAGAATTTGAAGGCTTGTCTGAAGTGATCTTAAAGAGAGAGGAAGGGATAAAGGAAGGCTGCCTGGCTCTGTTCTCGCATCACGGCTGTCCAAGCCCAGCTCACCATCATTCATCAGCAGGCCTCTCTGAGTCTAGAGCCCCTGCAAGATTCTTCAAGGGGTTGGGGTGGGGCAGCATCTATATTTCTTTATTTTTTAGCTCCTCAGATAAGGGGATGATCAGCTAGGTTTGACAACCGTAGCATCCTAATGAATAATCTCTTTTAAAATGTGTTGACATATCACTTGTGTTTTGATGGCCCTAAATGGCTTTAGAGGAAAGTCAGTTAATCTTCTGATCTGAGGAAGACCCGCTACTGTTCACTCTTGGGAGAATAAACAGAAATGTGCTGTGCTTTTAATCTTTAAATTAGCACTATTGGAGAGTAGCAATTATTAGCACTTCTCAGTGGGGAGGGGTGTACGAGCGCCCCTCCCAGGCATGGGGGGGGTGGCGGGGGAGGAGGTGACTACTTTCATCTAGGCTGGGTTTCAGGGACAGCACTGAGCTAGGGAGCAAGGCTGGCTCACGAGAACCTGTGGGAGTAGGCAGAAGGGACGAAAGGCAGTGCCCTCTGCAAAGGGCGGCTGGGGAACTTTAGGGGACAGTCCAAAGCAGGGGATCAAAAGATGGCCACACAGAGAAATGAAAACCAACTGGATGAAGGGCAGCAATATGGAGTCCAAGGGTTGGAAAAATGAAGAGGAAATTACCTGGGCAGGTACTGGGGGGGAGCCTTTCTCAGAGACTGACACCTCCTGGGAAGGGCTGGAGCCACACATATTGTAGGGGAGGCTCCTTTCCCCACCTGTTACAAAACCCGTCTTCCTTTATTTAGGTTGTTATCAGGCTCGGCTGCCCATCAGAATCTCTGGGAGCTTGTATGAAATTCAGAGTCTAGTCCCTGATCTACGAAACCAGGCTCTGTGTAGGGTGGTGCCCTGGAGCCTGGGTTTCTACCAAGCTGATTCTCATGCAGGCCAGTTTTTATCCCAGAGAGGCAGTATGGAGAGTAGCAGCATGAACTCTGGGTACGGCTCACACTGAAATCCTGGACTTCACCATGTACTTACTGCCTGGGTCACACTGCGCCTTCCTTTCCTTCAAAATCAAACGTTAATAGTAACCACGTCATAGAGCTGTCAAAGGCTTAAATGAGATAATATATGCGACGGTAAAATGCCTGGCACATCATTATTACTATTCTTTCCTCTGTCGAACATTAGCCAGTTAATGCAGAGATACGGGGGTAGAGGCACTTAAGTCGTCACACATATACACGTCATATTCACTGGGCAAGGGTTGAAAATTCATATGCTGTTGGGGACCATAGTGTCTCGGAGAATGTATGGCTTCTTAGTTTGGGTTCCCGCAGAAGCAGATGCTGAGACAGGCATTAAGGCCGAGTCATTTGTCATATAGATGACCTCAGGGAACAGTGATAAGAGAGTGTGGTGGGAGACGGGGCAGAGAAGAAGCTCAACAGCGTGGACTGCACAAGCAAGCTACCGCTTTGGCCCCAGGCCCAATCCCGCTGGGAACCGCCGCAAGACTGTGCACAACCTGCCAGTCTCACCTGGGGGTGAGGAGCGGGGATGTAGTCCTCTCCTAAGGCTGCCGTATCAAAGCAGCATCAGCCTCTGTGCCTTAAACAACAGAAATTGTCTCAGTTCCGGAAGCTGGATGTCCAAGATCAAGGCACCCACAGGGCTGTGATGGCAAGTCTGTTCCATGTTTCTCCCTTACCTTCCATGGTTTGCCGGCAGTCTCTGGTGCTCCTGGACTCGGAGATGAATCACTCCAATTATGCCTTTGTCATCACATGGCATTCTGCCTTTGCGTCTTTGTCTTCATATAGCCGTCTTCCTGTAAGGACACCCAGCATATTGGATTAGGGTCACCCCTAGTCCAGTGTAACCGGATCTTAGCTAATTGCTCCTGCAATAGCCCTGTTTCCAAATAAAGCCATTAACTTAGGTATTGGGGGTTAGGACTTCAACATATGAATGGGGGGAGGGACACAATTCATCCCATCACATAGATACTCATCCCCTGAGTCCTACCCCTAATGGATTGAGAGCTGTGTGTAGACAGGCTGAGTACACTGAGGTGGTCACAGAAAGCCCTCAGGCGAAGAGAGGAAGGCCAGCAGTGTGGATGGAATGGGTGCCAAGGAAATGTGGGCAGGAGCCTTAGACCATCCATAGTCGGGAGCATCAGGCCTCTTATGAGCATGCGCCCTGTGAGGACCACTCACACGATACCCGTGAAGGCGGCCAGCGAACAACACCCATCACAGCGCCCTTCTCAAGAGGCAGCTCCACCCCAACTCCAGTTAGCACCATGCAAGCGTGCTTTGCAGGTCAAAGGAATATGTCTTTGAGCAGATGCAGCCCCAGGGCCGCTGTTTTGAAAACTTTGCAAGAGTCCACGCTCCGATTTCCACAGTGAGGCCTCCATCCTTGAGAGCTATGCAAGCCTTCTCAGACTTGGCACTGTTGACATTTTGAACTAGATCATTCTTTCTTGCGGAGGGCTGCCCTGTGCACTGTAGGATATTTAGCAGACCCGTGCCCAGGAGCACCCCCTCAGTTGGGACAACCAAAATGGTCTCCAGATGTTGCCAGACATCCCCTCAAGGGGGTGGGAGTGTAGCAAAATCGCTCCCCCTTGAGAACACCTGGGCTATAGGAAAGTAACAGCGTGAGGTCTTCTAGCTTCAGCCCATGCCCCTCTGACGTGCCACCCACTGTGCCAGGCACTGCTTCGCAGGCCCAGAAGGCCTGTCCTTCTAGAGGCCCTGCTGTCTGCAAGCCCTGGATCCATTTCTGAGATTCTTTCTCAAAAATGTCAACATTTTTCTCCCTCCTACTCTCTCTCTCTCAAAGAGGTAGATTGCATGCCATACCTTCACAGCATCCAGCAGAATGGAAATTCCATAAGGACTATCTGGTTCACAGCTCTTTCCGCAACAGCTAGATCAATACCCAGTACATAATGAGAGCTCAGTATTTGACAGATGAATGGGGGGGGGTGGCTCTCCCGTCACTCCCCCCTCCCCAAACCTAGGGCAGACATGGAAAGTGGTCATCTGAGCATTGAGGAAGAGACCCAGGTTCCTCCCGGGCAAGGCTGGCCAGGCCGGTTTGCAGAGATGCCTATGCAGCTGCCCTCTGAAGAGCAAAGCCCCATCAGGCATCAATTTCCTGATCCTTTATTTTCCTTTATGCCAGAGATAAAGAGTATCTCATTAGGTGTTTAAATCAGATTAACAGCCATTAGTACCAGACTTCTGCTCAGCCTGCATTTTGTTTCTTTTGGGATGACCCTGTGAAGCTAATTGCTTTTTATGGGAACAGCACGGGGGCTTGTGTAGGGAGGGAAGAAAGGGCCCCATTTGACCAGGCTGGTGAAGTCTGCATTTTTACTTGGTTTGCAAGTCCGGAGGAGGGAGAGCAGGCAAGCAGCCTGCACTCAGCAGGCTCTGAAGGGAGGCACCACATGGGGATGGCGGAGAGTGGCCCGTGCCCTCCCCAGAGGGGATGGCGTTTGATGCCTCGCAGAGGGCCTTCGGGTGTCAGCCGAGTAGGGGTTTGCAGACAGCAGGGGAGAGCTGGAGGAGCAACAGACGCAGGATGCCGCCCGGCCCCATGCAGGGTGCAGATTGTATTTCTCTGTCCGCGCTGGCTATCGACAACTCCACCATTGATTCTAAATCTGGCAGAGTCGCAGAGAGCAGACTCCCCACCTCGTCTTTGCCCAACACATTAAAACAGACATGAACTACAGCCTCCCTCTTCTTTCCACAAGTAGGCTCCTGCCCTGCTCTACCAGGACACTTCATTAAAATTTATTTGTGGATATTTCAAGAAACAGTTAAAGGTAGCTCACATAGGGAAAGAAAAGTAAAAGAATGCAGCTTTTAGACTAGAAGTTGAACATCAAATCTTTTGCAAAGGTAGGGAAGCAAACATGCGGATCCGTGTGATCAGGCATTAGATTTTTCTCTGAGCTTCCCGGCAGCCTTGGCAAAAAGGTCAACATGCAGGGTTATGTATTTGTGTGTAGGTATAAAGACATTTTTTGAACTAAGTTCTGAGAGGCATTGGTCATATATGTATGATATATAATAGGCAGTATCTTAGACCACAGTTTCCTAGCAAACGCAGAAGTGCTTTTGAGGTAGTTCTCTCTTTTGCAACATAAAAGTTGAAGGAAAACATGAAGACCTAATTAGGCAAAGATACTTTGCAGAGACTCCGAGCCAGTATTGTCTGGGGTATTTCAGGACTGTTTTGATTTTTGATAGCAGCTGTTTGGTCAGGGCTAAGGGAATGCTCTCTTCTAATTAGTGGCCAATGTTTGGGATGCAGCGGACTGAGAACAGAATTTCCCTCTAGCTCATTCACCAGAAACCTTTATCCTAGTTCCTAAAACAGGGTGCAGAGGCACAAAGGGGCAGGCAGCTCCTACAGGAAGCAAGGCCTTCTCGTCTCTTGCTGCCACCTTGTAAGTGGCCCTTCTGTGTGTGTGTCTGGCTCTTCACACTTCCTGTGCATCAGGAGTTGACACTCTTACTATAACCCTAGCACCACACCAGAATAACAAGCCTGCTTACTTAGCCTTGCTGTGTAACAAACCATCCCAGAAGGAAGTGGCTTAAAACAGCAACCGTTCACCAGCTCTTAATTCTGCAAGAAGGCAGCTTATCTCTGCTCTATAGGGTGTCAGCTGGGATCCCCCTCTACCTTGTGTTTGCAGTCAGCTGAAGGACCCGAGATGGGCCTCACTCCCATGTCTGGGCCTCGGTGGGGTGGCCTAAATTGATGGGGACTCGCTGGGCCTCTCAAGCTCAAGGAGGCTGGCCCAGGCTTCCATGCTTAGGGCAGCCAGACAAGACAGTGAAAGTTCAAGCTGCAGGGTCTCCTGAGGCCTAGGCCTGCCTCCAGCTCACATCCCTCCCACCGCAACCCCTTGCCCTG
>NW_027529526.1:8494224-8499555 GCF_008692635.1 Crocuta crocuta
ACACAAGGACATGAATTCTGGGAGGGGGGATTCATCGAGGATCACGGGGTGGCAGTCATGCACAGCCCCTTCCCATCGATAAACCCGAAAACAGTGGCCCCGTAGGCGGTGGTTCTCACCCGACGGGTGGGGAGGGACAGAAGGGGACAGGTATGTCCTCCATGGGGACAGGAAAGGGTGTCATTTGGTATTATCCCTGTTCTGACCCCAGGTTCCTGGACACACCCCTTAACTGCCACATTCAAAAGCCCAAGTTCCAGACTTTATGAGTTCTATTTAAAGATTTCAAAAAGGATGTATGAGACGGAGCCGTGTTTTAAGAGACCTCCTGGAAGCCATGCTTGAAGACCTTGTAAGCACAGGGCACACTGAGCTCTGCCACTCTATGGCCGACTTCCTGACACTTGCAGACGGCAGCATCCCCAGGCCTGCCCAGCCAGCTGTGCGCTCAGAGATCCCGAGGTCATTTTCACATCAGCTAAAGTGAGAGACACAGCGTGTTGATGGCGGCCTGACAGTCATCTGAATTTTCTCCGGGGTGGAATCAGAACACCTGACCCACTGGCCTCTTTGACCCTGACTCTGCACAGGGGTCACTCTGTGTACAAGGAGGAGTCTAATGACAATAAAGGCCATATGCTAATCACTCTTGCAGAAGTAAGAAGGCTGGAGGGCTTGATAACAAAGCTTTCATATAACAGAATCCGGGAAAAAAACACTCTGACTTCAGAGAAAGGGTGTAAACCTTTAATAAGATGGAATAAAAGAGGACTAAACATCAGATCCTATGGTTTGGCTCAGAGCATGCATATGCACACACACATGTACACACACAAAAGCATGTACACACGCGTCCACACATGCAAGCATCCACATGTGTATGCATCTTGTGAAGAAAAGGGATGAAGGAAGCCTGACTTAGCAGCAACATGTGAAAAGGATGTGTCATTGTCTGTTCCCAAGAAGCTCAATTTGAGTCAAAAGTGGGCCAAATTAATGAGACCTTCAAATATATGAATAGAGGTATAGATTCTAGAATAAAGGAGGTGATTAATTCATTCCATTCTGTAGAGCCCAATTTACTCCGTAAGTATCAGGCCACTTTCTAGGTGCATAATTTAAAAGTATTAGAGAAAACTAACAGATTTAGAGGGAACTTGAGCATGATAAAAAAGCCTGAACTCCCAAGATGTGAGGAAATATATGGAGGCACTGAAGACCTGTGACCTAGAGAACTCCTCAGCAAGGATTTACTCTACGTGGCCGTCATGTGGAAGAGGGCTTTGATTTGCCCCCGTGGGCCCCTAAATAAATCTTGAACCAGCGAGTGGAAGGTAGAAGGACCCAGGCTGGCATCTTGGGGGCAAAAGGAAGAAGAACATTGGATATTTGGAATGGCCTGGTAAGGAACGGACTGTGTGTTTCTGGTCACGGCAGGGGCTGGATGATCACTCATCAGGATAGACAGACGGGATTCAAATCTTAGACGGGTAATTGGTTCAAAACGAACATTAAAATCCTGTGCAACTAAGCCCGAGGTGTTGGGGTTTGTGGGGATTTGCCCAAGGTCATGGAGCAAGTTGATAGCTGTGTAGGACCGGAGTTTCCTGCCTCCCTTTCAGCATTTTTTTAAGTTTTTTTTAAACATTTTTATTTATTACTGAGAGACAGAGCATGAATATGAGAGGGGCCGAGGGGGGAGGGGCAGAAAGAGGAGGGAGGGGCAGACAGAAGGTGGAGACATAGAATCCGAAGGAGGCTCCAGGCTCTGAGCTGTCAGCACAGAGCCCAACGCGAGGCTCGAACTCACAAACTGCGAGATCATGACCTGAGCCGAAGTCAGACACTTAACTGACTGAGCCACCCAGGTGCCCCCTTTCAGCATTTCTGCCCCTGATGCCCGGTTTCTCCACCTCTGTGATGATCTCTCAAGCAGGGATGCCTGGGGACCACGTTCTACCCAGCCAGCCAGCCTTATTTGCTTGGCCAGCATTATGTGTAAAAAGATTTGAAGTCCGTCTTGGAGCAGCACCAGCTCTGGCAGTAGCCAGCATGCCCCGTGGCCTGCCCGGAGTATGAGGTCCCTACATGTGTTCCCATCTCCTGCTGGGACACCGGGGCTTTGCTGCTTACAGACTCCCAACCTAGATTGAGGGCAGAGCAGAAAGAGGTGGCCCTGGACCAGAGTACATGAGGAAGGCTTTGCAGCTCCTTCTTCCCTTACAACTCCCAGTGTGATGGAAACTGAGGAAGAAGGGGAAGGAGCTTTTTTTTTTTTTTTTGAGCATCTACAATATGCTGTGCATTTTTCACACATGTCAATCCCATTTAATCCTCATAACAACTATATTAGTTTCCTAGTGCCGCTGTATGAATACCACATACGGGGAGGCTTGGAAGAAGAGAAATTTATTGTCTCACAGTTCTGGAGTCCAAAATCAAGTCCAAACCAAGCAGGGCCATGCCCCATCTGAAGGTAATAGGGATCTGTCCCATGCCTCTCTCCTAGCTTCTGGTACCCTCAGATGGTGCTTGGCTCATAAGTCACCATCTTCTCTTTATGTCTCTTTACTGATCTTCCTTCTTTGCATGTCTCAGTGTCCAAATTTCCTCTTTTTATAAGAACGCCAGTCATTGGACTAAGGTCTAATGATCTTAACTCGGTCAAATCTGCAAAGACCCTATTTCCAAATAAGGTTATATTCTAAGGTACTAGTGGTTAGCATATCTTTCTGCTGATCCACAACAGTCCACCCTATCCCCAAAATTCGTGTCCTTACCACATGCAAAATACACTCACCACCTCCGAACGTCCGCACAGACATCAACAACTCGTTCAGGAACAGGCCCAGGATGCTAACACTCCTACACAGAAAGCAGACTTAAACTGCATCACTGCTGACTGCAAATACCATCCTCTTTCGACTACACGGGGCTGCTGCTCTGGGGCGTGCCTGCGAGGTGCCAGGCACTATGCCGGCTGCCTCATACCCTTTTCTCCCAGCGGGCTGCTTGTCTGGCAGGACCCCAGACTGACCACCAAGGGACACGGAGGTCCTACTGTCCTCTGATAAGGAGGAGGCTCAGCCCAAGTGGGTCTGTCGCACGGCCTGGGCGTGGGCGGGCCAGCAGATGGGAGGAAGCCTCCTGCAGGGGCGGTCCTGCAGAACACAGGCAAAGGGCGGAAACCGAGTGCTGGGCAGGTGGGAGAATGCAGCCCACTCGGGTCATTTTGGGAAAAGGGGTGTCACAGGCTGTTGCCTGAACTGCTGTGGAAAACCCAGGGAGTGTGGCTGCTGTGCTGTCTCTGGCTGAGGGTCCCGCGGGACCCATACACATGTACGAAGACGCAGGGGAATCCGATGCTTAGCTAGCCTCCAGCAGGCGGCAAACCATTACTGACTGCTTACATGGCGTAATGCCTGGTCATCCACTTCCCGGAAAGATGGAGATCCAGGCAGGAATGGGTCCCAGGCTGTAATCTTCGCAGAGGGAAGCTTCCTTTGGGCATTAGGGGAGAGCTGTGGAGGGCACTGGGGAAGAAAGAGGCCACTGAGCTGATGAGAAGAATATGGCTTTTGAAGTCATTAGACCCGGCTTGAAACCAGCCTGTGCCACTTGCAAGCTGCGTGGCACTGGACAAATTGAGAAACCCTTCTGAGCCCCGTTTTCCTGTGGGTTTGTTGTGAAGATGAAATAGACAGTATGTGCAAACCATGCGACCTTGTGCGAGTCGCTGGGCTCAGTGAGAACTGAATTTGCCTCTACTTTACCCTTCAAAGCCGAGTGGTGCTGGCCATTCTGGGGAACGTTAAGGAGACCCAGGGAGGAAAATGGACCCTCCAGCCTCTCTTTGGGGGTCAGGTCACCCTAAAGGGGTGAATGTCTTAATCACCCCTCCCCGCATTGTGCTGATGATGTGTTTTCTCCCTCCCAGAGGAGTTGAAGGAGAAGCTGACAGAGTACGTGGACAAGGTGAATGGCCAGAAGCCGGGCTTCATCAAGGTCGTGCGCCACAGCAAGCAGGAAGGCCTCATCCGCTCCAGAGTCAGCGGCTGGAGGGTGGCCACCGCCCCCGTAGTGGCACTCTTTGATGCCCATGTGGAGTTCAATGTGGGCTGGTAAGTGCCCCTCGGGAGAGGAGGCTGAGTCCCAGTGGGGTCCAGTCCTTTGGCCCAAAGCATGCTGGGATCTCAGTCCTGATCGGGGAGAGGGGACAATTCTCGGAACAGGTGAGATCTGGATGTGTGATTGACCCGGGCCACAGGGCTGGCCCTCCAGGCTGAGGGAGGGTCAGGAACCAACAGGTCAATACACAGTATCTAAAGGGTATGGCGACATCAGATGTGCCCCTGGCTAGCATCTTCTGCTAGGAGACCGGATCTGGGAGAGGGTGAATTTGCTAAGGGCAAAGCCTAGAATGCCAGCCCAGCTCAGGACAGGGTTGCAACTGCCGGGCAAGGGACAGCTGGACCAGACATGAAGCAGACAGTGGTGAGAAGGGGCTAAGGTAGCTTGATGTTATCACCGGTGGCCTGGACTCCCCCAAATGCCAGGCCAGACGTAGCATAGAATCTCAGATTCTGCCTGTTGGTGAAACTGAGTCTTAGAAAACCTGGTCAGGGCTGCTCAGGTGTTGCGTGGGACAGGAAGAAAAACTATATGGCTTCAATGGCTGCAGCCAAGCAGGGACAGAACACAGGACACTGATGCCCCTGCAGGGCCAGTGGGGGTGTGCCATGGCTGGCCCCCTGGGTGCTGCTTTGTAGAGATCTGGGGTGAGGAGGGCCCGGAGCAGGCAGGAGCTGCTGGGCATGCACGCGGCATGAGCAGATTTGGGCATATTTTTACATAACAGGCCCAAATTAAGGCTGCAATGAAGCCGTTTTTTATAGTTGAAGTCCCTGCTTGCCATTTGTGACTATTTAAAAAGCATTTCCACGGGATTTATGGCCAGAAGAGGAGAGGGACACTTACTATTTCAAGCTGATTTGAATAAACAATTACGCAACAAATGCATTATTAATAAGGAGCTCATCATTCCTGTCTGCAAACACTTTGCTCGCCTGGTGCCCATGGGGGCCTCCTGGCTGCCTGGAAAGTCCTTACCCCTCCACCTCCCCTCGGGCAGTGGAGGGTGCGTGGGATGGTGTGGAAGGACTGAAGCAGCCACGAGTAACTGGTGGCAGTAGTTTGTCCTCACTTCCACATTTCTGTCATTGTCATCTGCCTTTCTTCCCAGTTGATACACTGAATTTTAGCAAAATCAAAGCCTGAGGTTGAAAGCTTCCCATAGAATCTCAGATCTTATCATCTCTTCTTTCTTGGGTC
>NW_027529526.1:8500324-8563406 GCF_008692635.1 Crocuta crocuta
TTGGGACTCCTTCCCTGGAGGCAGAACAGCACTCCTGGAGCAGATGGCCAGGTGTTTTTTCATTTTCCTGCAGGGGCGGGGGGAGGAGGAGCTGTAGGGGTCACCAGTCTGACACCTTGGAAGCAGTTACCGTCCTCCCCCTCCCTCTCGCCCAGGGCTGAACCTGTGCTCACCCGCATAAAGGAGAACCGGAAGCGGATCATCTCCCCATCCTTTGACAACATCAAGTATGACAACTTTGAGATAGAAGAGTACCCGCTGGCCGCCCAGGGCTTTGACTGGGAGCTGTGGTGCCGCTACCTGAACCCCCCCAAAGCCTGGTGGAAGCTGGAGAATTCTACCGCCCCAATCAGGTAAAGCATCCTTCCTGCGGCTCTCCCCGCCTTGGCTTCTAGGCAGGAGCTCGCCAAACTCCAGCCCCACTGTGGGATGACGGGGTGGGGGTGGGGACCAGAAGGGAATCACAAATGACCTCAGTCACTGCATACAGGCCCTGATGACCCCTTTCAAAAGAACCATGGCACCAGCATCTATTCAGAGGCTCAGAGTTACTCATTTCTGCACGTCGCAATAGGATACCCCCTGAGTACCAGCTGCAGTGGTTGGTGGGTGGTGGGGATCCAGGGGGATTAAGATTCAATTCCTGCCCCTAAAAGCCTCAAGTCTAGTGAAGACAGACAAAATAATTGGAAGAACAAATTGTTACTGGAGGAAACTGCATGGGAAGTGGGGAGAATCTTTTTCAGAGACTAACGTTTGCACTTGTTTTGAAGTGCATATAGGAGATTGCCAGCTGGGGCAGGGGCGCTCGTGTGTGAAGAAGCAGAGTGAGTTCCTGGACACAGAGGAGGTTTAAAGGGACCTTTGAGAGGAGGACCAGGAGGAGGCAGCCCCAGGCAATGAGGCTGGGGGGGCAGAGAGGCAAGACCAGACCTCACAGCACCTTGTATGCCTTGCTGATATTCAAGTTATCCTGTAGGACTCAGTCAAAAGTGGCTTCAGACTGCATTTTAAAGACCCCAAACTCTTTCTCCCTTCACCGCTGCCTTCACAGACACCCAAAGGATTCCATTGTGCAGCCTCTGTTCTGTGCATCAGGACTCCTGAAACAGCTACCACACCAGCCCTTATTTCTGTCTGGTTAATCACAGATCAGGTGCCTTTATGCTCTCTGCAGAGTCCTGCTCGTTAAACACACAGATGGCACCAGAGGTGGCCTAGGGGACAATTCTTGGAATGAAAGAGGAGATTAGAAACCGATGTTGCTTTGTATTACATGAGGGAGAAAGATGATGAAAAATTTAATTGAAAGTGGGTGATTAATATCTGAGATCACATCTTTCCTTGCCAGAAGAAAAACTATAGTCACATTTAAAACAAGGTGAAAGAGAACCACCTAGCTTTCCTGCAGTTGCCTCGGTTACCCATAGCCCCTACACCACAATTTTGTGTTGTTAAATATGTTTGGAGGTCACTGTGTGCAAGGGCCTCTTAAACACAGTTTCATTTGCTCCTCATTATAGCCTTTTGACAGCTCCTTGGGTCATCCCTGTTGTATAAGATGAGGACAACTCATAAAATGGACAAAGAAGAACGGCCCTGCCACAGGCTGTGGGCAGTGGAGCCAGGATCCAAACCTAGGTCGGCTAGATTCCACATCTAGTTGTCATCCACATAGATGCCCACTGTTGAGCTCAGAACTGCCATGGCTGAATTTGGCCCCTAGGTGAGCTGAATGCTACTGGAAGGAAGTATATTGTCATCCAAGGAGTGTTCTTGCAGAAGACTGCACTGATATTCGCTGCTTTGTTCTGCTCATCTTTAAATGTGTCAGCCTGGTTGTAGTAAACCTGAATTAAAATTCAGGTCCTTGAGAGAGAATATGGTCTCAAAGTTTTCAACACCTAACTTTCATCAAAAACTTGGCTGAGAGAAAATAGCACTAATTTTATCCCTAGATAAATACAACCGCACAGAAAGCTGGGGGTTATACAAATATACCTTGCCCATGTTGGCTCCTGTTTCCTTGGAGCTGTATGTCAGTGCTTTGTCCGCATGATGTAAGCTATCAAAAGAGCCCAGAGATAGCTTCTATTGCATTCTAAGGTGACATTTTTGAGATGGTTGCTCACTATGGCCCAGAGTGACCTCTAAGAACACTGACATGAGAAGTTTCTTTTAAACTGACTGCTGCTAGTCAAAGAAAATCTTGTTATCTCCAAGGAATTTGTGTGATATTCTCACATGGGAACTATAAATCTTATTCCTAAGACATGTTTGCTCATTTTCATCTTGGCTACCAGGAAGCCCAGTGTCATTTTGTGGGTCTACTTTAAATTTTTTTTAAGTTTATTTATATTTTTTAACGTTTTAATTTCTGAGAGAGAGAGAGAGACAGCGTGAGCAGGGGAGGGTCAGAGAGAGAGGGAGATACAGAATCTGAAGCAGTTTCCAGGCTCTGAGGTAGCTGTCAGTACAGAGCCCGGTGCGGGGCTCAAACCCATGAACCGTGAGATTATGACCTGACCCGAAGTCAGATGCTTAACTGACTGAGCCACACAGGCACCCCTAAGTTTATTTATTTTTGAGAGAGAGACAGAGAGAGTGAGTAGGTGAGGGGCAGAGAGAGAGGGAGAGAGAGAATCCCAAGCAGGATCCACGCTGCTAGCATGGAGCCCGATGTGGGACTTGAACCCACAAATTGTGAGATCATGACCTGAGCTGAAACCAAGAGACAGGCGCTTAACTAATTGAGCCACCCAGGTGCCCCCGTGGGTCTACCTTAAAATCTGTGAAGGAGGTCCTAACGCTGCACATGCATTTTGACTGGCTCCCAATTTGTTGTGACCCCTTGGTCTTTTCAGTCATGTATGTGTTTTGTATTTCAGTGTATTGTACATTTTTTCATAAGCTCTTTCTGATCTTTTTGGGAAAGAGGTAAGGAATAAATCAATAACACTTGCAGGCTGATGGGGTCTACTTCATACCCTGGCTGGTTAATAAGTAATAGACTGCCTGAGGTAGTCTGTGTTCATTCCGCAGTAACTGTTTTAGATTCTGCTGTTTCCCCGAGTGGGTTTGGCCAAATGGGGAAGGCCCCTTCTGGCACGTCTTGGAGCACTGTGTGGAAATAGTCCACATTTCAGGAATGTTGAGGGAAAGGCTGAGACTTCACTCTGCTCGCTATTCTGGACTGATGGTTTTTTTTAAAAATAATATTTGTTTATTTTTGAAAGAGAGAGAAAAACAGAACATGAGCGGAGGAGGGGCAGAGAGAGACAGAAACACAGAATCAGAAGCCAGCTCCAGGCTCTGAGCTGTGAGCACAGAGCCCAATGTGGGGCTTGAACTCATGAACCATGAGATCATGACCTGAGCCAAAGTTGGACACTTAACCAACTGAGCCATCCGGGCATCCCTGGACTGATGTTTGTAAACCATCATGCATTTACAGAGGAGGTTCTCCAGGCTTCTTCATGGTGCAGATGCATCCTTTCAAATGATTTTTCAACTAACAATTATGTCCTACAGGTTTTCAAGGTTTTACAGTATTTAATTCAATCCTCATGAGGATATAGTTGATTCTGTTTCATAGATATGGAATCAGAGGCTCAGAGAGGCTAGGGAACTTCCCTCAGTGACACACAGCCAGGTGGGAGTTTTTCTCCTAGCACACACCTGCAAGGCCAGGGTCAAGCATCCTCCACTACAGCAGGATCTCAGCCTGCTCTAGGAGTAGTGGATTGAAGTGGATTGAAGTGGGTTGGCCTCCCCAGCCGCCTGCGGTCTGGGGAAGGTGGGCCCATCCGGAACAAAATGCTGTGATTTCAAAGGAGGAGGGGCAGGGGCCTCAAGTCACCAGTCTCTGCCTGAGCAGCCGCCTGCATCATCGTCCAAAGAAATGGCCTGCAAAATAGCTGCTTCTCCACCTCGATGCGTTTCCAGTTTCAAAGATGGGTCCATTTGCATGTGACTGACAGTTTTCTCATCGTGGAGGATTCGTTTCTCTTTTTCTTTCTCTCCCCCTTCAAATCCTTCAGCCACCAGCTGATAAGATGCTATACAAGGACTAGAAAAGGCAGCTGTGTGCCGTGGAACAATTCAGTCATTTGTGTAGGCCACCTGCGCTCATGCTGATTCTCCTAATATGAATCCTTCCTGGCCAAGTCCTGTGCTTCAGTGAGTGCCTGGACGCGGCCTGGGAGCCCTGCACCGACAGTCCCTAAGGAAAGACCTTCCAGCTCTGGGACCAGCTGCCTGTCGCTCCAGCCTAAGACCCAGGCAATGTCCTCAGATAACTGTTGGTTATCTCCCCCCGGTATCCCACAGGCACCTTCAGATCTATTTCCCCCATAGGGAATCCTTCTTCCTTCTGAAGCCAGTTTCTCCTCCATGGCCCATGTTGATGGATGAGTCCCACCCCACTGCGATGCGAACCACAAAGCCAGCGGGATCCAGAGTCCTCCCTTTCTCTCTCATCTGCTCATCTGTTTCTAAGTTCTGTTGATTTACGTTAACATGTGTCCTTCAACAGCCCATCTGTCCATTGCTGACACTCTGGTCCAGGGCCTCACCATTTCTCCCTGGACATAGCAACAACCTCCCCAACTGGACTCCTCAGTTTCCACCCAGTCCATCACCCCACAGCTGCCTGAAGATTCCTTTTTTTTTTTTTAAGATATTTTATTTATTTTTGAGAGAGAGAGAGAGACTGCGTGAGCAGGGGAAAGTCAGAGAGAGAGGAAGACACAGAATCTGAAGCAGGCTCCAGGCTCTAAGCTAGATGTCAGCACAGAGCCCGATGCGGGGCTCGAACCCACGAACCGTGAGATCATGACCTGGGCCAAAGCTGGATGCTTAACCGACTAAACCACCCAGGCGCCCCTGAAGATTCCTTTTAAAAGCACAGATCTGGGACGCCTGGGTGGCTTAGTTGGTTAAGCATCTGACTTTGGCTCAGGTCATGATCTCATGGTTTGTGAGTTTGTGCTTGTCAGAGCCGGGAGCCTGTTTTGGATTCTGTGTCTCCCTCTCTCTCTGCCCCTCCCCCACTCACGGTCTGTCTTTCTCTCTCTCAAAAATAAACAAACATTAAAAAATAATAATAAGGGGCGCCTGGGTGGCTTAGTTGGTTAAGCATCGGACTTTGGCGCAGGTCATGATCTCATGGTTTGTGAGTTTGTGCTTGTCAGAGCCGGGAGCCTGTTTTGGATTCTGTGTCTCCCTCTCTCTCTGACCCTCCCCTGCTCACGCTGTCTCTCTCTCTCTCCTAGAAATAAATTTAAAAAAAATTTTTTTAATTAAAAAAATAATAATAAAAGCACAGATCTGTTTGTTCTCTGCACGTAAGAGTCTGGTTTTTTGTCTTTTTTTTTCTTGGTTCAATTATTTTGTTTCTTAAATTCCATGTATGAGTGAAATTAGATGGTATCTGTCTTTCTCTGGCCGACTTATTTCTGCCCCTACCAAAGTCTGCTTAAAATTCCTCACTGACACTCCTCTCCCTCCAGATAAAGTGCAAATCGTTTGTCATGCCATCCAAAGCCCCAGCTAATCTTTCTAAGTGAACCAAGGCTGACAGGCAGGACGCAAGTGGGGGAAGGGTGAGGAAGGTAGCAGGGGTCCCCAAAAACAGTGACTGTGCAGCTCCGAACTCAAGCGTCAGGGCAGCTGGAGAAGTAGACATTCACTTCTGCAGGCTGAGTACTAGGTCTCTGGGCGAACACACCTGCAAGTTCTACTTGGAATGATGGCAGAACCCAGGGCGCGAGCTACCCACCGCCTTGAGGGAACAGACTCTCTAGAGCAGCTGCCGAAGGTGGGCCTGGGAGGGGTCGGCAGAGAACAAGGCCCATACCAGCTCCGCAGCAAAACAAGGAAGAACAGAGCCTCCTGGTAGGAAGGCACCACTTCTCTTACTCCTCTGGCAGCCCCTCTGCTAACTGCTGGCCCATCTCTCCTCACCCCTGTAGGAGCCCTGCCCTCATTGGCTGCTTTATTGTGGATCGGCAGTACTTCCAGGAGATCGGCTTACTGGACGAAGGCATGGAGGTCTACGGAGGCGAGAATGTCGAGCTGGGGATCAGGGTAAGCAAGGTTTCTCACCCAGAGGGCTTGGCTCAGCTCCCCAAAAGGGGAAGGAACCTAGGAGGTGGAGAAATGGGGCTTCGGGTTGCTGAATGTCTGTCCCTAATGTTGCTTCATGTGTGTGATCGGGGCTGCTTGGGGACAGGATAGAGACACAGGAGGGGACCTATGGAATTTGCAGGAAGAAAAGGACTTGAGAACCTGCTTTGGCTAGGGCTGGGGACATGGGAGAATCGAGCTCCCAACTACAGGAACAACCTCTTTGTTAAAACCAAATATAGGCCTCTTGGGGCCGAGTGAACATGTGCTCCAGGAAGAGACCTGCAGGCGTTGAGGGGTGGCTGGACCAGAGTGACCCTCAGAGTCACCCCCCCTCTTGGAATTCCTCACTCTCATATTCTCCGCCTCCTCCACAGTGGTGCAGAGAACTTTCCTAAAGACTTTGTCAAGAGAGGGCTCCATGGAAGTAAAACTTGTGGGCTGTAAAGAGCGAAACACAGCCCGGCTTACTCCATTCTGTTTTCTGACCCCACCATGTGCTGGCCAGACACTTGGGCCTGTTCCTACCACTCTTCAGAGGTAGCCACCATCCTGCCCTGAAATAGAGGCCGTTTGGCAGCTATCAACATGAAGTGTGAATGCACAGTAGGCATTGTTTTAATTTCTCATCCCACCGGAACGTTTCCTAGGCTCTGGCTGTTTTTCCTGGACCATGAAAAGATAACTCCAAAATGATGCCTCCCCATCATGTCTGAGGGACACATTAGGCCCCCAGGTGGTTGGCAGGAATGTAATAATGGAGACAATTGAAGGACCTCATCCTAGAGGGAAGCCTAGCTTTCTGTCTAGGCCATGGTCCTGTCCTCACAAAAAAACCCCAATATTCATAATTTAAGCAGCTTGACACATCCATGTGTGACAGCCCTTGGAGAGGACCTTGTACCCGACAGTGTTCATGACCGTCATCCAAGATATCCCTCAACGCTGCCAGCTTTCCACGCAGACCACCCCAGCATCCGGCTGGTTCCTACTAATGACCCGACTCACGCCCCTTTGGCTTCAGTGTCTGTATTTCCAGTTCCCACTCAGGCCCCCAGCGTGACTACACCCTCCTCTTCCCTCTAACTTCCTTAGACCTCACACCCTCCAACCCCGGACTGACCCCTGCCCTGCCTGAAGGGAGACTAGGCGTCTCACCACCTCTGCAGTGGTCCTATCAGCACTGTGTGGACTTGACTTATTGCCAGACTTCACCCTGGGGCTCTGAAGACAGGCAGCCGGAGCAGCCTCTCTGCAACTGAGCTTAGGAAACACTTCTAGACACCTGTGTTCACCGAAACCCAGAGAAGTTGCTTTGAAGGCAGTCAAAATTCATGGGCTTTGGAGGGAGCTAATGTATGCAGAGAGGACAGCGCCTGCAGTGTCACCCTCGCTCGGGCAGCTGTCCCTACCTCTGTCGTGCATTCACCATGTGTGTCCTTGCCGCCTCCGTCCCGTGCTGCTCCTGGGCAAACGGTCGCCCCCACACATACTCCTTCGCACGAGGGGCTGCTGCCAGGAATTGGCGGGGCAGGTGGGGCCCCCTCCAGTACGCGTGCTCTCTGGGTAGGGACGCCTGGGGACTCAGAGAGGAAGTAGACACGTGAGCTCTGCTTTTCACACGTATGTGAGACCGTCATGTGGTGGTGGGAGGCTTCTGGCTTTTCCTTGCCCAGATTATAAAGCTGTTCTCGAGTGTGGGCTTTGGGGAGGCTTTCAAATACATGTCTAAAATCATGGGGTTTTGTGTTCAGGGTGGAAAATACAGTATAAAATATTGCCCGGCTTTTCTTCTTCTCCATCTCTTCCCTCCCACCTGACAGAGCTGAAGTGTCATCGTAGTTGTAGGAAAGTTCTGTTTTGAAAGCACGGACCCAATGACCTGTTGGCTGGCAGAGCTGAGAACGGGAGAGGCTAGTTCCTTTGAATTCCAGTCTCCCCCCTCTACGAACCGCTCTTTATCTCCAAAGTAGATTTTCACGTTTTGTGTGGTTATTAGCGTCTTCCTAGCACGTGTTAGGAGCTCACATCCCAGTGCCTCACTTTCCTCATCTAGGATCTCCACAGGAGTGTTTGTAAAAGGAGAGGTGTTGTTTTCTCATCTCTCTGATTCAAAGGCAACATATTCAAAGTCCTCGCCCATTTGGAAAACAGAAATAGTTACTTGCACAACTATTCACTACCTGCTCTGGCACCTAACTATGCCATCCGTCTATATCCCTAAAAAGTAGTTATTATCATACCCCTTTTATACGGATAAGACAATTGTCAAATTAAAGAGTTTACCTGTGTTCTCAAGGTCATACAACTTAGAAGAGGTATAGAAGAAATTCAACCCCAAATCTTTATCACTTGGAAGCCTAGATAGATATACCATAGTGAGGGAGGCCTGGGTGGCTCAGTTGGTTAAGCACCTGATTCTTGATTTAGGCTCAGGTCATGATCACATGGTTCATGAGATAAGCCCTGTGTGGGGCTCTGTGCTGAGCTGGGCATGGAGCCTGCTTAAGATTCTCTCTTTCCCTCGCTCTCTGCCCCTCTCCCGCTCATGCATACTTGCTTGCTCTCCAAATAAATATTTTTTTAAAAGAAGATATACCACAGTGATCTAGGGATAAAAGACTTTTGCGCATCCCCCCAAAAGTATGACAGCTTCCATGCAGTAACTTCCTTGTACTGTGTTCATAATCATATCTACTGAATCCCCACTTAAAGCTTTTTTCTTATTTTGTATTCATTTCCAATAAGCCTTTTTTTCCCCGTGATTTCTAATTCCACAACTCATTGGGGAAAAAGAAGGGAGTTGCTAGGGGCAAGCAGATGAAAAGCAAGCAATAAGAACTAACATGGAATAAAAGGCAGAAAGATTGTAAAGATGATAGCTGTAAAGTGCTAAAATAGAAGTAGAGAGCGTTCAAGAGGTGGTAAGGAATTAAGAAATTGTTAGAGACTATTATAAATTGAACTGACTCTCCTCAGAAACATGTTGATGTTCTAACCCTCTGTACCTGTGAATATGATCTCATTTGGAAATAGGGTCTTTGCCAATGTAATCAGGTTAAGACAAGGTCATACTGGGTTGTGGTGGCCCTAATCCAATATGAATGGATTTTTAAAAGGAAAATTTGGACACAGACAGGCAGAGAGGGGAGATGACTATGTGAAGAGGGAGGCACAGGTTGGAGGAGTGCCAGGGAATGTCTGGGGCCACCAGAAGCTAGAAGAGGCCAGGAAGGATCCTGTCCTAAGGCTTTGGAGAGAGTGTGGCCCTGTCAGTGCCTGTTTTCAGACTTTTGGCATCCAGAACTGTGAGAGAATAAATCTGTGGTTTTAGGAGATCCAGCATGTGCTTTATTGTAACAACCCAAGGAAATTAAAACATGAGTGAAAATAGGAACCTAGAGAAAGCCTGTGTCTACTATATTTGAAGACCCTGGTGACTTTAGGCTTACAATTTCTCAATTTCACAGAGGACAGAGGGCATGATACAAAGCCTAAGGGTTTCCCAACTTGAAGAGTCTAATAAAATAACCCCCCCAGCCTCCCACCTTACCTCCAATAAAACTGGTTACTCCAAAGGCCTATTATCTCAGTATAAAAAGGAGCTAGAAATACTCCCATCCTTCCCCCCCCCCCGTGATGCAGTGAAAATTGCCCGTCTCAATTTTCTGCTGGGAAGAGAGGAAGAATTCTTCTCTGTGAGTCTCTTCCTTGGATTTATAACATAAAATCAAAATACTTCATGGTCCAGAAAAATCTCAAGAGTAGAATTTAACTTAAAGTCGTTGGAAGTTCTTAAGCATCTGCAAAAATGTATACAAACCCTCTCTGGGGAAAGACCCTTTTAACCCAGGCCATAAAACTTCCCGCAGGCAGAGTTTCAAGGAATAGGAGTGTGTCATTTTTAAAAAATCACAAAACAAACAAGGGAAGAAGAAAGCACCAAGAGCAAACACCAGCAAAAGCATTTGACAGCCAAATTTGTTCTACAGAATCTTCAAGTATAGACTCTGTCAGACACAGGGTATCAAACAAAGGTGTATACTGGTTTTAAATAAATAGGAGATTGGAAATGTAAATAAGAAGAAAGAGACTATTAGTAAGACTAGTCATCTTGGGATAAAAATAGAATTTTAAACATAATAAATATAAAAATGGAAATTAAAAGTTTAAATTAATGGATGGAGTAAACATGCAGGTGAATTTTATTAAAGGAAAAAATTGTAAACTGGGAAATATACCTAAAGAAATTATTCGAAATCTTCCCAGGAATACAAAGAAAAAAATATACATATTAAAAAAAAGAAATTGAAAGACAGGTAGAATTGAGGGAAAAGAGCTAATATCTTAGAATTCCAAATGGAGATAATAAAAAGTGAGGATTAGGTAAAAGCAATAATTGAAGAGATAATGACTGAAAATGTTCCCAAGCTGGTGAAAAACACCAACCCTCAGATTCAGGAAGCCAACCTGTCCAAAGTAAGATGACTACAAATACATTCACACTTAGACATATCATAGGGAATGCCAGAGACAAAGAGAAGATCTGAGAGCAGCCAAAGAAAAAAGATAGATTACTGAATAATGATAATTAGAATAACAGTTGAGTTTTCAGTGACAGTAATGGAATCCAGAAGATCATGAGATAATATCTTAAATATTTTCTGAAAAAAGAAAATCATTGTGTCTTTTACATATATAAAAGAAAGTCATTTTCTGAAATACAAAAACTGCTAAGAGTTTGCCACTAAAATAAATTATAAAGGAAAGTGTAAGGAAAATGATCCCAGAAGGAAATTTGAGGTAAAATACTTAGCTCAAAAAGTAGTAAATATATGAGTAAATCTAAAGAAATGTTGATAGTAACACTATAGTAATGTCTTGTGGGATTATTAAAACTACATGCATGATGACAATTGCAAATAAATTGGGCGGAGGTGATTGTAATGAAAATGTTCTCAAGTGCCTATATGTTAATGAGCGTGGAAGGTATATAGGGTTGACTTTCAATTTTGATGAAGTGAGCATATTAAAATTTCTAGAAGCCATGAATATCATAGATAAAGAAAGTATAACTTCCAAAGAAGTAGAGGGGACAAATGAAATATGAAAATGGTAAGAAAGGGAGAAATAGAAACAGAAAGGATATGAGAAAACATAGGAGATGGTAGAAATAAATCCAAATATATGAGTGAACACAGTAAGTTTACATGGACTAAGTTAAAAGACAAACCTTTTAAAATTAGATTTTTTAAATTGTCTGTTGGATACTTATAAAAACCATGTCTAAAATGTAATAACAGAAAGGTTAAAATATAAATGGATAGAAAAATTCATGACAGGCAAATGCCAATGAAAAGAAAGTTGCTATAGTTATGTTAATATTAGAAAAAATACTATTACAAAATGTCTTAGTACAATTAAAGATTTTTACAATGTGCAGTTCATCAGGAATATATAACAATTATAAGTTTTAATGCATCTAATTTCACAACCTTGATTGATATAAAGTAAAAGTTGACAGAATTACAAGGAAACATCAACAGCTCTAGTAATGTGGAATATTTTAATAAATTTCTCCAAGGAACTGATAGGCCAACACAATCAATAGATTGAATCTAATGGGCATATAGAGAACACTGCATCTAACAATACAAGACTCAACAAATTTCAAGGATTAACATCATACAGAACATATTCTCTGACTACAATGGAATTCAATTAGAAACCCACATCTAAAAGTTATAGACAAAAGCCATATTTTTGGAAATGTAACACTTCTAAATAACACATAGCTCATAAAAGAAATTATACTGGAAATTTGAGAATATTTTAAATTGAATGATACTAAATATGCTACATTTTACATTTTATTAAATAAAGCTAAAACAGTACTTAAGAAAAGTTGTAAATTAAAACCGTATGGTATTGGCATATAATCAGACACATAAGTCAATGGAACAAAATGGAGAGCCCAGAAATAAACCCACACATATAAGGTCAATTAATTTACAACAAATGAGCCAAGAATATAAAACGGGGAAAAGACAGTCTCCTCAGTAAATGGTATTGGGAAAACTGGGCAGCTACATGCAAAAATTAGACCACTTTTTTACACCATACACAAAAAATAATTCAAAATGGTTTAAAGACTTGAATGTTAGACCTGAAAGCATAAAACCCATAGAAGAAAATGTAGATAGTAAGCTCCTTAACGTAAATCTTGGTGATGATTTTTGAATCATCAACCAAAAGCAGAAATAAACAAGTGGGACTACATCAAACTCAAAAGACTCAGCATGGGAAGGGAAACCCATCAACAAAATGAAAAGTCAACCTACTGAATGGGAGAAAATATTTGCAAATCATATAACTGATAAGTGATTAATAACCAAAATATATAAAGAATACAACTTGGTAGCAGAAAAAATCACAAACGATCCTGTTTAAAAATAGGCAGAAGATCCGAATAAACATCTTTCCAAAGAATAAACATCTCTCCATCATGGCCAGCAGGTACATGAAGAGATGCTCAACAATGCTAAGCATCAGGGAAATGTAAATCAAGACCACAGTAAGATATCATCTTGCACCTGTTAGAATAGCTATTATCAAAATAACAAGAGATAACAAGTGTTGGAAAGGATATAGAGAAAAGAGATGAGTCTTTGTGCACTGTTGGTGGGAATATATATTGGTGTAGCCACTATGGAAAACAGTATGGAGGTTCCTCAAAACTGATCCAGCAATTCTACTTCTTGGAAAACAAAAATCAAAGAAAACAAAAGCACTAACTTAATAAGATATATGTTACCCCCTGTTCATTGCAACATTATTTACAATAGCTAAGAATGGGAGACAACCTAAGTGTCCATCAATGGGAGAATAAATAAAATGGAATATTTATAATGGAATATGGATTTTAAATTTTAAATTTTTAAAATTTTTAAATTTTTAATTTTTAATTTTAAAATTTTAAATTTTAAAATTTAAAATGACAATTTATAATGGAATATTATTCAGTCATCAAATAAAAATATGAAATCTTGCCATTTACAACACCATATGGATGGACCTCAAGGGTCTTAGGCCAAGTGAAGTGAATCAGACAGAGAAAGACAAACATGGTATGATCTCACTTATATGTGGAATATAAAAGAAAGAAAAGGGAAGGAAAGAAAAGAGAAGGAAAAAAAGGAAAAGAAAAAAGAAAAAGAAAAGGAAGCTCACAGATACAAAGAGATTGATCGTTGCCTGGGGTTGGGGGATGAGAAAAATGGGTTAAGGGGGTCAAAAGGTATGAACTTCCAGTTATAAAATAAATAAGTCATGGGAACAACAGGTACAACATGGTGACCATAGTAAATAATACTCTTGCATATTTAAAAGTTGCTAAGATTAAATCCTAAAAGTTCTCAACACAAGGAAAAAATTTTTTGTGACAAAGGTGATGGATGTTAACTGGAATTATTGTGGTTATCATTTCACAATGTATACAAATATTGAATCTTTGTCATATACCTCAAAAATAAAAATTAAACTAATTAAAACATTTTGCAAAAAATATGAGAAATTATATAGTATCCCATTCTTGGAAAGAAGAGCTAAAAGTTAGTGAGATAAATATCTGAGTAGTTGGAAAAATATCAGAATAAAACTATAGATGAAAATAAACATATGAACATAAATTAATAAAATATATATTTTATATAAGTAATTTGATCAACATATACATTTATATATGCATATAATATACATAGAAATGACTAACTAATCAAGCCAAGGCATGGCTCTTTGAAAAGGCTAATCAGATTAACAAACTTTTAAGCAGGATTGAAAGAGAGAGACAGAGTTGCCACAACCACAAATAAACAATATTAGGAATGGAGAAAGAGACATGATTATAGTTGATACAGATCTTAAAAAGGTAAGAGTATATTATTAACAAAAATATGAAAACTTCGATAAAAAGAAGAAATTTGCAGAAAAATATAGCTTATGAAAACTGACACAGGGGGGCGCCTGGGTAGCTCATTCATTAAGTGTTGGACTTCGGCTCAGGTCATGATCACACAGTTTGTGGGTTCCAGCCCCGCGTCGGGTTCTGGACAGCTGATGGCTAGCTCAGAGCCTGGAGCCTGCTTCCGATTCTGTATCTCCTTCTCTCCAACCCTCTCCTGCTCACGCTGTCTCTCTCTCTCTCTCTCAGAAATAAATAAAACATTTAAAAAAATTAAAAAGAAAAAAAAAGAAAACTGACACAGGAAGAAATAAAAACTGAAATAGCTCTATAGTCATTAAAGAAGCTGAATCAGTAGTTTAATATCATCTCACAAATAAAAACCTGTGATGATGGTTCACCATCAAGCACTGCTAAACTTTCAAGGAACAAAATATTCCAAATTTATGCAAATTATTTGAACACAGAGTGCAGAATACATACTAAATAACCAAAAGCACAGTGGCTTGGATCTCTTCTAGGGCCTAACATCCAGGCAGATCCCTGGGTTTACAGCACAAAAACATGCAACACAATTACTGATAATCTTAATAACCATCCTGAGTCATAAAGAAAAGTCTAAATTGTATTCTGTGCATTCTGTTCAGTGAAACAAAAGGATCATACACATGTTTAAACATTTCTTTGGAAAACGTAGAGCCTGTTAAACTTCTAATATTGAAAAGAGACAATAATTCCTCAGTTATGTGGAATTGACATAGGGAAACATCTGGAAGCCTAACCTGTTTATTATTCTTTGAAATTAAATTCTTTTTTTTAATGTGCATTTATTTTGAGAGAGAGACAGAAACAGAGACAGCAGGTGAGTGGGGAGGATCAGAGAGAGAGGGAGACAGAATCCCAAACAGGCTCCACACTGTCAGCACAGAATCTGACATGGGACATGATAACATGTGAGATCAAGACCTGAACTGAAATCCAGAGTCCAAGGCTTAAGGGACTGAGACACCCAGGTGCCCCTGAAATTCAGTTCTTCAATATAAGTAACAGCTGTCTCCACCTTTCTGGGATGGAAACCATAGAAGTAGGAAAGTGAGAGAAAGAACGCTACCACAACTGTGCCAATGCCCTCCGAGTGTCCAAGGCAGGCAGTCGGAGGCAAGAGATCTCTCCCCTCCATCCATCTTGCCCTAGCTGTACATGACTGTACTGGATGGAGCTTTCTGGAACGTAGCACAGAAAAGAGAGTCTTCCAGACAGGACTCTGTTGGACACCCACTTGGAAATGCCTGCAAGTCACCAACTCTTTATCTGGATGTCTAAGCTTTCCTCACTTTGGATTTCTTATTGGCATTTTAGACTCTTGTCTTAGAATATTCATTATCATTATTCTCTTTAAAATATGGTCTGCTATTATAATGCCTCTTGAACAGCTTTTACATCCTCTAGGCTGACTGCTCTTTTACCACCTGCTCCAAAGCCTGCATCATGGCCTTTATTCTGGCTTAGTCAGATTAATTACCCAAGCCCTCGTGACGGCCTTACCTCTTTTAACTGCCTTTGCTTAATCTCATCTTAAGGTCTAGCTAAGTGTAGCATCTCTCGATGTGAATGATTCTGCCTCTTCTCCCTATGTAACTGAGCAACATCTAGGACAATAAGAGGTCCAGCAGACTGGCTCCATTTGTTGGCCTTGGGATCACCAAGCAATCAGTCAAGGTCCTTCTTATCTGGGTATCCTTATTTAATAGCTTAATAAAGCAGAAATTTGCGTTGGAGATTTCTCAGTACCTCAAACAGTGCCTTTATTCTATTCCTACATCTTTTTATTGCCTTTGTCTATAAGTTTTCATGCCTTCTCTTAAACTTTCTTTATTAGCCAAGAAGAATCTAATATCTCTCTATACCCTAAGAAAATGCCAATGGCTATTCCATAGGGCCTGTGGGATGAACACGAGCAAAGAAGGTTATAGATACAGTAAGAACAGACTTCACAAACTGCATTGTCACCAGGTTTCAAAAATTCCTTAGTCCCTGGACTAGGTTCATCTCTGGCTTCTATAATCAACTAAGAAACAATGGCAATGCCTTTATTATGTATTTTCAAAATTCTTTCCCTATAATTATCCTATTGACTGCACAGAGAAATCAAGTGCTATTGGCAAGCCAGATGATATTTTTCAAGTGCTGTAAGATTAGGCGCTCCTGAGTGGCTCAGTCAGTTAAGTCTCTCTCTCTTGATTTCTGCTCAGGTCATTATCTAATGGTCATAAGATCAAGCTCCGTGCTGGGCTCCATGCTGGACATGGAGCCTGCTTTAGATTTTCTCTCTCCCTCTCCTTCTACCTCTCCCCAACTTGTGTGCATGAGCTCTCTCTAAATAAATAAATAAAGTGTTATAAGATTGAAAATACTTATGTTGGTCAAAAAAGTAAGTTCTTATACTTTATTATCTATTATAATCATTATTTTTCTTTAAATTTTTTTTTAAATATTTTATTTATTTCTAGGAGAGAGAGAAACAGCGTGAGCAGGGGAGGGTCAGAGAGAGAGGGAGTCACAGACTGAAACAGGCTCCAGGCTCCGAGCTGGCAGTCAGCACAGAGCCCGACGCGGGGCTCGAACCCAGGAACCGCGAGATCATGACCTAAGCGAAAGTCGGACGCTTAACCGACTAAGCCACCCAGGCGCCCCTATTATAATCATTATTTAACAACAAAAATAGCAAAAAATCAATTTAAGTATTTTGTAAACTATAAAAGCCTCTATATAAAACTTACAATTGTATTATACATGTAGATATATATGTTACATTAATATACTATCTTACAGTTTATATAGTGCTTTATTGTTTAAAAAACTTTAAAAAGTTTGCTTTAATTTATGTTATTATAGACCGACTGAGCTATTTATTTGGATAACAGGAACCTATGTCTTAAGCAAAGAAAATTGACTCAGGCTAACTTAAAGAGAAAAAGAATTTATTGGATGGTCATTGGATGTCTCAAAGAATTAATAAGAACTCTGTAGATGCAGATGCAGAAAACAAGCAGAAACCAAGAGAGAATAGACAGCAGGAACCATAGCCAAAGCCAACTGGTAAGAATAGTGTATTTAGGACTGACCCCACTGCCATGACTAGGTGGCTCTGCCACTAGATACTGGGCACCATTGTTTGGGTGTTAGTGACATTCACCAAGATTCAAAGTCCTTAGAGAGACCATACAGTTGGCTAAACCTAGACTATATGCCATGCTTCCAGGGGACAGGGCAGATGATACTTGCCTCCTTTCAGCTTCCTTAGGCTCAAGAATTACATACAAAGTGGTCCCTTATATAGGGGACTTAGGGGATTTAGAACCTGAGCTCCAAAGTCCTCAGCAAGTCATCTAATCTAGGCTACTGTGCTCCATGTTCCAGATAGCTTATCAGAAATAGGATCCAAAACAAAAACACCTCTTTATTATGGACAATTTCAAACATATGCAAAAATAGAGAGAAGGGTATAATAAATTGCCTTGCAGCCATCACCCAGTTACAACAGTGTCAGTTCACAGTTCGGTTTTAATCTCTACCCTTACCCCGTCCTCCCCCAGCTCTTTATTTCAAAGCAAACCCAAGACATCATATCGTCAAAAATATTTCAGTATGCATCTAAAATAGATAAGGACTTTTTAAAGAATATAAACACAATACTGTTTTCAGTCCTAAAGGTGTTGAAAAGAATTCCCTGATACCATCAAATATTATCAGTGTTCAAATTTCCTTCATTGTCTCATGTTTCGTTTTTCCAACAAAAAAATATTGCTTGCTTGAATCAAAATTCAGTTGATTACTATGTCCTTCAAGTGTCTATTCATCTACTGAATTTCTCTCTCCATCTTTCTCCCCCTTATAGTTTATTTTTAAAGAGATCAGGTGGTTTGCCCTTTTGAGACTCCCACAGTCCAGACTTGCCCAATTGAATCCCCTGCTGTCATGTAGCACGTCCTCCACCCCATATATTCCTTCTAAATTCATAGCTTAGATCTGAGGGTGTAGGTTCAATTTCGTAGCAAGAATATGTCATAGACATGATATGTGTGCCTCCATCAGTAGGCATAGAAGGTCTAGTGGTCTCCCCACTTGGGATGTTAGCACTCATTGCTGAATATTGCCTAGATCCAATAATTTATTAGAGGTTGCAAAATGGTGATATTTTATTTTTATTTTTTCTTCCTCATTTAAAACAGGAATAACTTCACATATTCATGTGTAATTTTATTTGGGCATAGTTGACATACAATGCTACATTAGTTTCAGGTATACGACATAGTGATTCAACAAGTTTATACATTATGCTGTGTTCACCACAGCGTAGCTACCATCTGTCCTGATACATCACTGTTACAATATCATTGACTATATTCCTTATGCTGTGCCTGTTATTCTTGTAATTTATATAAAGAGACATTTGCAACCATCCATTTTTTGGTTGCCTAGAAATACGATAAAGTTCATTTGGAAAAATCAGAATAAAAACTTTATAACAGCTTTCAAAATAATGATTTGATTCTCTACCATCTTCCAAAGGGGACCAATTATTCCTTTTTAGTAATATTATGAACTTACAGATTTAAATATATTGATGTATTTTAATTTATTACATTTGATATCCTTATTGATGTGCATATTTTCACCTTTGGCCATTGGGAGCCTCTGACATTCGTTCCTGAGTCCTTTTGTTTCTTCAATGGCTTCCCTGTCATCAAGGTTCATCTATCCATTTCCTGTTCCAGACCTATAACCAGCCATTTCCCTAAGGAGCTCAGCTTTCTTTTAATGAGAAATGGTACTTAAAATCACAATCTGGGCACTAGGGGTGCTCATGGCTACTAGGTTGGTTCACGTTTCTGGCTCTTTTAAGTAGGCAGAGCTCAAAGTTGTTATTTTTGTAGAGATAAGATATTCTAGGCATTATGATCTTTCTGATTCAAATGTAGGACTATACAGAGTTTTTACTTCACCTTATCAATCTTACATCTTTAGTCCCCTTCTCCCATGTCAAGAACTCTTATTCTTAATGGTGCCAACATAATTACTTGTTTGTTTTATTCCCCAATATGCACACAACTGTCTCAGAATACTAACAACAACCCTATCACCCACAATATGATTGCTAGAAACAGTTTAAATTTCTCTCCTTTCTTTTAGTTGTTTCTATTCCACTAGACATATATAGTCAAATTACTGTGATGTAAAGTCATCTAGAATAGTTCCTCTCTGTGGTATTATTACCAACCTAATAAACAAGTTTATTTCTTTCATTTGGCTTTTGACTCTTAGGAATTGTTGTTCATATTTAATTCTTTTATAATTATGCAAGTAGTTACATAATTCCAAAGTCAAATCCACAAAATCAAGTATATTCAGAAAAGTCTGCCTTTTATCACTGTCCTCTCCATTCTGTGTTCTTACCATCTCCAACATAAACATTTTGTTTGTAAAGTAAAATGAACAAATGCTTCAAAAACATGTAAGGAAATATGTGTATATATTCACATCTCCTCATTCTTAGCTAAATGGTAGTATACTGTACACACTTCTTAGTACCGTGTTTTTAAAAATATAGATGTATGTATATTTTTTCTGAAGATTATTTTATAAGAGAATAGAGAGATTATTCCTTATTGCTTTTTTATAGCTACATAGTACTCCAATTCATGTATGCTCCATAGTTATTTCTACCACTTTCCTTTTGAGAGCATAATGCTGTAATTCATAGTCTTGTGCATACATTGCTAATGTTTTACTGCATTATCATTTGAACAGATTTCTGAAAGCATAATTGTGCGGTCAGAGGGCAAATGTATGTATAGTTTTGTTAAGCTGTCATCAAATATCCCTCCATAGGGCAGTACTTTTTCCACCAGGAACAACAAAGAGTTTCTCAGAGTCAACCAACAAAGTATGATATGGACTATTTAGGTTTTTGCCAATCTGCCAGATGAGAAATGGCTTTCAGAGTAGTTTCAATTTGCATTTCTCTTATTAAGAACTAAGTTGAACAGCTTTTCATATGATTAAAGCCATTTGCATTTCTTTTTTCTTCCCCCATGAGCTTTTCATATCTTTGGCCTATTTTCCTATAGGATTGTTAGTCTTTTCTCTATTTATAGAATTTCTTTACACATTAGGGGTGGTAATAGTTTGCCTATCATATACATTGCA
The DNA here is from genome assembly GCF_008692635.1 of Crocuta crocuta. Taxonomy (NCBI): domain Eukaryota; kingdom Metazoa; phylum Chordata; class Mammalia; order Carnivora; family Hyaenidae; genus Crocuta; species Crocuta crocuta. Next base: position 8,520,621 of record NW_027529526.1, read on the forward strand.
AATATTTTCTCCCTATTTGTTACTTCTCTTTTGATTTTGCTGCTGGTGTTTTGTTTTGTTCTGTTTTTGTTTTGTGTGTGTGTGTGTGTGTGTGTGTGCTTGTTTTGTTGTTGTTGCTGTTTTTGCTATGCAAAGCCTTTTTTCCTTCCTTTCCTTTTTCTAAATTTTTTTTAATGTTTATTTATTTTTGAGAGAGTGAGAGAGAGACAGAGCATGAACAGTAGAGGGGCAGAGAGAGAGGGAGGCACAGAATTTGAAGCAAGATCCATGCTCTGAGCTGTCAGCACTGAACTCTACACAGGGCTTGAACCCACAGACCATGAGATCATGACCTGAGCTGAAGTCAGACGCTTAACCGACTGAGCCACCCAGGCGCCCCTTTCTTTTTTATAATGTAAGCACACATATGTCTTTTTCCTTCTTGCTTCCAGAGTTTAGTCTTAGGGAAAATTACCCACTATCAGGTCATAAGAAAATTCATGAATGTTTTCTTCCAATATTTGTGTGATTGTATTTTTCACAATTTTTTTTAATTTTTAGTACTTAAATCGTAGGTAGTTAACAGGCAGTACAATATTGGTTTCAGGGGTAGAATTCAGTGATTCATCACTCACATACAACGCCCACTGCTCATCACGAGTGCCCTCCTGAGTACCCATCACCCATCTAGCCCATCCTCCACCCACCCTCCTCCATCAACTCTCAGTTTGTTCTCTGTCATTAAGAGTCTCCTGTGGTTTCCCTTTTACTCTCCCCACCCCCATCCCATAGGTTCATCTGTTTTGTTTCTTAAATTCCACAAATCAGTGAAATCATCTAGTATTTGTCTTTTCCTGAATGACCTATTTCACTTAGCATAATACACTCTAGCTCCATCCATGTCATTGCAAATGGTTTAATCTCTGATTTATTTAGAATTGATCTTGATGTATGGTGTGAGGAATGGGCCCAGTCTCTTAGTTCTCTACATGGTCAACCAGTTATTCTAATACCTTCTATTTAAAATGACATCTTTTCCTCACTGGTTTGCAGTAGTAACTTTATCATACATTAAATTGCCACATATACTTGAATCTGTTTCTGGATTTTACATTCTGTGTCCATTGATTTGTTGGTATATTTATGTACTAATATCACATAATTTCAATATATATAGGGTTTGTATTGTTTGTAAGTCTAACCTTAAAAATGTTTTAAGTTATGTTTGTGAGTTGGATTCTGATGTACCAACTGTGTGTTATGGGTATCTTAGATTCAAAGGAGAAGATCCTTAAGAGACACACAATGTCATTATTCCCTCTTCTCTCCTGACCAGACTTTAAAATGCTTGGTATCAGGATTTATGGCTACTTAATTTTCATAATGATGCTTAGAACCTAGTATGTGCTCAATGAACAGATTTTGAAATTGAAGGCCAGAAAAATATAAGAGGATATATTCTATATAACTGGAAAAGGTCAGAGCTATGACATTCTGAGGTGGGGTAGAAGTTGTAAGAACATTATCAATTCAATATAAGAAACAAGTATTAGAGTCACTTAAAACAAAGGAAGCAATACTTAACAGAATAATGAGCTCCTTATAATAGGACATGAACATGACCATCTATTGCTATCACTGTAAAGATAGATGGGATTTATAACCATAATGCTACTGTTAATAGTGATGCAGCAATAACTATATGTGAGCCATTGTCCTAAGTGATTTACATGTACTAACTCCTTTAATCCTCGCAGCAACCTTGAGATGCAAATACTATTGTTCTCCCACTTACAGGTGGATACACTAAAGCACAGAGCAGTGATGTAACTTGCCCTAGGTTACACGGCTGGTAAATGGTAAAGCTGAGATGTGAACCCAGGAAGAATGGCTCCAGAAGCCATTATGCCTTACATTGGTAGGCATCGTCTAGTAGCCTTCAATGAGAAATCTGACAAAATTTCTCTCAACCTTCTTGGTTAATTTCTTTGTGTATCCACTCATGCATTTATTCATCATATATCCACTTGATATCTATATATCACTAGAGGTGAATAACAGAGACCCTGCCTTTGATTGACCTTCAGTCTAGCTGGAAAGACAACCACCTTTCTAAGTACTAGTGTTACAGAAAATAATAGAAAATGTCATGAACTTAAACAGGATGCTTTGAATCCTTCCTCCATTTTGACTCCAAGGACTTATGTGCTCTTTGATCCACCAGTGGTAACTGTAGTAAGTACATAGCCCAGAAAACCTGATCACTTTGTCTTGTGGTATTCCCTTTTTTTTTCTTTTGAGAGAGAGACAGAGAGAGAGAGAGAAAAAAAAAACACATAAGCTAGGAAGAGGGGCAGGGAGAGAGAGAGAGAGAGAAAATCTTAAGCAGGCCCCACACCCAGCATGGAGCATGATCCAGGGGTCCAACTGCAAACTCACGACCTGAGATGAAATCAAGAGTTGGACACTTAACCAATTGAGCCACCCTGGTGCCCCTGTCTTGTGATAATCCTAACATTTTTTTAAAAACAAAAAAATATAAACTATTATTCTTTTATAAAACCATGAGTAAAGATAATCAACACAAAGTAAAGATAATGAACACAAACTGAATGCAGTAAAAAATTTAAAAACTAAAAATATTGCATAAATATTAACATAATTTATATCTGCAAATTTTGATTCAAGAAACCAAACTTGGTTGACATAGTGATGACAAATGAAAACTGTGATAGATTGTAAAATGTGATGTGGATTAAAAAAAAGTACTTACAGATGAATCATATGTCAGTTATTAAATCAATGCAAAAAATCAATCCCAATGAAAATAATTCTGGTAAATTAAAACTAGAAAATGAGTATAAAAGGAAGTATGTTTTAATTACATTGTATCAAAAATTAACCAAGAGGATGAAATTGCTTTAGTGACATTTACCCCAGAAAATACCTTCTGGATAAAAATTCATCACTATGACTATACCCTGCATGGAAGTACTAATTAAGGCACACCTCTCTCAGCATGCGAATGGCAAGGATGAAAGATCCTGTGTGTATTACAGTAGCACCCAGGAGGGCTAGGTGAGGCTTCACAGCAGAGGCATGTATGCAGGACGCCAGAGAAAGGGTGTACATTTTTCAGGCAGGGAAGGAGAAGATGGGTGTTACACACAATTGGGGTGACCCATACAGTGACAGCTGAGAAAACACATGACCCCGGCTGAACCCTCAGGCTGAGAACTAGGGGTCTGTAATGGGACATGGGGCTAAAACATAGGGTCAGCGACGGGGAAGACAGAGCTATCAAATGGAGAGAAAAATTGGTCATTGGCAATCCAGAAGGCAATCCAGAATGTCCAACATTTTCCTCAGTGACTTAAGTGAAAGGAAAAAAGTGTGCTTATGGCGGACGACCTGAAGCTGAGAGGTTTCAAACAAACATTTCCTTGGTTACCAACATCGACCTTCTAGGTCTGGAATGTCTAAGGACTTGGTTGGTGACATAAACTCGTGGGCAGCAGGAGGAAGTTATTTCATAAAGCAGATCCATGCACCACAGCTGGTAGCAGTACTCACACAAATCTGGATGATGGTGATAATAATAATAATGAGAACTTCATTTGTTATATGCTATTGGCTCATCACTGTGTGTATATTATCTCGTTAATTTTTATATGAGCCCTGTGAGGTCTGCGTGGTTTTCCCCATTCTATAAATTATGAACCTGGTGCTAACAGGATAAACTATCTCACCCAATCACTCAAGCTTAGAACTAGAATGCGTGGCTTCAAGACCTTCTCATTGTATCATGATGCTTATCCACCTCTGCCTCCAGGGTTTAAAATCATCGATGGCATGAACTCTAACTTCCGCATTTGGCAAGCACTGCTTTGGAAAACGACCACAGTACCATTCCATTGCTTGATGATGCAGCCCAAACCCCTAAATGTTGACGGGTCCTGGGTCCCAAAGTCCCACACAATGTCTTTACCAGAGGTCGCAAGAGACTTCCAAACTGGAAGGGTGACTGGCAGAGACCAGAGCTGAGCCAAAAGCCAGAGTCCAGAGAGTCAGAAAAGAGGTATTAGGGAGGAGCTGCCAAATGAGAGGAACCAGAAAACAGATAGGAGGTCAGAAATCCGTGTTCAGTAAGCCAGAGACACGGAGGAGGAAGAGAACGCAAAGAAGGGTCTGTCTGTAGCAACTTCCTAGAACAGGCATCACCACTATTTGAGACTTTTACAAAATATATCTTTGGTTAAAGGGCTACAGATGTCACTAAAATTACCAGTGAAAGAGGCCTGGGCAGGTCAATGTGTGCTTGCCAAGCGTACTGTGTACTGAAGCATGTGACAGATTATATGGTTCTCCCTGGAGGCCTTGGCCTTAGAGGTCTGAGTAATCTCGGCTCACTGCTAGCATCATGGCTGTTCTCACCCAGCCATGAGGAAGATAATAAAACACAGCCTCCACAGTTTCAGGTAAGCCAACTCATCTGCCAGCACAGCCAGAGAGATTTGAAAAGGAAGAGAAAGGGTGTGAGCACTAGCATTTCCCTGCTCAGCTCAGAAGGTCTCAGGAAACCACGAGATGCAGCATCTCATAGAAAAGCTGTGCATAGAGTCTCTTCCCTCCAATCCCTGGAGACAGAGAAAATGAAACACCTTAAATTGGATTTCTCTCTGGTAACTTCTAAACATTATGGTTGATCCAAGCCAGCTGGAGCTAGAGTTCGGCATAATCTGAGAACTTGGAATCACACATCCACACTCACGTGTGCACGTGTGCATGTGTACATGCATTTGGGGTGGGGTGGTGAGCCCTGCCACTGTTTTATATCGTTTTGTCATGAATTGGAATCTGCTTTGGTGTTGTCCTATAAAGCCTTTAGAAGGCTGACAGTTGTGCAGTGAGCTAAGTATTCATCCATGCAGTCTTCTGAGGCCAAGGACTTCAAAAGACACCAAACACAGGTTTCCACTTTGCAGGCTTTTATACCTCCTAACGGAATTTTCCCAGTGACTCAAAGCTTTCACTAAGGCACTGTCCACGTGTTCCCTTAGCACTCTGTTGGATGCTAATAATAGTTCGAGTGATCGTTGGAGGTCAAGACCTAGCCTTTTCTGGTCTTTATAAGTGAGTTATTAAATGAGCGACAAAGGTGGCATTGAGCTGTGAAGCCAAGATGATGGGAGATTTGGGGGGTACCAATGACTAAGAAAGGGGCATTTTGAATAGAGGATTGGTTTAAAGGGGAAAATGGGACATGTTTGATATTGTAAATAACAAAGGAAACAACCAAAAAGCTTGCATTATTCATGCATCTATCCATTCATACAGTGAGCATTTCTTAGGCTGCTTTTGTTATGTGCTTGGCAACAGGGGACAGAAAAATGGAGTGCCTGGATCCTGACTTCAACAGGAAGCCAGCACTGCATAACTAAATGTAAACAGAAGACTTGGAGGGCTGCTGGGGCTCAAGTGCCCTCTGTGGGCCCCCTCAAGGCAAGTGGATCGAAGAGCCCAGTGACAGTGAAAGTCTGAACTGAAACGAGATGGAATCGCCCATGGTCATTGAGTAAGGGGGTGGGTGGCAGGGTGGTGCCCATAGTTACGGAGAAGAATCAGCTAGAAAGAGAAAAGCTGGACTGGTGGAAAATGAGAGATGTCAGGGGAAGGCAGCGTTTCAGGGGTGCTATAGATAAGCTAAGATGAATACTAATCATAATAGCTATCGTCTTTTGAACACTTCATTTGTGCTTAATGCACTTATTTAATACTAGACACTTTGCTGTGCTAAGCACTGGGTACGCAGAGATGAGCAGGATAGCCTAGGCTGTACCACCATAGGAGCCTCCATTCTAGTGAATTTTGTGCTGTATGTCATTGCTGCCTCCCAAGAACAATACAAGGCTAGAATTATTATCCTCATTTTATGGATGAGAACACAGAAGCTCAGAGAGGTTGAGCCACCTGCCTAGGTCCCCCAGAGAAAGGGCAGTGGTGCTTGGATTTGAACATGGTTCTATCTGATGTCAATGCCTCTAAGTCCCCATCCTGTATTAAGAGAATGAGAGCAGAGAAAGGCCATATGGATGCAGCTGGAAAGTAGCCTTTGAAGGGACAGGTGGAGTCAGGGGTGGCTACAGGAGACAGATTTCAAAGGGTTATAGAGGGAGTGGATGGAAACTGATAAGAGGCAGGGAGGTTAGAGATTTTACGTGACCGTGAATGGATGGAGAAGGTGACCTAGTGTTTGCTTGTAGGAAGAAGTCAAGTGCCAGGGCCCGCAGACTGTATAGACTTGACCTCAAGAGAGTGGTTGAAATTTTCATTTCCTTCTAGGCAGTTGGCTGTATCTAGCCCTGCTGTGCTGGAATGTGTGCCACTAGGTGTGGCCTCCTGGCACCCATGGGGCCTGAATGCCCGGGGCCCTTGAGGTCTGAGCAACCTGGGACCTAAGGATTGGGGTCGTCCTTGCTTGCGATCTTCATACATGAGGGAAGCTTCCAGAACCAGAGACTGCCATGCCCAGTGGCCAGACAGCATCTGAAACCATGGAGAGGAAGCTGTCTTTGCCATAGCACATTATCTTTAGCACGCCAGCCATGAGCAACTCTGCAATTACAAACCAGCCGCCAAACAGACGCAGTTTAACAGTACATTGTAAAAGTTTTACAGTTAGTAATGATAAGTGCAAAATTAATCCCTGAAGAACAAAGCAATTAAAAAAGTACATAATGAAGCAATTAGCTAGAAATGGTGGGGAGCAGGAAAGGGAGAGCGCGCATGGACAATTTTACTCCGCAAGGGTCTTCACACTTAACATTTTTTTAATCGTGTTCGATGAGGGAGCCGTAGAAGAGCGAGATTCATAAGATGCACAGAAGAAGTAACAATTGACAAAGGGTTTTGAGACTCAAACTGAAGGAAATTTTTACCTTCTTAAAACGTTGGGACCAAGGAGAAAAAGAGCTATAAAGGCCGTTCCTGGGATAATTAATGAAATTTTATTATAGGCTGTGGATTAGATAAATAGTAATGTATCAGTGTTTAATTTCCTGATTTAGGGGGAAAAAATCCCTGGGAGCCAGCAACATAGGTTAAAGCTCCAGAGAGTCATTCAGTCCCCACCCCCCTTTCTTTGTTTTGTTTTGTTTTGTTTTGTTTTGTTTTGTGTTTCTTTTGCAGCCTCTGTGCAATTTTGTATCAGACCCTGGAAGATAGCCTTGGTGCCACCATTACATTGTAGCTCAACTTTTCCAGGAAGGGACCACCAGCTGAGACTAAACTCCGACTCTCAGAATGACACATAGCAAGCAAGTGAGCAGGGGCTCCTCCCCCTCCCCCTCCCGCTCCCCCTCCTCTTCCTTATCCTCTTGCAGACACTATTGTGTGTGTGTGTGTGTGTGTGTGTGTGTGTGTGTGTGTGTGTGTTTCTTATGACTCTTGATCTTTATTTATNGCAAGCAAGTGAGCAGGGGCTCCTCCCCCTCCCCCTCCCGCTCCCCCTCCTCTTCCTTATCCTCTTGCAGACACTATTGTGTGTGTGTGTGTGTGTGTGTGTGTGTGTGTGTGTGTGTGTGTTTCTGATGAGACCTGATCTTCATTAATCTGCAATTGCAGAAGGGGAATTCAGAGACACCTACTCCCATGACAAATGCTCTTTACTTTGTAAAGCGATGCACAAAGCAGGATACAGATAAGTATCCAGTGCTTGCGATGGACTCTTTACAAAAATTACCCTTACACACAAGTTTCTCTATCAAGCAAAACTTCCCCAACATAAGTCAGTCCTGAAAACAGAGTTAACCCCTGATGTAAACTACCCCAGGAAACAACATTTGCTGCTTTAGGTCTTGCCTCTAAGTGTGTGCTGCCTGTCTAGCTGTAGAAAGCCCTAGGGACAGGCCGTGGTCCCTGTCCCTGCTTGCCGTGGGACCCGGCAGGTGGTGGAGTGATGGGCACTGCGCCCCTGCTATATTCATTGAGCCTGCTTCGGATGCTGGCAGTGACTTGTGTAATTTTCACAGCACTGGATTAGAGTGATGGAAAGAAATCCTGAAGTAGGGGAGAGAAACTGAATCATGATTTCAAGACGGTTACTTTTCTTGGATTTCAGCATTTCTGAAATCAAGTCATGCCCATAAATTTGGCATATATAAATAAATATTAAATACCTAAATAAATTACAATTTATTATCCCAACCAGAACAGCTTTGAGAATGAAAGGAAGCACTACCAGCAGTTACACTGGTACAACAGCTAAAAACCAACATTATCAGGGGCAAACCAGGACATACTGTCACTCAGCTTAGATTTTGATGTGTGCATTTAATGCAGTTCTTTCACATTGTTAGGTGGCTGTCATATGTGACATTGGTCCCACAGTGTTTGACATCGGGCATACAGTGTTGGAAAAGTAAGCACAGTCCCTTACCTCTTAGAGCTAATGGCATAATAGCACAGACAGCTGAGAAAAGAGAACAAAGAATAGTTACAGATTTCAGTAAGTGCTATATTAATCAACTTGGGCTGCTGTAACAGAATACCGAGGTGACTTCAACAATGGAAATTTATTTTTTCACTGTTCTGGAAGCTAGAAATCTGAGATCAGGGCTCTAGCAGGGTTGGATTATGGTAAGAGTTCTCTTCCTGGCTTGTATACGACCACCTTCTGTGTCCTTCCATGGTAGAGAGAGAGTTCTAATGTCTCTTTGTCTTCTTATAAGGACGCCAGTTCTATCTGCTCAGGGTTCCACCCTTATGACCTCATTTAACTTAATCACCTCCTTAAAAGACTCTATTCCAATATAGTCACATGAGGGAGTTGGGGCTTCAGCTCAGGAATTTGGTGGAGCAGGACGTCCCTAGCAAGTGCTACGGCAGAAAACACAGAATGTAGGTTCCACAAAGTCAGGGGTTTTGTGTGTTTTGTTCAGTGATGAAATGCCCGTCTCGTACAACAGTGCCTGGCACGTAGTGAGTGGTCAATAAATGACTGTTGAATTGAATTAAAGCAGAGAAGGGACATGGTCTAACTCATAGTTTTAGAAGGTGGATTGCAGGGCAACAAGGGTTGAAGGAGGCTGTGGAGAGGGTTGTCCACACAAAGATAATGGTGGCTTGGACCAGGCTGTTGACTCTGCAGATTGAGAAGTGTGATTAATCTTAAGCTATACTTGGGAGGTAGTGACTGCTGGTGTATTATTGGATGTGGAAGGGGAGAAGAGGATGTGATTACGGATGGATTACATCATTACTGATGTAGGTTTTAGGCTTGGGCTATTAGTCGGATGAGGGGAAGACGAGGAGAAGGCTAGGGGATGACGGAGAGGCAGGGAAGGAAATCAAGAACTTGGTTTTGTACAAGGAAAGCTTGTGATGCCTCAGAGATACACAAGTGGAAGTAACATGTAGGCAGTTGGATATATAAATCTTGGGCTCAGAGGGACATAGCTCATTTGATTCTCACAACTGTTTTGCAATGTGTCATTTTTGTCTCCATTTCACAGACAAAGAAATTGAATGTTAGAAGGTAAAACGAGTTGCCTAAAGTCACCAGTCCAGCAAATGAGAAATGTAGGATTTGACACCAACACTGTTTAACTCCAGAGCCCGGGCTCTGAACCACACCGGCCTTCTGTCTCTCAAGAGGCATAGATCTTGGATACATTTCCTACTCTGCTTCTAAATTATCATGTGACCTTGAGCCTCACTTTGCTCACCAGGAAATGATGGGAAGGAATCTGTTAGGTCGCCTTCAGTTCTATACTGCAGTACTGATCTCTTTCTTAAATCCCACTTTTAATGTGAGTTTGCCATAGGTACCTTTCAGAGATGATACCCAAGCTGACAATTCATTTTGATGTGCGTGAAAAGGGCAAATCTCTCTAAGCGAAGACCCAGCACACCAGCTTTTTCAGTCTGAATTTCAGTGGAGTCAGAGGAAAGCTGCTTAGAACAAATACCATTTCTGAGTGAGAAAATGCTCAGCATCTCAGATTCCTTTTTATCAGCTGAATAGTAACCTCAAGGGTCCCACTGAGCCAAATGTGGGGGTGATGCTTGGGCCAGACACATAGCTTCCTCTAATGTCCCTGCCCAGGGTCTGCCAAACTTTCCCAGCTATGCCATCTCAGTGACACATATGGGCCTGAGTCCTATGGCCACCAATATGCTGGGGGTAGGGAGGTACTGGTGACACAGTGTATCCTTTCCTCTGGTGGTTCCTGGTGGCCAAACCTTTCAGAAAGGACTCTCCTGACTTACCAGGGGCTATATTCCGTGTACACTGGGCCAAAGAGTCTCCTTTGGGCTAGTGTCACCCTTTTGAGGGGCATCTGATATGGACAGTCAATTTGAACTTGGTTGGGACATGCTAATGAGCCATTCATATGTGTAGGATTTGGTTCTGATTAGATTAGGCTTCTCAGAGAGGAAAGAAACAGCCACTGATTAAAGACATAAAAAAGGAAACACTTTAAATGAGTAAGTGGTTCATCTTCATATAGCAAAGTATAAATTAAACATAGTCCAGGGGCTCAGCTTTGAATAGCAGCTGGAGAGAGTGGGATTTTCTGAATGTGTCCACAAGGAGAAGATGCTGACAGCAATTCAAAGGGACTTAACTCACCAGAGAGGGCACTGAGCACTCCGGAGTAAGTGGATGGGCCAAGTTATCTGATAAAAATGACTCTCCGACTAGCAATGAGAAGGGTTTTATTTGGATTTCAGAAAATTGCTCCCCGAGTCCCTGTGACATTCAAGCATATTATAATTCTCTGGCAGCATCCGTGATGGTAATGGGGCCAGAGATCTTAGCTCAACACAAAGACTTGATTAGAGTAGACAGCGCACGTATCACTGGGACCCTGATTTGGAACTTCACCGATACTTCTCTCTCAGAGTTTGGGGCTTCTATAGTTTGGGTTCTGTAGAAAAGCCTGGATTGGAACGAGCCGGCTTCTCCATCATGCCTGTGAAGCTGTGAGGGTTGGCCCCGTCGAGACTCTGTTGCCTGACCAAGGCTGGGGTGCGGCCGCAGCCCCAGACTCACCTGGCTCACTCCAGCGTTAGTGGAGCTGCCACAGGGCTGCAGTGTGGCCATGTGAGAAACCCTGGGCTGTGCGTGACCACCAAGTCCACAGCCTTTTCCTTTCCCACCCTGCTGGCTTCTCTCTTCATTTTCTGACCTCTGCTCTGGTTCTGAATGTGAAGCAGACTCACCGACAGCCTGTTCTGTGAGGGTACTAACCCCCTGCCTGCCCCTGGTAGCTAGCTCCCTCTCCCACTCCCTGGGACTAGATCTGCTCTCTGTACCCTCAGCCCCTGGTGGCGTTGTGCTCAGAATGTACTTGTCACCTGCAGTTAGAAGTTGTCACCTTCTGAACAGTCTCTCCCCATGCCTGGAATGTTCTGCTACAAAGTCCCACTCAGTAGACTGAACGAACCCCTGATTATCGGTATTGCAGGAGCCCAAGCCTCTCTGGTCACTTTGCCTCTTTGGCAGCTTGTATTTATCAGGGAGGTGATCAAAGGCTGAACCAGTAGCCCCTCCCCCCAAGCCACAGAGGCTTAACCCAGGACAAGTTTATTTACTGCTCACATCCATCTCCTAAAGGGTAGGAAGCTGACCTGGGCAGCCAGTTCTCTACGTGGTGACTCAAGTTGCTTCCTTTGGGAGGGCTGCCCATCTTTGAACTTCATGGTCAACCTGCCTTAAACATCCAGCAGATTGGGAGGGAGAGAGGTAGAAGTGTTCATGGACTTCCCGCATGGGGTAATTACCAACCTTGACCAGGAAGTGACAGCTGTTTTTTCTCTTATTTCATTGAGCTGAGCTGCTCACATGATCCCTCCTGACGGCAAGGGAGGGTGGGAGATGTAAAGGAGCACAGACGTAGTAGTGAGCAGTGAGCAGTGTGGAGTCTACCACATCCTTGAAGACCACCATACTCCTGTCTCAGCTTCGCCAGCCTCCATATATTCAGGCCCGTCTCCTTCCTTTTTGTCATGAATCCAACCTAGCTTGAGTGTGGGCAATGTTAATCAGGCCTGTTGGCTAGAAGGAGGGCTGAGGTAACCATGAATAAACTCTACTTGGTTGGAACCATTAAAAGATGCCTTCTCATCTCAAGGATCACATATTTGCAGAACAGTCCTCATGAAATTTCCCTTGAGGACGTGAACTCCCATGGCCCCAATCTTTATGGTCAGAGCAGTGGCGTCTGAGGAAAAGCAGAGTCCCCTATGTAGGATGGGTTAGTTTGTGGAGCGTGGTGCCATTACTGCCCCCGGGTTTCCTGTAGGGAAGCAGCTATTTCAGCAAATCTCAAGTCCCTGCAAAACAGCCTTTTAACTTTTTTTCCTGAAAAGCTTCCAGACATTCCAGCCCAGCTGGTCTCTTTTTGGAATTCTGCCAGCTGGGTCCTCCTGCTGCTTTCTGATAGTTTTGAAGACTCCCTTTCACACAGGGAAAGTGCTTCAAGTGCTTCTTAGGGCTGACCCCAAATCAGACCCCTTCAGGGACACCTTCCAAGAAAAAGCATCATTTTTTCCCAAGCAGCAATTCCATCCAAAGGACTCCATGTCAGTGTTTACAACAAGAAGAGGGCTTGGGGAAACTGTATCCCTAAGGAGTGGTTTTCCATGGGGTCTGATGGAAGAATAAGCATGGTCTGACTTTAAAAATATTTTCTTACACTTTAAGATAATGAAAGATCTACCCTCAGAAACCAAGTAAAGTGCACTGGGGATAATTCAGAGGTAAGGCCAGGCTCTTGATCCTGCATTCATGCAGGAAAGATGTATCAAGCGCCTCTCATGGCCCAGACCCCAAGGAGGCCCTAGGGATTCCTTTATAAGAGCAAGGTGGCCTTGGGTCTTCTCTCACAGTCTGGTAGTGCAGGCCTGTAAACAGGAAGAGCTCCAGCTCACTGAAAGTCAAGGAGTTACAAATTAAAGCTCCCATGAGAGCGAATTTCTCACCCATCGGCAAGAATTTAAGAGCTGGATAACACCAAATGTTGGCGAGATTGGGAAGCAACGGGAGTGCTCATCTGCGCTGTGGGAGCAGAGTGTAGTGAACTCACTTTGGAAGAGTTTCACCTTCCTGGGGAAAGTTGAATGTGTATATAACCTGTGCCTCAGAAATTCCACTGCAGTGTCAATACACAGAGAAAGGCGCCTGCTCTGGGGCACCAAGACACAGGCCTAAGAATGTTCCAAGGAGCACTCTTCATCATACTGGAAACAACCAGACTGTCGACCCACGAGAGAATGCATAAGTAAACAGCTGTATATTTGTACCGTGGAACACTATGGTGATGAAAACAAATGAAGCAAGAAGCAAGTTGCAGAATGCAGACAATATGCTTTCATTTATTTAGCGTTCAGACGCAGGTAAAACCAAATATAGATAGTTTAGGATGATGGCAAGGAAATTAGCAAAATTCAGGATAATGGGTTACCCTTCAGGAGTAAGGAAGAGCACGCAGTCTTCTAAGTTACTGCTAACGTACTGTTTCGTAAGTAGGGTTCTGGGTAAATAGATTTTCCTTATATTACGGGTCTTTAAACCGTACATATGCTCACAGCTATCATAAGTGCTGTGCAAGAGGAAGTATAGGTGATACGGCAATGGGTAGCAGAGGCATTTAACCAAATTTAGGACAGCCAGGAAAAGTAGGTAGGAATTACTAGGCAAATGTATTGTGGGGCAGAGGGGAGGAGAACTCCAGTAAAGGGGATGGTACGGGGTGCGGGGCAGGAATCCAAGACTAGAAATCCTACGTCTGTCCTAGAACTAAGAGAAGTTGGTGTAATGAGAAAGCAGAGTGTGAAGCCGCAGCAAACAGAAAAGACCAGGTCTCAGAGGTCTTACAAATCATGTTAAGGAATGTGATCTTTCTCTGGAGAATAAAGGTTGCAAGTACGGGAGTGAGATGCACTTTGGAGGGAGTTTGGCTCCACGTTTGACATTGTCCCCATCCTGGCTCCTCCTCTGCCTCACACCCTTGACCTCAGCTTGCTGGTGGCTTCTGCCACTTGTCTTAGCTTTACCCAGACTTGACCCCTCTTCCCTTCTCACTCCCCCACGCAGGACCAGGACTAGGGCGAGGTGAGCCAGGTGTCCAGGGTGCAGCATAGAATGGTGCCTGGAGAATAGGGGCCCTGCATGGCCCTGGTCAGCGTCTTTGTTTGCCTGCATTTCTGACCCTATGTCCACCCTGTAAATGAGTTTCTCATCTTCTGTCAGCTATTCTCAGGCTTCAGCCTCAACCTCCACCCTTCTGGTCTTCCTTCCCCCAGCCTGCCTGGTTTGGCTTTCTACTCTGGTCTCGGCATTTCACAGCCAAGTTAGGAGAGACAGTAACACATAAAAAGATAATTAACAACATGAGCCAAGAAATACGGATCACAGGAGTGGTACAAATCATGTGTTTCAGGAGTTTGGAGGAACTGGGCCAGGCTGGCTTTGGATGGATGGAGAGCAGGAAGGAGGCTTTTTATGCTAAAGGAATAGTGGGAACATTTTGCCAAGAGCAAAGAACTCATAGAAAGTCATGTGGAGATAAAAGCTGGACAGGATTAGGGATCCTTGTGGCCCATGTCTATGGAGTTCCAGGCTGAGATGCCACCACCCCCAATCCCTTCCCTCCAGTAAACATTACTAATAAATTGTGGCATCTTTTTCTGTTGAGCCCAGAAAATCCTTCTCAGAAGGATTCAGAGCCTCAGAATTCTTCTCAACACCATGCTTCAGAAGGACATTAACAAGTAAATGCATTTAACGTGTTAGTATTATTTGCTATCCTTGACATAGACTGCAGAGTGATCATGAGTCTGAGTGGGAGAAATGGTCAAGCTGTATCCTGTTGCCTTTCCTCCAGTGTCTCCCTATTTTACAACTTCTGATTTATAACTCTGCCAGTCATGTCTCAAATACTGGGCATCATTTGAGGTACTGGCAAGAAAATGTAGAATCACAGAACGCAAGTAGAAGGGATCTGTCACATCACTGAGTTCAGTTCCTCCATTTGGCAGCTAGGAGAAACTTGAGGCTTGGGAGGAAAACAGGCTTGTTATGTAAGTGGCAAAAAGAACATAAATTCAGATCGTTTGACCCTGACCTTTTACCAGCAGCTCCAAGTCCTGGAAAAGGAAAGAGAACCCGACTTTCCCTAAGAACCTACTACACACCTGTCTTTGCTAGTAGCAGCTTTTCATACAGCATCTCTTTTAAACCTGCCAAGGTATTGTTATTCCCAATAAAAAGGCAACTGACACCCAAAGACAGGTTCAAGCCTAAGGCTAATGTGCAACCAAGGCAGGATTCCGACCTTCTCCATCAGCCCCCAAGACCTGCCTTCCCAGATGGTTCCCAGGTGTATGTATCTTTCTAGAAACGCTAATAGGATTAGAGCTCTCTGGGAGGGGCTGGTGGTGAGTGAGACTTCACTCCATGCTGCAAAACTGTTGTCTACCATATACTTCAGGTTCTTGGTCACATCTGAGGGCAAGCCCAGCAACTCCTCTGTGGGTGTATACAAACACTGGCTGGGCTGAGGGCTTTCTCCACACCGAGTTATGGTTCCACAGGATGAAGCCGCATGCTTTCCACCATGCCCATTTGATGACTTGCCAGGTTTTACAACATTAATTTAAGCTCTGCAGCCAAAGTGACTCTCTTCAGTTACAGCAGTGTGCACTTAAATGTCAGAGCTTTGCTGAAAAACTGCTTGGGTCTGAAGGAAGTCATTGTATTCAGTAAAATCTGGCCACATTTTATGTTTATGGCCTTTATTGGGGGATCAGCTGAGCGAGTTAAAACCACCTCTCCATAGTTAGTGAAAGCCCAGGACTCTGAGATTGCCGGAATCACTCATTGAAATAACAGTTTATGTTATTGAGTGTATACTAAATGCCTTGTGCCAGTGTATACAACATGATCCTGGTCTTCCTGGAGCTTATAGTCTAGCAGGGGGAATAGGGGACAGACTTTGAAAGAATCAATACATAAGCAGAAATATTGTGAGTGTTACCAAGACAAAGGGTGGGGCACTGTAAGTATTCCAAGGGGATCTAATGGGCAGGTTGAAGAAGGTAATATTTGAGCTGGGTAACAAGTGGTAGGGGAGGGAAGAATTATTCCAGAAAGATGGAGCTGCAGGTGCAAAGACACAGAGAAAGGAAGGAACTTGATGTGGTCCAGAACTGTATTTTCCAGGGCCCTTCCAGAACCACAAGATCCAGCCAACATCCAGGGCTGACATGTGTCAGGTGTCCCCAGAACCTGTGGGACTGAGCACGTGCCTCACGTGTTATAACAGTTTGGGCTCACACGCACCCTAGGTAAAAACCAACCTCTACATCATGTAGTTACTGCCTGTGACCTCGTCTGTCTTCTCGGCTTCTCTGAGCCTTGATCTTCATTTCTCAGCCATGTCTTTGGTGCCTACCTCTCCTACCCTCTCTCCTCTTGGCACCCTCACCCCATGGAACTTGCAAGGCTAAGCCATCACTGTCTCCCCCACCTCTACCCTCCATCCAGAGGCCCTGTTTCTCTGGCACAATCTTTGCAGCCTCTAGCTTCCATCCAGTTTGGGTCTTTCTACCTCACACCAGCAGTGACATGTCCCAGGTGCAGCACCCCTTCCTCATTTCCTCGCTCCTGCCCTCCGCTCCACCAAGCCTCCATGGAAGTTTCAGAAGGTCATCTTCCGGAAGGTCCAAATGTCAGTGATTTTCCTTCCTATCCTATGTCTACCATCCATGACAAGGTCTCTGAGATCAGCTGCAGGTCAGACTTTTGAGGATCTCCCTGTGTCAAGTCATTGGGCGGCAGAGCCACTCATCACCTGGGGATCAGAGAGCATGGGCTTCCTCTTGTTTATTTCATTGTTATTGGGCAGAGTCCCGAAGCAGTGGGGTAAACATGCCAAATCCACATCTTCTGCTCCAATGCCCAGACACTGCTAGAAACCCAAAGGCTGCATTCAAGACAGATGCTGTTGCCCCCTCTGTAGATGAATTCTATAGGTAGGAGAGTGGGAGTGACTTCTAGATTGACAAGTGCTCCTAGTCTATAGGGAGGAGCCTGGCTCACCCTTCCACACTGGGCCAGGCACTCTAGAAGGTAACCTGTCTCTTATCTGTTGGGCTTCAGCCAGACATGGGAGTCATCAGCAGTCATTCCCCCCCCGCCCCCCACAAAAGTGGATATTCAAGAAGAGCCAAATAGCAGTGACTACAGGGTTATTATAAAATAGTAATGTGTGCACACTGAGGGCTTACCACAGCCCTGGGCAGGAGCAACCTCTCTTACGCATATTTCATAGACAAGAGGTTAAGTGGCCCACAGTCACCCCTCAACAGGCACACAGTGGGGACAGAATGAACCCAGATATCCTGCCCCTACCTCCTTGACTGCCATCCATGTGGGGCTCAGACTGAAGCAGGCCTGGGATTGAACATGAATCCACATATCCCCCCTTCTCCTGGGCGAAATTGAGGCTTGGGAGAAGTGACCTGCCCAAGGTGAAATTACAGCAGGTGGCAGAGGTAAAAATGGTTGAGTTTAGTTCTCGCTTGCTCCAAAGCTGTGCGTTCAAATGCTACGCCCTTCCACCCAGCCCAGCCACCCCACCTCTGCTGGAAACCCATGATCTGTCCTGAACACCATTTAGCACGTGTCTAAAGGAGACCTTAGGCAGGGGTGGGGTATATAATTGTATGTGCAAAAGTCTAAATGTGGGAGAACAAACATGAATGCTGGAGGAAGTAAAACATGCCAGTGGGGCTGTGGCATAGAGCATATGGGGGAGACAGCCCTAGGCTGGAGGGATGGGCAGGGCAGGGCCCAGGAGCCTCAGGGCCATGCTGGGAAATGTCCAGTGCAGGGGGACATGATCCACCTTACACCTTAAAAAGATCACTCTGGCCGCAGGGAGGAAAAGAGGCTGGAGGAGGAAGGCAGGAGGGAGATCATTTGTTTGGAGGCTGTTGCAGAATCCAGGTGAGACAAGACAGTGGTCTAGACAAGGGCTATGGCCACAGGAAAAGAAAACAGGAGTTGATTTGAGAGCCCAACAGTGAGTCCACACCATTCCTTTTACCAAGCGCTCAGTGGGGTAGGAGGTGCAGCTGCCACGCTTGTGATCAGAACCACAGAAGATCCACTCACTCTAAGGTGAAAGGGTGAACCGACTCTCTGAGAAACAGGTCTTGTAATAAAAGCGCTTTGTTACCAATCATGTCCTGTGTTGTGTTGCTGAAACATGCCAAGTAATAGCCTCCATTCCGGTTGCAAAAGAGTAATTACCCTGACTCTTTGTGTTGCCAATAACATATTCACAGTATTCTAGGCTTTCATTGCAAATCTCAACAAAGTGGATTGGAAATCAGCATGATCTCCAGAATGTACAGGTCGTGGAAATGAAGGTACATAGCCTGAGGCCTTCCATGGCTTCCTCTCTTGCCTAAGCTTCGGTGCAGGTCAGACAGATCCTTGTCAGTACCAGCTGCGTGGCCTTGGACAAGGGACAGCCTTTAGTCTCAATTTCCTCATTTGGAATTGGAGACAGTAACCACTACAACACAGGGTTATTCTGAAGATCCAGCTAATATAGTTTGTATAGTAATAGCTGAGCTGATGACATGCTTATTAAGTGCCAGGCATGTTCCTAAGCACTTTGTGTACAATCGCTTTAATCTCCTCAGTAACCTCATGAGAGAGGTACTATTATAACCTCCATTTGAGAGGAGAAAACTGAAACACAATGAAATTGAGCGACTTACCCAAGGTCACACAGCTAGCATGCAACAGAGCCAGGATTTGATCCTAAGTAGTCTGGTTCCAAACCCTCTGCTCATAACCACCATGCTTTACTACCTACCCACATACACAGTCCAGTGTCTGGTATATGGTAGACACTCAGTGCAAACATTTGTTTCATTTCCATGGGCCCTAAATTATATACTGAATGCAAGACAAGTTCAGAAAGTGGAAAGGCGATCAATTGACTTCCAACTCTGACAGTTCATAGGGACCAACTGGTGTGAAATAGACAGGTAGAAGAGAAGGCATTCTCTTCCTAACACAGGGAATAATTCAGTGAAATCCAAAGTTGACCTCACAGTACACTTATCTTGATGAACACTGAGAAGTGTATAGAATTGTTGAATCATTATCTTGTACATCTGA
Organism: Crocuta crocuta; assembly: GCF_008692635.1. Taxonomy (NCBI): domain Eukaryota; kingdom Metazoa; phylum Chordata; class Mammalia; order Carnivora; family Hyaenidae; genus Crocuta; species Crocuta crocuta. The sequence continues at coordinate 8,539,804 of NW_027529526.1, forward strand.
AACTAATACAACACTGCATGTTAACTCTACTCAAATTAAAGAAAAGGAAAAACCAAAGTTGACCTTATCTTAGATGAAGACCTATGGTTGTTGATGGATACATGTTCTAAGTGTGAACATTATCTACTGAATTGCCTGGTTGACAGTACCTGACAAGTGATCACTGCTATCTGCCAAGAAATGATGATTATTCTCCCTCAGAAGCCTCATTCATCAGCTCTGGCCAGGTATTTCAGATTCATCCCACACTTATTAAGCATCAATCATATATTGATTGATTGACTGATAAAGTATCACCATCCATATATTGATTCAACAAGTGCTTACTAAGTATCTGTATGTACCAGGCCTTGTATTAGTGCTAGGAATGAAAAATGAAGACACGGGTCTTCCATCAAGGAACACAGAGGTAAGGAGGCTTCCAGGTAAGCAGGAAGTTGTGATATCAAGAGCTTTCAGGGCTAGAGGAGGGAGAAGTTGGCTCTGCCCCATGAATTGACCAAAGACTCCACAACAGAGAAGTCATGTGGCTAGGATCTTGAGAGGTTACATTTTTTTCAGCTGGAGAAGGAGTGGCATTCTAAAATGACAAAACGATGTGCATGTTCCAGAACGGTGAAAGTTGAGAGTGGGTGGCATGTTTGTGGCAAGACCTCTGAGACACTGTCCCTTAGCACCCAGAATACAAGATCATCTTTCTTTATGTTTTGAAGTCAAACTGCATCAAATTCAAGCTCCTGGTCACCGATGTCAGTGAGAAGTTTCACAGGAGTACCTTCTTTGTATCTCCCTGTCTCTTGGGTTCTGTTAGAACTCAGGACCCAAGAAAGATGGACTAGGAGAAGGGTACCTGGCTCGCTCCCTCTGGTGATAACTAATCTGTGTCCAGGCCCATGTGGTCCATTTTAGGAGGATACCTCTGCTGGGAGTCTCTACTGCTTCCTCTAGGTCAAGCATTGCTGCAGAGACTGATACAAAGATTTTTGTAAATGTGTCTGTCAGGGGCGAGGAAACCCAGATCTTTGGTCACAAAATGCCTAGTCTCTTCTTTGCACGAATGAAAGGAATGGGAAAAGAAGATGCATTCATTCTTTGCTGGTACATCCACAGCAACAAGGAACAAGACACAAAATAATGGCTCAGTAACCTTCCCGCTATAGGAATGGAAATGAAGTAGAACTCACCTGCTCTGTAGACAGTCATCTGGAGAGACAAGATGAAGAGAGCTAGAGAGCTGGAGCTGTTCGTGCTCAGATTGAATGGTCGCCTGTGGTCTGGTTTAGTGGCTCAGAGTCAGGTCTGGGCACTGGTGAGTGACTCTGTGTCTTCTACAGGTGTGGCAGTGTGGTGGGAGTGTAGAGGTCCTGCCTTGCTCTCGGATTGCCCACATTGAACGAGCCCACAAGCCCTACACTGAGGACCTCACAGCCCATGTCCGCAGGAACGCCCTCAGGGTGGCTGAAGTCTGGATGGACGAATTTAAAAGCCATGTCTACATGGCATGGAACATACCCCAAGAGGTAGGAAGCCCCTGCAGGGATGGGGTTTTTGCGGGGGGAGGGGGGAGCTGGTGGGAAAACATACAAAAACAAAAAATATGGAACTAAACCCTCTCCTCATGGGTCAAACAGAGTCTTATTATCCATGGAAGAGTAGACTCTCAGCCCCAAAATGTGCTACATGTGAAAGAGGCTGACTATGAGGCACTAAGCCATGTCTTCTCCCACCTCTGTCCCTGATCAGCATGCTTAAGGGAAGACTTCTCTCCTGACCTCAGTATCCTCATTTTAAATGAGAATGTTGGACCAAGTGGCTCTAAGTTTACTTCATGTCTAGGTCCTCAGCCTCTCTGCTATACAACTATACAAGAAATTACCAAAATTCACAAAATGCCCCTGAATCTCCCTGTAGACTATATTCAGGCTTCTTCATTGAACCTTTGACCAGAGCAATAAGGAATGTCTGCCGGCCTTTGGGATTTCTGGAACCACATGCATGGGGAAGGGGATACACTCTCACAGGACCCTCCGAGGAGAAGGGAACTGTTCTGGACTGTTTCTAATCTTTGCAGAATACCATCATTGTCTGCCACTGTCCTCTGTCCCTCAGATTACCTATACTTAAGAAGTGCCAGAGAAAAAGCAATGTTTCTCTAGTAGATTCAGCCTTGCCAGGTGTCGTATGGAAATGACCTTGGACCACTGAGTTGGGAGAACCCAACAGATGCCAGCCACGGGATTCCAACCTGCTTATGAGCCTGTCTGCCTGGAGATCATTGCTTATGTTGCACTGTTTATGTGAGACAGCTGTTGACTGCATGACCTCCTTCTTTCCCCTTGGGAAGCCTTTAAAAAGCTTCAGTTCTCTCTTCCTAATAGGGAAATGGTTGATTTTTTGCCTAATGTTTCCATATGAAGGCCCTGTGCCCTGATCTCTCCACCCAGCTAATGTTGCTCTGGTGGAGTGACTGAAAGTTACCATGGGCAGGAGCTTTTAGGCAGCCCCAATCACCTCCACCATCATGGGGTGGGGAGGCTGGGTTGGGTTGGGTTGGGTTGGGTTGGGTTGGGTTGGGATTCCTACTCCCACGACCAGTGACATTTCAGCAGTAGGGAGAAGAAAGCAGAGCCAAGAAGTACCAGCCGGAGTGTGAGCAACCTTAATGAACCAGCCCCAGGATTGCATCCATGACAGTGGGAGTGTTTCTAGGGAAACAGTGGTGCCTTCTGGACCCATCTGTGGCTGTGGGCGTTGGATTGCAGTCTTCTGGGGAGCATGCTGAGCCCCACTGTGGGTGTCCTCTGATAGCGAATGTTAAGAGCACTTGGAAATTCCCCCGGAAACTTAGCAGTCAGGTATCATAGATCCCCAGGCTCTTAGAGTCCTGTCCACACTCCTGCCCCCTTCTCCCTGTACCCAAAGCTGCAAACCTTTTAGCTCTCTCCCCTCATAATGACTGATAGATGTTGAAGTGGACAGTAAATCCAATGAATGGCAGAGAACCAAGAGAGAAAAGTAATTGCAAAATGATAAAACTCAGTGTGTGTCTGTGACTTCTTGGAGGGTAGTTCAAACCCAGTCAAATGGGTGGGATGAGACAGGAGTGAACTCAAGACAGACAGATGAGGGGCTCCTGGGTGGCTCAGGCAGTTAAGTATCCGACTGCAGCTCAGGTCATGATCTTGCTGTTTGTGTGTTGGAGCCCTACGTCAGGTTCTGTGCTGACAGTTCGGATCCTGGAGCCTGCTTAAATTCTGTGTCTCCCTCTCTTTCTCTGCCTGCCCCCCTCTCTCTCTCTCTCTCTCTCTCTCTGTCTCTTTCTCTCTGTGTCTCTCTGTCTCTCTCTCTCAAAATCAAGCATTAAAAAAATTTTTTTAAAAAGGGAAAGGTAATGAGAAGTGGGAGTGTCCAGGATAAAGCCTCAGATAGAGGAGGTCAGTGTGTTTAAAAATCTACCTCTTGACCCCCACTATTCCCTGCTTTGACCAGACTCTGTCTCCTACCCCTTCTGAGACTTCTGAAGGAGTCAACACTTTCCCCCCTGCTCCATTCATATCCTTCTCAAGTCATATCCCAGTATTGCCCCAAAACTGCTTTTGACAAAGCATCTTAACTGCCTAATGGACATTTTAAAGTTATTAACCTACAGGATCCCACCTTTTCCTTGAAATTCTGTACTGCTTGGCTCCATGACTCCACACCCCAGAATATTCCCATCTCTCTCTGATGGCTCCTAATTCCCTTGTGGGCAACGCTTACCTCCCCTTGATGCTTAGGTGCACGCAGGCATCCATCCTTGGCCAACTGCTCTCATTCTACGTCATCTCCCTGGTGGTCCCATCTGTTCCTGGGTCCTCCTACCACCTATCCGTTGACGGCTTCCTAACTAATATCTCTAACCCTGACTTCGCCTTTAGCTTCAGACCTACGGCTGCACATCGATCTCCTGGGTGCTCCCTCAGGCACTTTAAACTGGATCTGCCAAAAACAGAGAACATCTTTTACCCCCAAAGCTGTTCCTGTTCTTCCTCCCAATGCAGTTTAGGACGCCACCATCTGCCCATATCTACGAGCTTGAAACCCAGCATCTTCCTCTGATCCTCCTTTCCCTTCGGCCCCATTCCCAGTCCACCCCCCGCCCCAACTCTCCTGTCCGCTCCTACCTACCTCCCATCCGAGTTCAGCCCTTGTCTTTTCCTCTGCAAGAGCCTCTCTGACTGGTTTCCCTGGCTCAAATCTTATCCCCTCAAGTCTATCCTCCACACTACCCAAAGTTATCTTAAAAACAAACAAAAAAACACACAGTGGGGTGCCTGGGTGGCTCAGTCAGTTAGGCATCCAACTTCAGTTCGTGTCATGATCTCGCAGTTCGTGGGTTTGAGCCCCGCATTGGGCTCTGTGTTGACAGCTCAGAGCCTACAGCCTTCTTTGGATTCTCTCTCTCTCTCTCTCTCTCTCTCTCTCTCTCTCCCTCTCCCTCTTTCCCTCTCTCTCTCCCTCTCTCTCTCTCTTTCAAAAATAATAAAACATTGGGATGCCTGGATGGCACAGTGGGTTGAGCATCTGACTTTGGCTCGGGTCATGATCTCACAGTTCATGGGTTTGAGCCCCATGTCAGGCTCTGTGCTGACAGCTCAGAGCTTGCAGCCTGCTTCTGATTCTGTAGGTCTCTCTCTAGGCTTCTGCCCTGCTCATGCTCTGTCTCTCTCTCTCTCTCTCTCAGAATTAGACATTTAAAAAATTTTAAAAATAATAGTAAAACATTACAGTTTTTTTTAAAAACTCACAGCGACCACATCATTGCCCTGCTTAAAATCTTTAAAGGACTCTCCACTGTGCATGAGATCAGGCATAGAGTCCCCCGCCCACCTGTAACCACCCTGCGCCCACTCTGCGTTATAGCTTCTGTAGACTGCACGGACAGTGAGAACTCCAGAGTTCCCCGTCTATTCCATGCTATTTCTTCTCTCTGTATGTTTGCTCATTTTGTCCCCTCTGCTTGGAACTCCCTACCCTCTGCCTCTTCCCCAGCCTCAACCCTTACCAATTCCCGTCCATCCTATTAGACTCAGTTCCAGTGACCCCTCCTCTAGAACTCAGCCTCAGTGAGAGAAAACGCCCCCTTTGCATGCATGTCTCTGTCATTGCACCACTGTCCTGTGGAAGAATGTTTTGTGTGAAAGTCTCTCTTGCACGCGTATGCGCACTCTCTCTATTAAACCAGGGGCTCCCAAATCTGTCTGAACATTAAAACCCCTTGTGCTCCGGCCCCAGAGATTATGACTTAATTGGTTTGGAAGGGGACCAGGGATCATTTTTTGGAAAGCTCTTCAGGGATTCTAATATCCATCCAGGGCAGAGAGCCACTGCATTAGACCACAGGCTTCCTGGGGACAGATTGTGTTCTTCATTTGTGTCACCATGCCTAGTACAAGGCGGGGCACATGATCAGAGCTTAGGAAATCTCGCCAATGCTTATTAACAAATGGATTTGCTGGCAGTGTGTGTAATTCCTTTCTTCCTTAGTCAGTGGCTCCTAAAAGCAGATCTGCAGACCAGGTGCAGCGGAATCACTTGAAGAGTTTTTGAAAATATTAATTCTGGGTTTCGTCCTTAGAGAGATTCTGAGGAGTAGGTATGGAGTGGTGCCAGAAACCGTTCGGATCTCTCTGGATGCTGGTTTGGGGCTGCCAGATTTGGTAATCCTAGTTTAGCTAGTCTTTAATTCACCTTGAGTGTCACCTCCTCCAGGAAGCCTTCTCTGATTGCTCACCTTCCCTCCCCACCATCCTGGCTGCAGTGAGATGGACTAAGTTCTCCTTCCTTTTCTGCTCTCCCTCAGCAATCTGTTCACGTCTGTGCTTCACACTGTGTAGAGTCTGTTTACTTGTCTGGACCTTCCTTTCAAGCAAAGTCTGTGCCTTCTTCCTCTTCAGATGCACAGTGCTTAGGACAGCACCTGGCACGTACTCAAGATGAGCCAGAAAGGAAAGAAGAGGGAGGAAGTGCAGATGCCATGTGCCCTGCGGGCCCTCTCCAAGAGCTTTCCTGGCTGCCCTTGCTGTGGTGCTGTGTCAAGACCTTCTGCTCAACCACAGCACACCTGTTACCTGTTTAATTAACCTTTTGTCTCCGGCATCCCAGCTGTGGGTATAGAGCCAGACCCTACATCCCTGCCCAGGGGCTGCCTTGCAAACTAAAGTCCATATACATAAAGGCTTTGGTCAGTGCTCAGCAAACAGAAAAGCACCAGAGAAATCTTAACTCTTGGTGTGGATGGTCTTGCCTCTGCCCTCTACATTCCCACCCCAGCTTTTTAGTGCCCTTGCTGGGCATTCATCCTGCCTGGGCACCTTCTACGCTGAGACCTCCCCCTGCCGGCTCCTTCAGCTGCTTCCTTACCACATTCAGTCCCGAGCTTTGGGAAGACCAGAAAAGCCCCCCAGCTCTGGCATCCCTTCTGCTTTAATTGAAAATCCGTTTGTTTATCAACGAACAGGAAGTCAGCCTGCAGCAAAGCATCAATATTCTCTTACACAGGGTTCAGGAACTCTAGATCCCTCCCCCTCTCGCTGCCCCCTCCCCCTTCCTCTTGCCCAAAGACTGGCTGAGTGCCAGGGATGACTCACCATGGTGAGCAGGTGATGGCCCTTCTCTAGGTTCAGCTACAAGACCTTGTGTATGTGGCTGTCCACACGGGCGGGAATACCGGACAGCTTTTCGTGTGGCTGCGTGTATTGGTTTCCAAGGGCCACCATAACAACTACCACAAATTGAGAGGCTTTGAACAACAGAAATTTATTCTCTCACAGTTCTGGAGGCCGGAAGCCCCAAATCAAGGTGCCGACAGTGCTGCGCTCCCTCTGAAACCTCTAGGGGAGGATACTTCCCCTCTTCCAGCTTCTGGTGGCTCCTGGCATATTCCTGGTCTTGTAAATGCATCACTCCAGTCTCTGCCTCTGTCTCCAGGTCTCTGTGTGTCCAACGCTCCCCGCCCCCCACTAATTTCTTAGGAAGGCACTGGTCATTGTATTTAGAGCTCATGCTAAATCCAGAATGATTTCATCTACAGATCTCCAGTGAATTCTGTCGGCAGTGATCCTATTGCCAAGTAAGATCACATCCGGAGGTTCTGGGGAGACACAACTTTCGCAAGGGACTCTGTTCCACCCACTGAGTATTTGGCAGAGGGGGGAGATACATTTATTGTTTTCTAAGAATAAGGGCCAAGGTAACCTAATCCGAGAAAGTTTGCTTATTTCTCAGTGTCTTCCCCCGATCTGCAAACAGTTTGATGCAATTTACAGTAAATACGCTGTACAGACGTGCTGAACCATTAAAATGGAAAGGCAGAAGTCAACTAATAAACAGGAAGAGGAAAGGGGCATGATGTCCAGAAATATAAGCTGAGCAAAGCTCTGATTCTTGAGTGTCCTAGAAGTTAAGGGAGGAATGAGCCCCTGAGGGGTATTTCTCCCACCTTCACTTAGATCATAAGGAGAGAGACCAACTTTCCCTTGACCCTGAATGTAGAAAGAAAGTTTTCCTGTGGGAACCGAGATTTTTAGGAAAGCACAGGGGCCTTCCAGAGACAGGGTCTTCCCGTGGCTCCCTGTAAAAGCTGAGACACAGCGCTAATTTGTTGGCATATAAAGGCAATTATAGCATGAAGGGGGAAGGCCTGGGTCCTCGCAAATAGCTTTGTGATATCAGGATAAGGTGCAGAGAAGTTTAAAGAGCTACTACTTAACAGGTTCCTTGGGATGGGGCTGGAGGTAGTGACAGGTTACATGTATTGCCAGTTTTATCTGAAATGCTCCCTAAATATTTTTTCAATCTAGTCTCATCAATACAGTCTAGGCTCAGTGGTAGGTCCACAGAGATCAGTCTAAAATGCTTCCTGGATCCAGCAGAGAAAGGCCAAGTAGCAGTTGCTGGGAGGTTCTCTGTGCAGGAGCTGAGAAATAGGCAAGTTATAGATGAGGTCATCGAGAAGACATTGCCCCTTAGCGGTCTGGAACCTAAACCTTCAGGCTCTAATAGGTTCACACTTTTTATTACCTAAATTCTGGTGGGCAAAACAAATCTATTTCTTCTGTGTCTACACTGTGTTGTTATTTAAGCCTCCATGGTCGAATACCAAATACTTGTTCTGATCATATGCAGATTTGCGTGGCTGCCATTTTGTAATTTGTCTCAGACATTTCAGACTCAAACCCTAATCATTTCATTATGTTCCCAACCCCAGTAACTTGATCCCCAGAGCTGATTCTAGAAGCAGGGATTCATATGGCCAGCACACGAGCAGCAGTATCAGTGGGAGAGAGCTGTATTTCCTGTCTCCCTCTCTCTCTACCCTGGACTAGTGTCTTATGAGATACCGCGTGCCCTCTCTGGTTCCTGGCTCTGTGGGATCATCCTCTGAGAGGCCACGGAGTCTCCACCTGATCCCAAGCTGGAGAGACTCCTCGCCATCTTCTGCTGTGACATCAACGCTTTCTCCACTGATTCTGTGCCCTGTTCAAAGGCCGGTGTTCAGGCCCAAGGACTCTGTTCTCCCCTCTGCTCTGAGACCACAAGAAATATGGGGGCCTCTCTCAATCTCTCTCTCTCTCTCTCACTCAAGGACACATCCATGTCTCCATTACCACTCCTTGCCGGCTGTACCTCGATGCCGCAGGGACCACCACTCTCATATACCTGGGAAGTGAGACACACAAGTCCTCTCTACACTAAGACCCCTGAGCTAAGAGAGAGTCTGCTTCTCCCACAAGGACCTGATCTTAGGAGATAGGAGGGCAGACTCTTCCAGATGCACAGCGTAGGTTACAAGTGCAAACTCCAGATCCGGCTTGATTGGGTGCAAATCTCAGCTCCACCATTTATCAGCTGTAGGACTCTGGGCAACGGTCCCTGAACCTCTTTGCCTCAACTCCTCATCTATGAAACAATGCTATCCTATAGGTTTAAGTGGGGCACTATATATACATATAAGCATAAGTGCGGGTCTCATGCAGAACAGAGCCTACCACATTGGAAACATTACAGAAGGCCTTGCTGCTGCAATTATTAGGAATACTATTATTAGGAAAAGCTTCCACGCTTTCCCCACCGCTTCTTCCCCCCACAGCTGAGAACCTCTCATCTTCTAGCATAAGGTAGAGAAAACCTTACTCCAATTGTGTACTCCAGCTTCTTTCACTTACCCCTGGACCACAGCTTTTTTTTTTGTTCCATTTATTTTCTACGGCCTTTGAGGACGGTTCCCATCAGTGCTGACCTCACGTTTCAGTGTCCACATGGGGACAGTCATGAGGCTAAGGACATGCAGGAAAATGAAGGAGTCAAGGTCCCACGTCCTCCCTTCACTAACCAGTCTCCAGGAACCTTGGCTGGGAGGTCTGGGGAGAAGCCATTTTCTGGTGGTGGCTCTATCTCTGCATTTGCAAATCTGCACAGGACTCTGGAATCGACATTGGGGACATCACCGCAAGGAAGGCCCTGAGGAAACAGCTGCAGTGCAAGACCTTCCGGTGGTACCTGGTCAGCGTGTACCCGGAGATGAGGATGTACTCGGACATCATTGCCTATGGGGTGGTAAGGACCTGCCCCTCGGGGTTCACTCAGACACAGAGAGGAAGGCCAGAAAGAGCTATAGAGTAAGGGGAAAGTGGAGGAAGAGCCTCCTGTTTCCCATGTGGGACCTCTGATAGACCACTGGATGAGAGGCAACTTTTGCTTTCACAGCCCGAACCTCTCTGTTCCCTTGAGGGGTCCTTAGTCTCTCCTTTAGAATTTCAAGCAATTTAGCTCCAGTCCCAAACCTGCATGTGCTACTTGATAAAACAAAAACCTGCAGTTAGGTTAAGATCACAAGGTAACATACCAAACACCCACTGTTTCCCAAACATGGGTGCCTCAGGGTCTAGCAACCAGCCTGTGTGCCTCCCTCACCTAAGCGGCTTATGCTTTCTGCTCACACACACAGCCTCCAGGAAAAGAGATCTGGAACACAGCATTCCTGAGCTCACTGTGCTTTGAGGGAGGTTTTAGTACCCCCTGTTGATTGGCACAGAGCAGTTATCCCTATGGAAGGCAGAGCACAGGGTTTGGATCTAGACAGATCTGGTTTGGATCCAAACCAATCTTGACCAAGCCACTTCTCAGTCAAGGGTCTTAACATCTATGGGCCTCGGTTTCTTCCTATGTTAAATGGAGCAAAATAATGCTGTACTCCTAGAATAGAAAAATGTCTCAGCTATATAAATATCTTCTATATCCTAACGATTTGTATTTTCTAAGGTTAAAATACTTTGAATAGGGTAAATTCTACCATTATCCCAATGTTCCCAGGACCATTCAACTCAAGATGTTTTCAATGATACCTGCTTTTTCTCTTTTTTTGATATATCACTTGGCCTTGCTTTCTGAACATATAGAGCTTTTCTGCTGACAGGTACAAGCCCTCAAAACTACATAGATTGCCCACCACCATGTTACGGGATGGAGGGGGAGACAGAAAGGCAAAGTGACCTTCCCACGTTCACATAGGTCATCAACAGAGAAACTGAGTCTAAAACAGCAGCTTCTGATATCACTCTGCTCCCTCCCTTTGGAGAGTACCCCCTTAGAGCTTTTTTATATCCTAGGATGAAACTCAGAGGAAGAACTGTGACATCCCCTTGGATAAGCTGTAGTCAGAACTGAGTTCAAGGCCTGCCTCAGCAGGAATATAGTGGGCATAGCATCTGCTTGGGTGGTGCAGGGGCAGAGAAGAATGCTTGCTGAGGATTGGCCTCCATGTTCTCTGTGGGCCTCCCAACTCTGACATCCTAGAATTCTAAAAGACACAGAGCATGGGTCCCAAATTCCCCTCCACCATCCCCCATCAGACTTTTGTTGTCCAGCAGACCAGCCTGTAGGAGGAAGCCATATCCTCCCACAAGGGTTTCCATGGCATGGTTGATGACATGTCCTGAGAAAAATCACTCAGTGGCCCCTTTGCCTTCCACTTCTCAGGCTGGTGTAACTTGGGTGCCAGAAAACTTGTCACCTGAGGCTCCAGATCCTCTTGTTCCCATGGAAACACACTGGACTATGAAGTGCCCATCAACCCCATCTATCTCCCCAGGGCCATATTGAGGACACAGCTGTTACTGTGCCCCACACGCTGCCCATAGCAAGTTGTGTATGATGCTTGGCCATGGTCGGACCCAATCCAAAATGGATGGTTATGCTACTGCGGCTCTGGAGAAACTATTGGTCCCAAACCCCTGTGAGCTAGGGTCAGCTTCTGGATTCATGTTCTCACCAAGCTGTCAGCTATAGCTGAATGGTATTAGCCAAACAGTATTAGCCACAGTAGGAAAGCAACAGTGGAGGTTTCTGTACACAGCCATTGCAGTTCTGGGTCTTGGCCAAAGGCATTCTTGTCTTCCAACCAAAAGAGTCTCATCTTAATGAAATGTACAGCGGGTTTACCATGTAGCCCTCTCACCACCACACCCAGAAATCTTTAGCTGCTCCAATAGTAAGTGGCATATACAGGGTTGTGATCTGGATATGTCTGAGTCCATAGTTAGCGCTGCTTTTACTCTGAAATGCTGAAAAGCCATTCTCTAATCATCCCAAAGGACTGAGCAGTGCTAGCCGTCTCTGGGGCTGGCGGAGGTCTCTGCCCCCCTGCATGTACATCTGCCAGCCCTGCTCAAGGCCCAGCCAGCCTCCCCTCCCTTCTGGCCCCTCCACAGCCAGGGCTCTGACAGAGCAGAGACTTGCTTCCTTGGCAATGAGCATAATGAACTCTTAATGGGGGCAACAGGGTGAAGATGGGCAAAGCAGGATGCAGCCGCAGGAGGATTTGCTGAGGCTGAATCATTCTTCCTGGTGATTATTTTTATTCTGAAATGCAGACACCAGATGTCTTCTTGGGGGTAGAGTTTCTTTTTGCTTTATCCATTCTAACTTACACCAAACTATATTGCTCAGGTCAAATAGCCTCCTGGGACTCTCAGTGGGGCCAGGATCAAGTCTGTAACAGAGCACATGAATCCACTCACAGGTCCTATTAATGGCTCCTGCAGGCAGAAGGGCTTGTGGGCCCCATTGTGTGGGCACGGGTTTCCCACGGATCATGAGGCTTCGTGTCCAAGAGCTGGGGCCTTTGGATTCATCCCAGCTCTAGTGCTGACAGTGGAGATGGAACAGCATCTGGAAACAGCCATGCCCGGCTCCTGCATGTTAGCTTTGACACTTACCCTGTGTAACCGTGACAGGTTACAAAACCTTAAAAGTTGTAGTCACACCGTCTGATGGGGCATTTTTCAGTCTCAGGGCTGTCGCCAGCTGCATGAGGAAAGGAATTTTACACTTGTCCACTTGCCAGAGTCATTCATTTGAGAATGCCATCCATTTGTTCATTTCCTTCATTCATTCATTTATTCCACATGGATTTACTGTCTGCTGTGTGCCAGGACTGGCCCATGTCACAGACCATGAGAAAGACAGAGCCCTAGTCTGGTCAGGCAGGGGAGACGGGCATGTGAAGCGGTGGCAAGAATACAGCACACTCAGTGCTATAGTAAGAGAAATGGAGGTGGTGGCGAAGCATAGGGCCATGGCCTTACACCCAGACGTGAGTCAGGGAAGACTTCCAGAGTGAGAATGTGAGAATGGAATCTCAGAGAATCTGAGAATGGAAGGAGGAAGAGGATTTTGTCAGACAAAGCAAAGGCCAAAGTAGAGATGCCATGGGGAAGGGTCCGTGCAATGGAAATCGCGTCACAGACGGCGAGGTGAGGCAAACCTTCCTACGCCACAGTTCTTCACCGTTAAAGGAGATCATACGACTGACCTTGCCGGGTCAGTCTGAGCATTCAGGGAGATAATAACACATGGCAAGCACTTCACAAGGTAGCTGGCACATAGATGCAGCCATAAAAGCTAGTTTCCTTGAATGGCTTTCGGGAAGGTTATAGCGGTGATAATAGTAGCTAACAATTATTGCACATTTACCAGCCCCCGTGCTACGTACTTGTAGGTCTGGTTTCATTTAACCCTCATAACAACCCTATGAGGTAGGCACTATTAGTATCCCTGTTTTAGAGAGAAGAAAACAGACAAGAAGGAGTAATGTTCTTTGTCCAAGACCACACAGCTGGAGTCAGGATTCCATCCTAGCCTGTCTCTCCCAACAGCATCAACAGACCACCTGCCTGACGGGGGAGGAACGACACAGAGCTGGGGGTACTTTATTGAAAGGCACCACCTACCTCCTCACCCAGGAGATGGCTTTGAGAACCTAGCAGAAAGCCAAGTCTGACATCAGGGCTCCTTGGACCTTTCTCTTCGCGACAGCAGTTAGCGGGTCTCACTAATGGATTACAGTTCTCAGCTTTAGATGTGACACCCACCTCTCCGTGGGCTGTGGGAGAAGTCCAGAGAGTGTTTACATATGCTCCCTCACACAGGCAAGCCAAATAGCTGTTTTATAAAAGAGGATTTTTTGCATAGAGGTTTCTGGGGCCTCTGCCTAGGGAGCTGGCACACATTTATACTTCTTCAGAACATTCAAACTGCAAGTTTGGGACAGAGATGCCTTCACCCAGTAGAGGAGGGGAAGCTCGAGAGAAAAGAATTGGACTCTGTTCCTTGTCCCCTGTCAAGAACAGGGGATGCATAGAGCATATATGTGCCTCCAGTTATTCCATTTTGCACCCCTTAATTGGGTGCACTGCATTCCTGCCACAAGTCATCAAGACCATGAAGGCTCAGCCCCTGTCAGCCTCTGGCCTTGTTGGATAGAGGACCCACCTGTGTGGCCCATTGCCCTGGGCAATTCTTCCCTGAATTCCAATACCCATTTTCTGTTCTAAACAGGGTGTTTCGATTGATAACACTATGTATCAGCTAGCCCAAGTTAAGGTGGCCGACGATACCACAAACTCTCTTACGGACACAGGAAGTAAAGTATAGCTGGACATGGGCACCCGAGTCCAGAAGCCACTAAAGCCATAGCAGGGACAGAACTTCTCTAATCCTGTCCCATGCTTCATCTCTTCCTTGGCCACACTGGATTTCTCAGCTTACATATGGCCTGACAGATCCCCCACACCCAGTCTAAATGGCCTCACAGTTCTTGTGACCATCACCCATTGACCACACTGACTCTCTCATCTAGAGTTCTAGGACAGAATAAGAGGAGGAGATGGTTACATTCCAGAAAGAGGATAGAGAAGAGAGAGAGAAAGAGAATTATTAACTCATTCTAAACTGCGTGTTGGTGCGCACCGTGGTCTACTCAGCTGTAGCTAGTGAGCAGGGCCATGTGGACCATAACCTTTCCTTTCCAGGGGTGGGAATGGACATATGCCAGAGAGGAACATTGAATATTAGCTTTCTTACCTGACATGGTAAGACATTGGTCGATGGTACCCAGGCATTGGTTCTGTTGATTGCTATGTGCCTATAGGGGAGGATAGGAGATACCTCTCCCTTCCCCTGCCCCCACCCAGGGCCTCTTATTCGCCCCTTATCCACCTGCCTGACCTCCCACTCTGGAGAATCATCATCTGGGCACCATTGGGGCCAAGGCAGAGACACTGCTGGACCTGCAGGAGGCAGAGAGGACCCAGAGGACATCTCAGGCCCGAGGGCAGCTCACGTGTTGCCCACTTTCCCCAACCTTCCAGAGCAAAGACTTCTAACCAGGGACTACTGAAAGCCGTTGTGCCACCCCTGTGGAAGTGGACAGGGTGAAGAACCTGGCGCCATGTTGTGTGTGTGCGTGTAGGGGTATCTTTGATTTCCATGTAGACTGTCTCAGCTTGTTGTTTAACAACATAAAAATGCTTCTCCTACACAGGAGACTGGTTTTCCCTCGGCACCTTCATGCAAGGCGAAAGCTGGTGTTTGTTGCTTCCCATAATATTCAAGGGGCCGTGGTGTGATTATGGAAATGGAACCTGTCTCCATGGAATGCTGGCTTCTCCTGACTTAACGCATTTGTTTCTCTGTTCCTCTCTCCTTGGTGTGGCCACCTCTCCTCTGGTGCCCAGCTGCAGAACTCTCTGAAGACCGATCTGTGTCTTGATCAGGGTCCAGACACAGAGAATGTTCCCATCGTGTACATCTGCCATGGGATGACGCCACAGGTGAGTTTCCTGAGAGAGGTCCTGCTGGGGATGTGCCCACGTATGTCCAGTGTGGGGAAGGTACCCAAGTCATGTCATGGCTACTGTGGGCCCAGGGCTTCCAGGGCTTTTCATTAGGAGTATGCTCATGAGCAAAAGAGAAGAGTCACACTTGCCTTGCCTGGAAGGAGGCAAGGGGAAGCAGATGCTGGGATGCCTGGATCCCCTGGGGTAGGGACCAAGGAAGATGATAAATTTTTAAAGGGGCATGCCTGACTTATTTGGGGAGGCTATGGGTAAATCACAGCCCTGGCTCTGGCAGCCATGCCCTTCCCAAGTTCCCTGACATCTCAGATTCCCTTCAGAGAGCCATTTCATGGTCTGGGCTCTGCCCTTTAGTAGATCACAGCTGGAGCCAAAATGTATAGCCATGAGAACTTTTCTAGCTCCTAGGACCTTCTCCTGGTGGAGAATGAGGGGACACTACCAGGGAAATAAGTTATTCTAGGAAAAATTAGCCAGTCATAGCCTAAGATCCAGATATCCAAAGAGGATGCTGAAACACAGGCAAGAGAAATGGCTTATTCAATGAAGTGCAATCGACAGCCATTTTCCATGGATGCCACAGACTGATTGGTTCTGATCTGATGCTTTTAGAGTTTACTTATCTTACCTCCAGAAGAGCGTGATGATTTTTTTAAAAAGATGGCATAGAAGATATGTATATGTGTGCAATTATAGTGAGTGTTTAAAAGAGTTGTTACCCACCTACACATACAACTGAGGGCTATCAGGATGTGTGTGTCACCCAGTGTACTGTGCTGAGACTTCCCAGCAACTGTCCGCTGTGACCTCCACCAGCTCATCTTTTTTGGGGGCCAAGCTCCTGGGACATCAGTCACTGGTCAGTTGTAAGTCAGCAGGTCACACTCTCCCCACCCCACACAGTACAGCAGCCCATTCCCCATTCTTACAATGCCATGATATTTTTCACGGATGACTATTTTTAATGTAAACTTTTATGGATGTAACATATGTACAAAAAGTAGCCAATCATAAGCGTATAAATTAGTAAGTTTTCAGAGCAAACTCACCAATATAACCAGCCCCCAGATCAAGAAAAAGGGCATTATTGCCCGATTTTGAATTTTATATCAATAGGATGCTAGGGTGTATGCTTTCTCGTGTTGGCTTCTGTCTTTCATCATCACATTTTGAAGTTCCTCTGTGCTGCTATGTGTACTTGTAATTTTTATTACTGTGTAATTTTCCATTTTATGAAATGGCTGATGGACACCTGGGAAGTTGCCAGTTTGAGAGGATCATGAATACTGCTACTATGAACATCCTTGTTCATGTATTTTGGTGCACATTTGCACTCATTTCTTTTGGATTTATACCTACAAGTCCAATCACTGAGTCATAGGGTTGACGTGTGTTTACTTGTAGCAGACACTGCCTATATTGGTCGGCTGGGGCTGCCGTAACAAAATGTCACGGGACTTTATTTTCTCAGTTCTGGTGGCTGGGAAGTTCAAGACCAAAGTGTTGGCTGATGTGGTTTCTGGTGAGGGCTCCTTCTGGCTTGCAGATGGTTACCTTCTCTCTGTGTCCTCACATAGCAAGAACGAGAGAATGAGCGAGCTCTCTGGTGTCTCTTCTTGAAGGGACACTCATCCCATTGGATCAGGGCTTGACACTTATGACCCCATTTAACCTCAACTTGAAGATTTGGAAAATTCTTAGCCTGTCCATATTGCAAACAAAGGAGAAAGCGTGCTCTGAAGAGAACCCAGAGTGTAACTGAACAACCATTTGATTGAAATCATGGTAGAACTCATGGACTCAATCAGCTTTGTGGCAGCAGAAGCCAGAAATAGAGATGAGCTTATACTAGCAGAGACACCAGCAGCCTCCACTAGAGAGAGCGCAGGACAGAATGAAGGCAGGCCGGTGGCTTCTTGTATTTCACAAGGCAGGAGCACAGAGCTGTTCCACTGTGAACATGTGCTCTTCTTCAAGAAAAGAAGATAGATGCTGAAGGCCAGCCCCACCAACAGACCCAGGGGCAAGGCTGTCTCCTCAAAGGGCAGGCCTGCCTCTCTGGTTTCAGTGGGCCAGGATGACCCTGCCCAGTGCCTCAGGGGTGGGGTCAAAGCAACTAGCAGCTTGGACAGGCCCACCCCAGAGGTCCAAAGGGTCAGGCAACTCCGCAGACCCATGGGGGTGATCCCACCCCAGTGGGCCTACAGGGCAGAGCATCAAGACAAAAGGATTCTTCTCAAGGCTGGAGATTAAATGGAATTGGCCTTGCTGGGTTTTGGACTCGTTTGGGACCCCATCACCTCTTCCTTCCAGTTTCCCCCTTCTGGAACGCACTCATCTAGCCTGTGTTTATCTGGCCATCATATTTTGGAAGCACTAACTTATGATTTCACAGGCTCTCAGCTGGAGAGAAGTTTTGCCTCAGAATAAATCACACCTTGAGCCTCACACACATGTCATTTTGATGACATTTGGATGATATTTGGGCTCAAGTTGATGCTGGAATGACTTAAGAGTTCAGGGGCTGTTGGGATGAAATGAATGTATTTTGCATGGGAGAAGGAAATGAACTTGAGGGGGCCCGGGGCAGAATGCTATGGACTGAATGGTGTCACCCCAAAATTCATATGTTGAAGCACTAACCCTGACAGTATTTGGAGTAAGGAAGCAGTTAAGGTCAGAAAAGTTATTAAGGTGAATCCATGATCTGATAGAATTAGTGTCCTTGTAAGAAGAGACACTACAGAACTCAAAGTTTCTCACTCGCTCTCTCCATCTTTCTGTCTCTTTCATGTGACAACACAGTGAGAAGGTGGTTAGCAAGCTAGCAAAAGAGCATTCCCTGAAACCTGAATGCACGAGCCCCTAGATCTTGGACTTCCCAGCCTCCAAAACTGTGGGGAAAGGACTTTCTGTTGTTTAAGCCACCCAGCCGGTGATACTTTGTTGTGGCAACACAAGCCAACCAATATACGGTCGAACAGATTTCCAGATTAATTAGATCGATTTTTACTCACACCAACCACATTTTAGCATTCTACTGGTTCCACATCCTTGCCAACACTTGGTATTATCTGTCTTTTTAAATTATGGACATTGTGGCAGGTATACAGTAATATCACACCGTGGTTTTAATTTTCATCCCTCTGATTATTATTGCAGTTGGGCACCAGAGTTTTCAGCTCAGAAAGTCCCCAGGTTGTTCTTGAGTATGGGCCCAGGTGACCAGGTCACAAGTGGTTTGGTCTTTTTGTCCATTCCTTGCCTGCTTTTTAATACATGCAGTGCAGGAGACAATGAATGAACTTGCTTTTAACAAGTCTAGGTAGATTGTTGCTTATCTGGATCATCGGACAAACGTTGAAGGTTTCCTCTGGAGGATGGTAGAGGTTAGTTGGGCCAAGGCTGTTGGTCTATTAGCTGCTGCTGATTGAATATGGGGCAGTCTGTGTTGTGGTTAAGAGCGTGGGTCCTGGAATCAGATCGTCTGTGTCCAGATACCAGCTCTGACGCTCTCTAGTTATGTTTCTAAATGGGCAAGTTTTTAAATATGGGCCTATTGTGTTTTCTGTAAAATATAGATTCATAATAACATATATCGTGAAGGTTGTTGTAAAGATTAAGTACATGTGAAGTATTTAAAATAATGCCTGCCATGTATTAAGTGCTCAATAATTATTAGCTATCAATATTGCTATAGCGCTATACTATTACTATTGCTCATTAAGTGTTGCTCAGTATCAATACCCTCAATATTCTAACTGTAGCCCACACTGGACTGACTTTCCTTGACCTCGTGGGTCATATGCTATGGATTTCTGCCCCGGTCAAAGTGTACCCATAGATTAATGGAGCGTCACTGCGTTTCTGTGGCAACAAAAATACAGTGGAGTAATGGAAAGGAGGGCGGCGGGCTTCAGGAATCCTGACATCTTGGTCTTGCCACACATTTGTAATGTCACCTTAACCCTCTCTGGGCCTTTATTTTGTTTTACCCTTTTATTGAGATATGGTTGTATACTAAAGTACACACGTCTGAAGGGTTCGGTTAGTGAATTTCCACATTTGCAGGCAACTGTGTAAACACCATCCAGATTGTGCCACTGGGCTTTCCTCCTTCCTCCACTTGATCAATACTCTACTCAAAGATAGTGGTCCCTAGCACCATTGATTCCTCTCATCTGGGCAGGTCTTCTTCTCTGCAGAGGAGGAACCTGGGCTGGCCAGCTCCTGGCCCAGCTCTCCCAGCTCTATCTATGTACCTCCAATTCCCCCATTCTGAAATTCATTGGGCCTGAGAAGCTATGAGTTCATTCTGGGCTTGCCAGGAAGCCTGGGAGTTGCCTTCCCTTGGTGCTTTACGAATCCGTTCCTTGATAGAGAGCTGAAGCAAGTTGTAAAGATGTGGGTCCCCTTCCCCATTCCTATACTGGGCTCTATGGTAAACACAGGGGCCCAGTTACCTTCTCCCACTAGGCCCACAGCTGTTAGTGCCCAGAGGTAAGGAGACTGGAGACTAACCTCAGATCATTTCCCGGAACAGGGTGGTAGGGGACCCTGCTGTGGCAGGAGTTTGTGAAGTCTGGCCTGTACCATGAGCCCAAGAGGATGGGGTCCTCCTGGAGATGGGCTTTGTGTCCTTGGTGAAGTTCCTCCATCCCCCAGAGAGAGAGGTGTGGGTGATAAGTGGTGGGTGGTAAGACAGGGCTGCTGACTGGCAAGCCTTCCCAAAGGTATCCACTAGCCCTTAAAAAACTTCACTGGCTCCTGGAGGGGGAGGAGAAAAGGAGGAGCTCAGGGCTATCACCTTAGCATGAGGTCAGGGGACGCCTCATGAGGGCACTATAGACAAAAACAGGCCCTGAGGATTCTCTGAATCTCCTAGACTTGGTCCAAATCAGACCCTCAATATGTATTTCCAGGGACACTTCTCCCCCCGACTGGCAGATTTTGGCAAAATCTCTTATTACCATGGCCACAGAGGCCATGGAGAAACCACGGAAGTTCACATATGCACAGATGGGACTGCCACATACACTTGTGCAGGTGGTACTCTGAACAACTCCAGGGGAAGGATGTGGTACCTCACATTGCTGTCTGGGGAGTAGAGATCAGCCCAAGGTTACAGTCTTTCTAGACTCTGCTAGGAGTTCCTTCCTTGATAGGAAGCTTGAAAATGCTGCAAGACAAATGATGAGGCAATGTATAGTCTGGGTTTGAACCTCAGACAGACCACTGCCAATTGGGTTCCTTGAATAGGTGTCAAAATGTCATTGTGCCTCAATTGCCTCACCTATAAAATAGAGATTATAGTAGTACCTCCCTTCAAGGTTGTCGTAAGAATCAATCAATGTACATAAAGCATTAACACGACAAACCTGGTACACGTCATTGCTTACTAGATATTGGCTATTATTATTACAAGATTGGTAAAGAAACTCAAGACTGTGTCCTTGAGAATGGAAATTGTTTAGCCTGCAGAGGAACAGATCTAAGAGGGACCTGTAAACTTCCAAAATTATAAAGGCACATATTTTTGTCTCAATATATGGAAACTCTTCCCAGTCATTGGCTCTGACAATACTGTGACCTCACCATCATCAGAGATGCCCAGGCCAACGTGGTGGGCTCCAGGAGCATCATGAAAGGTTCCTAAATCATGTAGATGCTTAAGCTAAGAAAAACCTAAGGGCACTCCCACCCTAGAATTCTATGACATTTTAATTCATTACATTTTTTTTCCTTCTGATATCAGTGAGAGTCCAGCCTGTACCAGATTGTGTTCTTGGCCCTGGGAAACAGTCATGAACCAGATGGAAGGCACTGCCCTCATTAAGTCCCCATTCTAGGGCTGGAGACAGACTGTTCTAGATTTTTTTAATCCTCAAGTCTTCACCACAACCAGGGCTTGAACTCTTCTCTCTCCTAAGAATTACCTATGTGGCCAGAGTTGAGCTGTGTGGCTTGGATTTCGTCCAAGCATCGCCAAGAATGGTGAAGGAGGAAGACAAATTTCAGGAAGACAGGACAGAAAGCTGGTCCAGTTTATCCTGCCAACCTTCGGAGTCACTTCCCGCCCTTCCTTTATCCTGCCAACCTTCAGAGTCACTTCCCGTCCTTCCTTCTTTCAGATTTCTAAGTTATTCCATTTGGGGTTTTAAAACCAAGAAGAATCTGTATCAGCCAGGTCAGAAACAATCTTCAAACCTCATTGCCATTAACCAGACAAGTTTATTTTGTCAATTCAAAAAAGCATAACAGGATTCTTAAATCAAAATGAACATGTGACAGAAACGTATTTGATTCCTTAATCAGGGAGCCAGTAAGCAGGGTAAGCAGTTCCAGAGAGCATTTGAGGAGCTCGGGATCTGTAGGCATTTTCTAAAGAAGAAGATTAGAATAAGATTGCTAGATTAGATACAAAAGCGGTTAATGTCCTATAGGGAAATATCACAGCCTTTAGTGTGATCTTTACTACCCAGGCAGAAATCAGGAAGTTACCATTTAACTTGATCGTGGCTGGCTACTAATCAAAAAGGTAAATAGCCAAGTCAAGCACAGGTACGTTCTCTTGGAAAATTGCATGCCTTTGGGTGGGCTTGTTAGTGCCCCAGTGGAATATTGAAAGGACTGACCACTTCTCCCATTTTGCCTTATTTCCAGGCTGTTGACATTTCTCTTACTCTGTTCCCAAAGCTGGCTAAAGGCAGAGTGCCTCTTCAGGCCATTAGTGACTCCGATACCCCTGTGGATGCACTGTTTGACCATGTGGCCTTGCCCCTCTATTATTTCCTAAGGCAGCTGTCACAAAGGACTACAGGCTGGGTGCCTTCAACAACAGAAATGTATTGTCTCACAGTTCTGGAAGCTAGAAGTCCAAGACCAAGGCTTTGGCAGAACTGTGCCTCCCCTGAAGGCAGAGGAAAGGATCAGGTTCGGGCCTCCCCTCTAGCTTCTGTTAGTTCTTGGCAACCAAGAACGCTACTTGTGGCAGCACAGCACCTTCATGGGGTGTTCTCCCTATGTACAGGTCTCTGTCCCTTGTTATAAGGATGCCAGCCATACTGGGTTAAGGGCCACCCTACTCCCGCGTGACCTCATCCTAACTGAACCAATTACATCTGCAATGACTATTTCCAAAGAAGGTCACATTCTGCGATACTGGGGGGTGGGGAGTTAGGACTTCAACATATGAATTTTTGAGGTACAGAGTTCCATCCACAACCCCGCTCCAAAGGGGAAGAGTGTGCCTGGAAATCGGATTTTCATGCCTCAGATAAAAAGTGCCTCAGCTCACTTCCTCTCATGTCTGGTTCGCCAGAGTCAGTCACTTGGCCCTGCCAGCTAACTTCTGAGGGTGTGGGAAGTTAGGGTTTTCTGCGTGCTCAGGAAGCCGGCCTCTGCCACAGAAACTTAGGTATTTGCTAAGTCAGTTCCACCTCTGACAACCAAGAAAACAAGAAAATGACATCGGGGGATATGAGCCAGCTAGCCTGAGATCAATGACAAACACAGGGCTAGGAAGGGGGCCTGTATTTTGGCTTCCAGTTTCTCCTCGTTTCATTCACTTGTTCTTCAAACATAGGACACGTTGTCTTTCAGGAAGTGCCCTTAGGCGCCTGGGTGGCTCAGTCGGTTAAGCATCCAGCTTCAGCTCAGGTCATGATCTCATGGTTTGTGGGTTTGAACCCCGCGTCGGGCTCTGTGCTGACAGCTCAGAGCCTGGAGCCTGTTTCAGATTCTGTGTCTCCCTCTCTCTCTGACCCTCCCCTGTTCACGTGGTCTCTCTCTCTCTCAGGAAAAAAAAAAGAAGAAGTCCCCATAGTTTGGAAAGTTTTGTTTTCCTTGAAAAACTGATTTGGTCAAGTGATAGGAATGATAACATAGAGCAACTTACGGTGGGGACACTGTGGGCTGGAAAGAGGGGCAGAGTTCACATCCATGTTTAAACCCTTTGAGAACTTCTACTTCCATGTTACTTAAAAAGTTTACTCTGATACAGTTGTGATTTTCTTAGCTCTGGGTAGGAGAAAGCATAGTGTAACTGATCAAATTAGTGAGGAGAAGCTGCTGGGAAGCATGCTAATTGGTTAATGAGTAAACGTAACCATTTTATTTAAATTAGCAGCAAATTTCAGGCTATCCTCAAAATAACTGAGAATATTAGCCCTAATTAGTGTAACAGCCTGGAAAATTTCTTCTGCTGGGGAAAAATACAACAATAGGGTCTCCCTGCAGACTCCTTAATTATTCAATCACTCCTTCACTCACTCATTCATTCATTTGGTCATTCAAGAAACATGCACTGAGTATTACTTTATGCCACGAATCGGGAACGGCAAAGGCAGCTTTGCCCAGGCCCCACACCCGAAGGAGTCCCAGGTAGAGAGGAAGCCAGGCACTCAGATTGTCACAGTTCTGCGCGCC
>NW_027529526.1:8563413-8643988 GCF_008692635.1 Crocuta crocuta
CACCTTCTCATTAGCCCATCAAAGGACAGAGAGCACAGGACAGGGTCTGGAGGCTTCTCCCATTCTTCCTGCCTCCCTCTTCTAGACTACTAAAGGCACGGGGGAACAGTGTGTTTCCTATGGGAATGTGAATTCCTGGCTGTAGCAGAAAGATTGAAAGGATCTTTAACTCCCTCTAAAGTTTTGGAAATACTTAAGCTGCCACGTTGTGTGTCAAGAAGTGCTTTTTGACTCAAAATATGAAGATTCGAGTTGAACTTTAAAGAAGTATCCTATTTTTACCCAGAGACCATTTTCATATTAGATCAGGTAGTAGGTTCATTAAAGAAAAGTGTGGAATTATAGATGGACTTTGGTGCCTTTGCATTTTTGGAATTTTTTGGAATTTCTTCTTCATTTTTTAAAGTTCTAACTTGGCTGTACGTGCATACACACGTGCCCCTCCCACGTGGGGTTGTAATGGAGCCATGTCCCCTCTCCTGGCCGGCGGCCTCCCCACAGCGACATACGGGGGGCACTAGAGGCCTCTCGTGGACTGCGCACTCACCCCCCAGATCTTCCAAGTAACATCTCAGAGACAACTGAAAAGTCACCAGCCGCTTCTTTGTATCGTTTGAAAGGTTTCTCCGCTTCTCTAGGATATTTATAAATACATCTGAATGCCGGGCACTGAGTGGCTATGAGGTTTTGAGAAACCTCCTTGGGTTTACCCCTTGACTCTGCGGTGATCAAATTGCGCCCCACGCACCTCCTTGTGCGTGGCTGTGCTGCCCAGGCGCCAGCTGACAAACATCACAGTACACAGTTCCCTGACCGGGTTCCAGTTTGAGCCTCAACCAGCCTAGCAATTTAGGCAGCACCTCCAGGTCTGCACGATGCGGAGCCCAATCCATATGGGGTTAGTCAGATGTTTCTTGGCCCCTGAGCTGTGGCTTCTCATATTCTGGGGCCGTCATTCCCACAGGCAGCAGAGTAAGAGGTACCTATGGCTGAATGGCTGGGAGCACTCTGATGCCCTGTGCAAAACTCCTGACCCAGTGCCTAGAACATGCTGGCAGGTGCTAGGTCACACCCAAGGGTGGCCTTTCCAAGTGTGCAGAAGCGTGACACTCAAGGCTGGGATGGGGAGGGCTGACCATCTGCAGTTGTCCCTGCCACCCGGCCCCCGATCCAGGACTCCCAGGGTGTCTCCTGAGTGGCTTCTGTCATCCTTGCAGCCCTAGAAACATCCATGGAGAACTGGTGCCTAATTATCCTGCCTGCGTCCTGGGTTTCAGGAATTCACTGTAGTGTGACTGCTCTTCAGGGAGGAGTGAATGCATGGTCTTCAATCGAGCCTGCGATCTCATTCCATACAGCCCTACTAAAGTCCTGGGCCCTGTGGGGGCTCCTTGGACATGAATCCTGACTCTGCACTTGTAAGTTGTGTAACCTGGGACAGGATACTTAATTCCTCTTTACCTCCAATATCTGTAACTTAAAACCTAGTTCACAGTAAATGCTACTTAACTATAGGCCGTTAGGTTATTAGTTTGATTAACACACATTATATGTGTATCTATATATAATAGACACATTTTATATATGTATATGTGTGTGTGTGTGTATAATTTCTGTTAGTCTCCCTAGATAACTTCCAGGTGTTAATTCATTTCATCTTAAAGCCACATTGCCACCTTATGTGCCAACATCTTTGAAGTGGGAAAAGACAAAGATGTACCCAAGTCCCGACCACTATGGGTGGTGGATGCAGGCCCCTAGTGCCCAGAACACAATGGAACGTGCAATTATGTCACACCCTCTCCTGGGGCCGAAGGAGGGGCTCAAAGCTGGGAAGGGCATGCTGGCCACCGGTGCTGCTTTCTTTCCTGGCCCTGCCTCTCTTAGGCTCTAGTTGCTTCCCCAGGGCACAGACCCATCACAAGGCTCTGTCAAAGACAGCCCCTGGACCCGCCTATGGTTATCAGCCTTGAGCTTGCCCCCGTGCTGGTTGGGGGAACACAGCCGGTTTGGCACCCTGCTTTCGGAGAGCGCCCATCTCCATTTCCCTTTTGATGGTTGCACTTGGAGCCGCCGCATCAGCTCAGGGTGGGGGTGTGGGCAAATAGGCGGCGCCGCTGGGCACGTTAGCGCACAGATATTGGTGCCGCATGGGTAACCTTCTCTTCCACAGAGTGATGGTGAACTCTGCATGCTCCTCAACTTCGGTGCTTAAAAAAAAAAAAAAAAAGCAGCCTCTTTATTTGTTATTCATTCCACATGATACGTTCTTCACTTCATGTCCAAACTCCACGATTAGAGTGGTAAACAGCGAGTTTTGCATGACTCTTATTAAGCTCCCACAGGCTGGGAAGCAGCAGTCATTAGCAGCTCCATGGTGGGCCAACACTGAGGAAAACAGTACCGGCTCACCACCCAGGGAGAGGCTGAACCTCCCGCCCTCCACTCCCCGGCCCTTGGAGAGCTTTGCTTCTCAGGCCTCTGGCTTGGGGACAGGTCACTGAACCAGCATCAGAGCAGCTAAATTTAGATCCCACCTTGGACCTGGCTCTATGTTCTCTGAAAAATCACTTCACCCCCACCCGACCCCCTGCCTCAGCTTCCTGATCTGTCAAATAGGGTGGATGCCAAGTTTAAATGAAGGAGGATACCCATATGTGCCTCACTCCAAGCCTGGCACAACCCTGCTCAGGAATGTGGGTTACTTATTCTAATTAGAGCAGTCTCCCCCACATTTCTGAGAGCTCGCTCGTCTGCCTGGAGATAATACCAACAATAGCTTACCTTTCTTGTTTACTGCTCCTCGGCATCTCTCTAAATGCTCTGTGTGCATAATCTTAGCTAACACTCTCAGCAGCCCTGGGAAGTAGGTTCTGCTGTTACCCCATCTGTACAGGGGAGAAAACTGGCCTCTGGGCAGTGATGTAATTTGTTTAGGGTCAGGAGATTCCCAGCTGGTGGCACCTGTTGGCACAGACACCAAGCCGATACTCAGAACCATGCCTGAGGACTGCTTCCCAAGTTTCATCAACTGTGGCCTCTGCTCTCAGGGAGTTCTCTGGGCAGACAGGACAAGAAGCCACCGCAGTTTGGTGCTGCCCCTTGGAGGGGTTCAGGATGCCTTTGCTGGAGGAAAAAAGGTCATCATGACCCTATAGGGGAGGTAGGTGTTAGCTTACTACCAGGCATCTTCCTCTTCTTAGGATCTAAAGGAAAAGGGAGTCTGACTTTCACTTTCCTCCCTAAAGGGACTTAAGGCAGGTTACAGAGACTAGGCTGAAGGCAATTTGAAAATACTACCCAGCTGGCACTGCCCTTCCCCATCCACCCTGGGCTCTGACCCAGAATGCAGGTGGGTCAGCTCTCTCTCGACTCATGAGGGCTCCCTACCTTCGGGAGCCTTCTGCCTTTGGGGTTCCCCCTTTCCCCTCATTGGAAGACATCTAGTTCCAACATTCCAGGAGCAAAGCGTCAGATCCACTTCTCCCCACTTCTTGCCCTTCAGGTCTCAGCCAACACCCACTTCCCCAGACCACCCTATCCTAGTGTTCTCACTAGTTATTCTCAAATCTCAGCACCCATCTGATTGCTTCACAGCTCCTGTGGTATCTGGATACATGTGATCATAATCACAGTGGGCGGTTAATTGTGAATTTGTCTCCTTGTTAAACTTAAGCTCTACCACTAGATCATAGGTTTTTTGAGGACAGGCACTTGCTTGTCCCCTAATGAATCCCTTGAGTCCAGCAAACTGCCTGTCACAGAACAGACGCCCAGTGTACCTTCGCTTAGTGAAGGACTCTGTTCATAAAGTGGGTGGATTTTTGAGTAATTGAAGGTAATCGTCCTAACAAAGACGTCCTAGCAGCCTGCCCAGCTGCACCGGCTTTACCACTTATCAGCCTTCACCCGAAGCCTGATTCTTCTACAAAATGGAGTTGCAAACATCCATCTGATAGAGGTTTTGTGAGGATTAGGGGGAGAAATACATAGGGTGCTCAGCACTATGCCTGGTACACTGTAAATCTGCAATCAATATATGGCAATTGATGTTACTTTATTAGTAATAGAAGTTATTATTAGTCAAGATAAGATCTGGCAGGCCCTGAACCTCTTCTTTTAGACCCACTGTCTTTTCCTGGGGACCTGCGGATGGGAGCTTAAGAGATATACCCTCCCCCATGGGGATGAAGCCAGATCCAGTGTATTTTTCTTGACGAGCGCCAGTTGTTGTGGGTGCAGGTGGACAGGAGTGGTAAAGGAGCCTGCCCATCGAGGCCTCCCCTGCCACCACGCTTGCTGGCACAGAGCCTGCCTTCCCTTTTGACTCACCCTTCAGGCAAGAGAACCTTCTCCCATTGACAGTCCAGTATGTTCAGCCTCGCAGACTCTGACCAACCAGCAGTAGTGTGAGTGTGGACCCCAACACCCCCGTGCATTTCCCCACACCCTGGAGGAGGGTGGTAGCACCCCTGGCTGAGAAGATGATAAAGAAGGAGCGTAGGAAACAAGGCTCCACGACTGGGATGTGGCTGGTGGCATGGAGTGGGGACATCTGCGTGGTGTTTATACCTGGGCAGCTTGTGGACATGTTGATCTGTTTCTTTTTCTTTTCTTTTTTTTTTTTTACAAATAGTTTATTGTCAAGTTGGTTTCCATATAACACCCAGTGCTCATCCCCACAAAGTGCCCTCCCCCATGCCCATCTCCCCCCCCCAACATCCATCAGTCCTCAGTTTTGTCAGCATTCAAGAGTCTCTCATGGTTTGCCTCTCTCCCTTTCCCCCACCATTTCCCCCCTTCTTCTCCCCCTTGTTCCTCAGTTAAGTTCCTCCTAATCCTCCTATACGTGCAAACATATGGTATTTGTCCTTCTCTGCCTGACTTATTTCGCTCAGCATAACACCCTCAAGGTCCATCCATGTTGCTACACATGGCCAGATTTCCTTCTTTCTCCTTGCCATGTAGTATTCCATGGTGTAGATAAACCACATCTTCTTGATCCATTCGTCCGTTCATGGACACTTAGGCTCTTTCCATGTTTTGGCTATTGTTGAGAGTGCTGCTATGAACATTGGGGTCATGCTGGTCTGTTTCAAGAAATTTCCTAGGGAGATGTGTTCAGAATGTATTATGGACATAAATGGGTTCTTATATTTGATTTTTCCAACTAACTCCATTGTCGCCACACAGCCTTTGTCCCAGCTGCTTTTTCTGAAACCCGTTCATCGCTGTGTGTTAGTCTGCCAGCGTAGAGCTTTAGTGGAGTCCTTGAGGTTAGCACTGTGTTAATATACTGGGAATTTCAGCAGAGCCGGGCCCTCTAAATCAATCACCAGAACAGCTTTATTTTTTTTCTTGTTCAAAAATACACTATTAAATGCAGGAACACGTGTGGGAGTGGAGGTTGACTTGGGTGAAGGACACGCTTAAAAGGAAAATTTCATAACATTTTTTTCTGCAGGAAAAAGGCCTTGCTGGTCTTAATTCTTGTAGAACTGAGCTACAGAACACATTTATGTCTCTGCAGTATCTTTAGCTCCTCAGAATATCCTGGGCTGCTCAGAAGTCATTCAGTCTTGTTTGCCTGGGGCATTATAGGGGCTTAACAAATGTGTATTAGATAAAGAACTGATTGAATTCGTGGAAAATTGAAGCCTTTTAGGTGATGATCATAAAGTAAACTGAGCCGGGATTTTCCTTCTCCATTCCTCTGGGGGTGTCTAGAGTGGCAAGGTTTGAGTGCTACCTACCCGGTATGAGGACGGTCGATGCCATCAGAGCCTTTCAGCCCACACGGCTAGGCAGAGGTCATGATTTGTCCAGGAGGACATAGTGGATAGAGGGCTTCATCCAGGGAGGTCAGTGAGGACTAGCAGCCAGTGAGTGTAGACTCCTCTCTCCCCAAGTTTGCTATGAAGGGATGGAAAGGAAGCAGTAGGCTACTAGGAAGGATGCAGAGTTGAGAGAACATGTGTGCTCTGATTTGCTTTTTCAGAGAAGCAGTAAGGGAGCGTGTCTGAGGCTCAGAGGGGGAAGTCTATAGAGAAAGAGGTCTGATATTTGGGGAGAAAATGAAGCAACATTCTGGGGTGGGGCAAGAGCAAGGACCAGAGCAAGGCCAGTGGGGCTGGCCCTGGACTTCAAGGGCAGGATGGAGGCGGGTCCAAGAGGAAGGAGTTTGTGGGTTGTCTAGCAAGTCAAGCGTGGGGGCTGTGCTCATGTTCGAGAGTAGAGAGGCATAGAAACTCTGCTACGGGGGGTGGCTCAGAGGCTCAGCAGGCACACCAGAAGGCCTAGCGTGGAGGGCAGTGTGCAGGGGCCGGGCCGAGTTTGAAGACCAGGAGTCTGTGGAGGGTCTAATTTGCCCGGTGCCATGATTTTTCGTGGGCATGCCCAGCACTCAGGGAGAGGGTGCGAAGAAGGCAAACCGGCCACAGAGGTGGGGCCTACGGGGTGTCAAAGACAGAAGGAATAAGGAATGAAAGACTGGAAGGTGCTGGCCAGGGGATAGTTGAAGGAATTTGGGTGCAGCTTTTCCAGGAACGTGGAGAGGCTGGGAGGGAAATGAAAGTAGGGGAGGAAAGAAAAAAATAATAAAAGGTTTTTATTCCAAAGGTCTCAGGTTGATGAGCAGGCATTCGGGAAGTGAGAGAGTGAGTCATCAAGATGATAGGTGGTTGGGGTAAAGCAGGGCAGCAGAGGGTAAGACCTCAGGGGACACCATTCCTGGCACTGAGAGCCAGGGTCCCCAGGTGTGGGTGGCTAAAGTGCAGTACAGGTGGCCCTCCCCAGGACTGGAGCCATTCATCACCTGAGGAGATGCCCAGTGGGGTGTAGGGGTCGCAGTGGACTGCCTGGGAGGCGCTTGGGTAAGAAGCACAAAGTGGGCAGCGCATGAATGGGGTCTGATGCCTAAGGAGAGGTTTCTGTATGGGATGGAGGGCTGGGGTGGAGAAGGGGCGCCGCTGCAGGGAGAAGAGACTTTCAGCTCCGCCTCATGTCCTGATGGGAGAATCAGCAGATTCAAAGCCCACAAGGGTAGCATTATCCTCCATGGTGCTTCCCCCTCTGTCCCTGGAAGGGATCAGAGTCCCAGCTGCCAAGGAGAAAAAGGGCTGAGTCGTGGTGACCTGTAGAGGTCAGGGAAGACTCCCTGGAGGAGGAGCTGCACCTACACCTCAAAGAGTAGGCAGTGCACAAACAAAAGCAGAGCAAGAAGAGCACTTCAGGAGTGGGGGCCGTGGGTGGGAAGGGGTAGAACGGAAACTTCCTTTCCTTCTTTAGTAAGAAGCAGGGTACTGTAGTGCTGAGGAGCTAGGTTTTGGGGCCAGATGACCTGAGTCCCACTCCCAGCTTTGCTATTTGCTCTGCATTCATTTACCTCCATCTAATTCAGTTTTCTCACCTAAAAATGGAGATTATAATACTCTACTTATCCAGGATTATTTTGAGGATGAAATAAGTATCTATAAAGCAGTTAACTTCCCTGACATCTAGTAAGAATCCATTATATAATATCAATATAATTATTTTCATTAATCAGGAGGGGGAAAAAGCAACAGCAGTTTGCTGAGTACCTACACTCCGTGCCATATACTCTACAAACACGCCTGTGAAATGAGCCACCTGTATCATTTTTACTACACAGGAAACCGTCCCCCAAAACTTAGTGGTTTAAGATACATACATTGAGGAGCACCTGGGTGGCTCAGTCAGTTAAGCATCAAGCTCTTGATTCCAGTCCAAGTCATGACTGTGAGACAAAGCCTGCAGCAGGCTCCGTGCTGAGCATGGAGCTTGCTTAAGATTCTCTCCCTCCCTCTCCTGCCTGTACATTGCACACACATGCATATTCTCAAAAAAAAAATTTTTTTTTAAAGGTTTTTAAAAAAGACACATCCATCTATTTAGCTCAAGACTCTGAAGGCCAACCATTTGAGCTGGGTGGGGTGGGCTGGCCCTGCCTTCTGCTGCTTTCAGCTGGGCTCAGTCAGGCATCTGTGGCCAACTGCTGGTCAGCTAGATGAGTTGGCTTCTGGAGGTTGGCAGACTGTCAGCTGGAAAGAGGGAGCATCTGGAGCATGTGTGTTTCATCATCCAACAGGATAATCCAGGCTGCTTCACACGATGGCAGTGACAGGGGTTTCTACAAGCAGCAAGAGAGGGCACGCCTAACTGTAGGAGTCTCTGACTGCATCACATTTATTGTGAAAATTTTGTCATTGCCCCAAGTAAGTCACAAGGCGAAGCCCAGCCTCACAGAGCAGAGTTTGCATGCAAGGATGGGGAAAGTCTGTGGCCATTCTTTAAATATAGGACAATGGCTTTTCAGATTCACTTTGTATTATTTCATTCATTCGCTCATTCATTTGTTCACACATTCATCCAAAAATATTTATTGAGCACTGGTCTTGCAGTGTAGCAAGAAGAATCCCCCCCAAAACGGCCTCAGTTTCCTAAACTTTATCATAGTGCCAGATGGACTGCACTGCTGAGGTCTATAACATCCAGTAAAGGCGTGAGCTGGACCTTTGTTCCCCAGTAAAGGAGATTATACTCTTCCCAGGGAAGAGGGAGGTAGAGATGGAGATGGTGTTGGAGCAGGCACAATAGAGATTTACATTTGAAATTAGAATCAGGCACCAATATTTCATCCACAGGAGCTCCGAGTCTCTGAACTAACTTCTCCCTACTGGATCTTTATGGGCAGTTTTGTTACCATGCTCTCCTCACCCCACCCCCATCTTCCTGATCATGGAGATTGCTGGGGAGGCCAGGTCATCATTGACCTCACATGTTAAAATCTCTGACAAACACACATACACTCTCTTCCCCTCTCCCCCTGATGCCTCCTCCCTGGGAACATTCCAAGTTCTTAATTCAGTGCAGGGTAACAGTTGTGGTATGCCATCAAACGATTGAGCTCTCTGCACACATTCCCCCCCCCCCCCATTGCTCATGGGTCCAGGTAAGAGTTAGGTGTGGCACAGACTGTGTCCTGGGAACAAATATTGAGAATCTTGTCCTAGAGAGAATCCCATTCTGTTTAAACGATTAATCCACAAGGTTATATGGAAGGTGTTGTCCAAGGTGCTGGTCTAAAACAGAACAGAGAGCTTAGAGGAGTCTTAGAATGAGCGACAGGAAACAGGTACTAGGGAGGAAGCCTAGATGGATTTCTCACCTGGAGTTCAAAGTCCCTGGAGTAGTTTATCAACACATTCATTTAATCAGCTAATACGTTTTGAGTATATGTTATATATCAAACAGTGGTTTGGATAAGAAAGATATAATAATGAGCAAGATAAGCATGGCTCCTGCCCTTGGGAAACTCCCAATGGGAGAGAGGTTACAAAACATTACAAAAACATTACTAACGGCTAACACTAACCAGCACTCAGTCCCTACGGTTCCCCCAACAACTCTGTGCGACAGGTACCCTTATTATCGCCTGCTTTTGCAGATGAGTAAATTCGAAGAATGAATGGGCCAAGTACATTGCCTGTAGTCACACAGCTAGTGAACAATGGGAGGAAGCACTTAAATTAGGCAGTTCAGATCCAGAGTCCATCTTTCTTGAGCCAACCCCTTCCCACTCCCTCCACTAGATCAAGTTTTCCTAGTATCTGTTTTCAAGTACTTTGTTGTTTGCTTTAAGAGCACGCATCCCATTGTGTGATTCTATTTTTGTGTGACGACTTAGTGAGGGAGCAATGGCACAATTGGGTTGGTAGTTCAGGCTTCGTTATGTTCCAGTAACACAGGACCTTGAGATCCATGTGGCTTACAGTCACAAACATTTCTCGGTAGTTGCTACATGTCCCAGTCTTTGCTGACCTGATCTCCCTTTTGCAGTCTTGTCAAATGCAGCCGATAGTAAGAGGCTTGCTTTTCATGGAAAGCACAGTCTACCAAGTTATGCAGGCAACAGTTATACCAGATGTCTCACCACTGCGTAAAAGAGGACGCCATCTTTCCAGCTTCCCGTGATGGTTCCTCACTGCCCACTTTGTGGCCCCAAAGTCAGTGTCCCATATTTTAGAGTTTCACAGCACCCCTCATCTAGTAGCAATTTATCATTCAGCTTAGGCTGACAGTCCCCAAACCACAGTGACTTACAACAAAAAATGGCTTATTTCTTGCTCATGCTTCATGGTCACCTCACCTTTTTCTGGGACTGAAGCAGCGCCCCCTATCCGGGATGCTGCCAGTCCAAAGGCAGAGAGTGAAAAGAGATGTGGTAGATCACATGATTGCCCTTAAAGCTTTTGATTGGAAGTGGAGTGCGTCTCTCCCATCCCCATTCCACTCGTTAAAGGCATGTGGCCGATTCTGACACTAACAATGCAGGGACCTGTAATAGCTCAGTCAGGAGGGGAACACAGGAGGAGTTTCATAGGACAGAGCAGTGAATCAATCTGTTCAAGTTGTTGAAGGGCATGCATTGACTGTCACTAGCTGATAGAGAGTTGGCAGATGGTTATGTTTGGGAAATGAAGAATGCCAGGGCATTTTCCTAAGTGCACACGATATGCTCCATCTTAGCTGTTGTCAGTAGGTAGACACAGCTCGTATCAGACAAGCAGACACAGCTACGAAGGGCTCTGAGCAGTACCTTCCAAAATAGGGACCCAACAGTCAGATAGCAGGTGTCTGATATTTCTTAAAGATAACAAACTTCCTGATGAACAAATGAGCTGTGTTTGCTCATGCAAGGGGAGGAGGGAGTTACTATCAACAACGATAGTAACAACTGAAACAAACGTGGGCACCTTTGGCTAAAAACGAAGGCTGGGTGCTATTACAGAAAACCTGGGTGATTCACTGCATAGGCTCAAAAGGAAAGTTGACGGGGGAGGGGGGTAGACAGGAATGCGAACAGCTCCAGGGGCCCCAGCAGTAAGAGTTTGTGGAGCCGGGTCTTAGCTACAGAGCTGCCTCGTCTGTGTCTCTCCAGCTCATTGTAGGCCAAGTGCAAGGTCACATGCTCCCACCTCTTCACAACTGCCTGCCCCAGTCCCTGGCCCTGCACCCTCTCTTCTTGTCGTGAGATGTACAGGCAGAGAGCAGGAGGAACGAGGGAGGGGAAGCAGCAGACCCAGGACGAGCAGAGAAGGCCCAAGTCGGGGTAGTTAGCAAGCACTGCGCCCTAGACATAGACACAGGAGGCTGCAGAACACGACGGCTCAGCCAGTGATTCCAGTCCAGAGCACCTGCTCTTGGTCTCATCCTGGGCCACGCCCATCTTATTTTCCTATAACCTGGGCTTCCTCTGCAGTTTTCAGCTTCTTCTCCTTATACTTACATGATAGATAATATTCAGATGCTCCTCCCACTCCTACATGCTTAACTAAGGCTAGTGAATCAGGCTTACTAGCTTTTCACCCACTAAAGAATGCATACTGGCATGCAAATGAGGGAAATCTTTCTTGTTAAAAAAAGATCAGAAATTCACAAACTTCAGTAATTGTTAAAACAGATGCCTTGCTTTATTATAATGAATAAAATATATATACACATGCCACTTACATTCCCCTGGTAGCTAAAGGCCACTGTGATTTGATTCTTTTGCTTCATCCCCTTTGGTGTTCTTGAAAGGTCTCCTGGGTATTCAGTTACTCAAGACTCTTAGTTGCAAATGACTGAGACCCCACTCAAACCAACGTAAAGGCAAAAAAGTTTTTATCTCATGTAACTGAGAAGTCCACGTCTGTCTCCAGCTTCAGGCAGGGCTGGATCCAGGGGCAGGAATGAACTTTGCTGTACTCTTCTCTTCCTCCTATTCTTTTGTCTCTCCCTATTTTGGCTATGGTTCCCTTCATATGTAACCTTAGTCTCTCCTATATTCAAAGGGAAGGGACTTCGCTGATTTACCAGAGGAAGAAAGCAATAGGTAGCTCTGGGTCTAGAGCCTTCCAGCATGATCCCACAAATAGAAAATCTGAGGGAGGACTTGCATTGGCCGAGACTGATCAACAGGTCCATCCTGGAACCGGTCTCTGGGCCCGGGCAATGGAGTGCTCTGAGTGGCCAAACTGAACGATGGCTCCCATTATGGCCGGAGTGAGGCAAGATGCAGTTGCAAGAGAGCAAATAAAGCTCTCAGCGTTAAGAATCCTGCAGCTGCCTTCTCCAGTTTGTGTCTGCTCTCTCACTGGTAGTTCATTCCTGCTCAGCCCTCGGTTTCCATGCGGGGACCCCAGGATGATCCCTGCTGTCTGCCTCTCTCCTGGGACAGAGGGGCTGACAAGGGAAACACTGAGGCCAGATGACACCAGGAGTTCAGAAGAACACAGGAAGAAAAGGCAGAGCTGGCCGGGGGTGGGGTGGGGTGTTCAGGTTGCTGACTGGGCTGCAAACCACCCCATAGGAGGTGGTGGAGAGATGGCTGCCCCTCCCCCCCGAACTCCCAATCCTGTCGGTACAAGACCCAGGTTGAGACACACAAGCTATGAATCTAAGTCAAAATGTCTAAGTCCAGAGATCGTGCTGAGCAACTGTTTGCCTAGTCGCCCTGGTCAGGTGCACAGTGGGGGGATGGGGGCAGAAACGGGACATTGCTTAGTCTTTTCTACTCAGTCTGATGTTCCAACACCACACCCTGGTCCAAAGCCCCCTTTTCTCCCCGCGGCCCTGCAGCCCCCCAAGTGGCCTCCTCAAGACAGGCCCACAGCAGTGGCTGCGTCCCTGTCCCCCAGCTCACTTTCTGGGCACCCAGGATGGTTCAGACGCTCACACGTGGAGGCACGGTTAATCCTAAGTCAGAGCTCCCAGTGGGCTGTCTGAACCCTTCAGCCCCGAGCCGCTTGTCTGGCCTCCTCTCCCCACCCCCGGAGGCACCCTCTTTTCCTAACGTGGCAAGGTAGTGCCAGGCCTCTGTGACTTGGCTTGTCTCCTATCCCTTCTGACAGTGGTCCCTCACCCACTGAGAGAGGGCAAACTACTCCCCTCCTCGGCTATTCTCGAAAACTCACCCACTGACTGGCCCCAGATGGAGTGAAGGACTCCAGCTCTGGCCCCTCGGGCATTTGGACCTGCTCTTACTCTGCTCGAAGCCTGGCCGTGAGGCTACGCTCTTCCCTTGTCAGCATGCCTGTCTCCCCAGCAGGGTCCCCGAGGGAGGGCACATGTGTCTTCCTCCTCTCCGCTCCCCAGTGCCCGGCTCCGGCTACACTCTAGTGGGCACGAAGGAG
This sequence comes from Crocuta crocuta, assembly GCF_008692635.1. Classification (NCBI taxonomy): domain Eukaryota; kingdom Metazoa; phylum Chordata; class Mammalia; order Carnivora; family Hyaenidae; genus Crocuta; species Crocuta crocuta. The sequence continues at coordinate 8,576,610 of NW_027529526.1, forward strand.
TGTTTGCTGAATTAAACTGGATCCGTGTGCTGCGTGCCAGTTACACACCTCCCCCCCACACATCTGGGGGATGCATGTGCTGAGCCCCACCTGTTCCCCTCCACCAGGGCAAGGGCTTACGGTGGGGGGTGGGGGTGGAGAATCCTGCGCTAGGAGTCTTGCTTTCCGCATTTGTGCTTCTTCACAGCTATGGCGAACAGAAGGTTTAGGTTTTCGTTCCCTTGATGTACCTGGTTCTGTGGTTAGTGAACACAAGATCATTCTGGAAAGGGCTCCCCTTCACTCCTGATTTAGCATCGGTGCCCCGCGGCCCTCAGCACTGTAACTAACCTCTGTGTCAAGGGGTTAATGACTAGTAACCAAACCCTTAAATCAGCCTGCCCGAGCTGCAGAGGGCAGCTCATTCTTGGAAAAGAGGACAAAGAGCCCATTTCTAGCACACCTTACAGATGTCAGAGTCACTACTCTGTATTGAGATTTAATAAAGCAAGCCTCTGCTCCCTCTCTGCCCCTCCCCCCACTCCCTGCCTGCTGTTTCCATGAATCCATACCCACAGGCCCACGGGCCAGGCAGGCTCAGGGCGGGGCCAGAGATGAGGGGGTTGAGGCAGGGCAGCTGGACCCGCAGTCCCTTCCCGACTGTGTCTCTTCTTCCCCTCCTACAGAGATCTCTGTCCCTCCTGCCTTGTTCTTGCCCTTGAGGCCCCCTGGCCAGACTGGGGGCTATCAGTATTATCCTCATAATCACACTTTACAGGTCAGGAAACTGAGGCTCAGAGTAGCTTCCCAGCTACCAAGTGAGGGCGGAGGTGCTGAGACGCGGGTCCACTTGACTGTCCCACGTGACCACCCTTCTCCCGGACCGGTGGTTCTCAAACGTTCACACATCAGACTCACGTGGAGGGCTTGTTAAACACGCAGACTCCTGGGCCCTGCTCAGACTTTGATTCAGCAGGTCTGGGGCTGGGCTCCAGATGTGCATCTCTCTCAAGTTCTGAGATAATGCTGGGACCACACTTGGAGAACTGGGACCCAACACGGGTGCTTCCTAAACTCTTGGCCACCCCCGAAGTCTTGCAAACGATGCCCCTGAAGATGGGGACCCCTGTTGGTCCCACGATGAGGGGCTTGGAACTCAGGTGGTCCTTGGGGCCATCCCCACGTTTCCTCCCCGGGCTGCCCCAAAATGCCCTTAATACAGCTAATTCAACCCTGGGGGCACATTGGAATCAGCTGGAACTCCCCCCCATGCCTGAGTCTCACCTGCTAAGACTGCTTTATTTTTGAGAGAGAGCACACATGTGCACACACAAAAGCAGGGAAGGGCAGAGAGAGAGAGAAAGTGCACACACACGAGCAAAGAAAGGCAGAAAGAGGGAGAGAGAATTTTAAGCAGGCTCTGTGCTTATAGAACAGAGTTCGAACCCACAAACCGTGAGACTGTGGCCTGAGCTGAAACCAAGAGTTGAATACTTAAGTGAGCCACCCAAGCACCCGTCTGACTTATACTTTTTTTCTTTTTAAGTTTTACATATATATTTTTTGAGAGCAAGAGCACACGCACACACACACGAGCAGGGAAGGGCAGAAAAAGGGAGAATTTCAAGCAGGCTTTGTGCTTACAGAGCAGAGCTCAAAGCCACAAACTGAGATTATGACCGGAGCTGAAACCAAGAGCTGGACACTTAACTGACAGAGCCACCCACACGCCCCTGATTTATACTTTATTTTTTCAAAGTTATACCTATATATGATTTTTTATTTTAGAGAGAGAGAACACAGGAGCAAGGAAGGGCAGAGAGAGGGAGAGAATTTCAAGCAGCCTCCATGCTTATAGAGCAGAGCTCAAACCCACAAACTGAGATCATGACTGGAGCTGAAAACGAGAGTTAAATGCATAACCAACTGAGCCCCCCGCCCCCAGGCACCCTTGATTTATACTTTTTAAAGCCCCCCAGGTGATTTTACTGTGAGCAGTGCCTTAGCTTGATTGCACGTAGGAGTGTGTCTCTTTGATCCCTCTAGCCTTCCCCATTTCATTTGCTCACAGATCTTTCTCCTCTTCCAAAGCCCACCCATCCCCTCCTCTGAGAAGCCCACCCATGCAGTGGCCCAGCCCAGAGGTTGGCTCTCCCTTCAGTGATCTTTACCAACAGCCCCCCACCCCCACCATTTTGACGCTTTGTTTCTAATTTTCTACCCCTAGACTGTCACTCCCCTGGTGTGTCCCCCCGCCCCCACAGAGGGCTGGGCTCGTAAGTCTTTGTTGAGCAGCATCAATTCTCCAGGGTACATACAGACCCCCTGCAAGTACCCAAAGAAATGACAAGGACCCTGCTTCACCCTGGGTCCCTTTTCCCATGAAAGCACCCTGCAAATAAAGTTGTTTTCTCCCTGTGGTAGGTTCTAGAACGTCTTGTAAAGCGTGTCCCACAGTGACTCTCCTCCTTCCACCCCCTCACCACCCTCCAGGCTCAGGGAGGTTTCAGCCAAATGCCACCACTGCTGCCCGTGCCTCTAAGTGTCTCTAACTTACCTTATTTTTCAAGGGCAGCCACCCGATAGGCCGGCAGTGTTGCCAAGGAAACATCACTGAATGAAGGAAATAAAGCTGCTCGAAACCCACCTAGCCTTTGTTGGGAAGAGAGCTGGGACTTCTGTTGTACCTTGAAACCATATGATTAAGTCATTTAACCGAACCCCATTTAGCTCCATGTTCCTGATTTGCCTGGGAGCCCCTCCTCCCTCTCCCTCTGCCCATCTCAGCCTCTGCTCTGGGGAGGCCCTGCCAAGGGCTGGGGGAGATAAGACTATCTGGGGTGCTCGACCCGAGAGTGGGGTGAAGGCGCTGAATTGCCAGTTGCTGAAGGCTCTCGGCCTTCCTCCTGGAGCCTCCCCCAGGCAGGAGGGGAGAGAGCACCTGCCTGGCTTTGCCTCTGGCAAGGTGTTTACGCCCTCAGTTTCCTTGTCCTTAGCACTGGAAGGTCACCCCAGATACGGAAAGTGCCCGCAGAGGGCCCGGCATATAGGGGCGCAGAAGCACCTTTCTTCCCTTCCCTTCCCTTCCCTTCCCCTCCCCTCCCCTCCCCTCCCCTTCCCTTCTCGCACTTTCCTTCCAGAGAAGGCTCCACCGCCAGGGGCACTTTCTGTCAGGGAGGTGCTGTTTGATAGGGGTGAGGGGCAGGGGGCAAATCCTATAAAAGGCCATAGGTCTCTCTGGCGTAGGCTGGTCCCACCTCCACCCCTGCTGGGTAGGGAAGCGAGGCTGAGGGCAGCTGGCAGGGCTCAGGGCGGGGGCCGTGCTGACCAAGATATAGTGACAGAGCAGGACGGACCTCCAGCCTTGGCCTTGGCTCTGTGGCCCCGGGGGCAGGAGTGTGCACCCAGAGGGCTACCCGTCTGGCTGTCAGCTTCACTATTTGTCATGACTCCTGCCCTTGGCCTGAGGGAGAGGAAAATGCCACTGGTGTGAGCCCCAAGACACGGATGTGTTTGTCTGTTATCCCGCACGTGCTTTCTGAGCCGAGCAGTCAGACTCTCGTTTCTATGCTCCCGGGGTTGGGAAAATCCCCACAGGCAGGATGGAGCTCACCCTCTGCTGTGACTGGGGGGTTATGGGAGGAATGTCACTAAGCACCTCACACCCTCTAGTATCACGGGCCACTCCAGCCCTCCTCGGCCTCCTCAGGGCTCCCGGGAATCCTAGGGGAAGCTTCCCAAGCCAGCCTCCTGGCCTCTCCCCCTCTGGCCTGGCTGCTAGGGCTGTTGTGCCCCAAGGGAGGCAGGCGAGTGAGGGAAAAAGTCACAGGTGGGACTCTGGCGTCAGGCTGTCTCGGTTTGAATCGCAAATACCGCTCTCCACCTGTGGGACTTTTACTTAATTTCCTGTGCCTCAGTTTCCTTGCCTACAAGACAGGGATAATAGTGGCCCCTGCCTCACTGAGTTGTTTTAGATTTCCGTGGGATAAAGTATGCAAATGACCTTGTGTCTGGCACATAGTAGGAGCTGAAAACATCTCCATTTTCATGACTAACCGCCTAAGGCAGGGTTCTCAACAGCAGCGTTGAGAAATGTTCTTGAGCATTTGGGGTCAGATCATTCTTCGCTGTGCGATGGGAGGAGCTGTCGGGTACGTTGTAGGATGTCGAGCAATGAGCGTCCCTGACCTCTACTGCCTGGATGCCAGTAGCAGCGTCCCTCCCCCGCTCTCATGACAACCACAGTGTCTCCAGACATCACCAAACACCCCCTGGTTGGCAAAACCGCCCGTCTCTGAGAACCACGGTTCGAAGTCCTTGCTTCCTTAAACCTGCCAGGCTCCCCGTTACTCAGCAAGCGAAGCAGTATTTCCTGCTGGTATGAAAAGTGGGGCGTCTTGCAGGAAACTGGTGCCCCTGTTTTGTGTTCAGGCCATTTACCGATTCAGCCCACTGCTAGCTGGACCCCTGAGGTGTCCAAGGAACGCCTTGAGAGCCTTCTCTGCCAAATCTCTGTCTCTGATCTGCCAGTGGCTTGGTGACACCGCTCAAGATGCACTTTGGTGCTTTTTAAAGCTTTTAAATAATGAACGACTATCCCTGGTATGATTTTCCCAGGCTCTGGAGCAACGAGCAGCTCCGGTGACAGCTGTGCCAGGTGGGAGGCGCATGCGTGCTCTCCCAGCATCTTGCCCAAGCACTTCAGAGCAGCTAAGTGAATAAAACGGATTTCAGCTATTACCTGCGCAGCCACTTGTGTCTGTACAACCTGCCCCGGAGACCAGAGTCAGGCCCTGGTGGCAGCATTGAAAGGAGGGTGGCAGTAACTAGTTTCCTAGCAGTCCTTGTCAGGCAGCCCACGCTCCGGAGCCTCAGGAAATCTGGGTCCCAGCTGACAGGGTGACAAAGAGCTGCACTGTGTCCTGAGCAGAGAGCGTGGCGTTCAACCCAACGTCATGAACAGCTCTGCACTTTTTGGAGAGAGGCTCAGGTAGCAGGCAGAGGCCCCATGCTTTTGCATATTCATGGAAGGCTTTCGGGAGGTGGTGTTTTTAGTTCTTTTTTCAAAGGAGAAAGATTTGGGTTAGGCGAGTGGAGGAAGCACAGACAATGCTCATTGTAGGGTGGTTAGAGCCATTATTTCCTGATACGTTTGTTTCCCCAACTTGGCTGTTGGATCATCTAGATCAGGGACCATAGCTTGCTCATCTCGGTTATCTCAGATCTCAACTTAGAGACTATTGTTGGATGGATGAAGGAGATGCCTACCAGCGTCTATTTAAATTTCTAAATCTAACCAGTCATCATATTCCCCCTCACCTCCAATAAACTGGGAGCCACCGCAGGTCATTGGCTTTCCTGAGTGGTAAACTGGAAATCCAGACCACACAATGGAGGGTCTCTTACTCAATATGGGTTTTGAATAAGCCCCTTTTGCCTCTGAGTTCTGGTCACATGTCCACACTGCAGCCAGGCCTTCTACATTAGGCTTCTGCCCAGAACTCTGGTCACCTCTATTATGTGAGGAATCAGTCATCTTGGTTGTTTAATGCCTATTTCTGTGGATTCCCAAGTCTGATAACTTGTAAGATTATCTGAGAGAGTGCATCCTTCCTGTAATGAGTGTCTTCTGTTTGTCCCTCTAGATCCACTCTCCATCCCTTCCTTCTACCCTAGGAAAGTGACTTTATGGATCGTTTCAATGGGCTCCCATGTGCTTTGGCTTCCAGCGGGGTTCTGCCAATGGGCTGACCCAGCAGAAGAACCGAGTGGGGAGAGTAAAGTTGGGTTATTTATTGACCACCACTCATCATTACCTCCAAACTCCCCCTCCCGGAAGCCTTCTTGCTAGTCTGCCCTCTCTACATGACTTTTACAAATTCTGGTAACTTCTCTCTTCTCTCATCCCTTTGGGTCTAAGAGTGGTAATAGCTCCATGTTATTATTCTCAGGGAACTATACCATCCCTGTGGTTACCTTACATCCTGCCCACATCACTGAGAATCGTGCCTTTATTATACCCTCTTTGGGTTCCCCCACCTTGAGTGGGGAGCTTCCAGTCCAGGTGGGGACTTGACTGGCCTAAGGATCTTCTTATGTCTGAAGGGGGACCCTGCCTGCTTCTCCATGCCCTCCTTACACTTCCAAAGATCAAAAAGTAAATGCCCCCAAGGACCACCCCTTACCTCCTTCCCTGTACTGCCCTTCTCACCCCATAATGCCTTTTAGGTCCCACACTCCTGTCCTTGTCAACCACCCTTTTCTACTAAAATAAGAAATTTTCATGTTATCATTTGGAATTAATCAACAGTATTTACCAGTAAGAATGTCTTAATATATGAAGATAACAAGAGGGCCCACCCTGAACTCTAACATAAAGCAAAGAAATGTAGTATCTCAATGTGACCCTGGGGCCTAATCATAAGTGGGGGTATTCATTTCTTTAGTAAAATGAAGAAAAAGACTCACAGAACCTATGACTGCTCACTCAGAGCCCTTTTTGGAAACCATGACTTAAGGTTGAGGGAAGTGACTAGAAACTTAGAAGGCCAAGGGTCATGTGGCTTTCTTCTAGATCAGGGCCAGTAAACTGCAGCCCATGGCACACCCCTTCTTTTTGTAATTGAAGCATTATCCTAACAGCCATTCATTCACGTATTGTCTGTGGCTGTGTTCGTGCTACAGTGTCAGAGTTGAGTTTTCAGACCGTATGGCCCTCTGTGCAAGAAAGAGTTAACACAGTGAGGCTGACTGCTGTCCTTTGAAAGGACTGCTTGCAACTTGGATTTCAGGAGAGTTCCCGCCATCCCCAGATCTATAAGAGTAGTTCACTATGCATAACCAGACTGTACAAATAATATGGTTTGTGCTAAACACCTGCTTTCGTTCTGGGAGTCTGGGATTTTGATATGTGCCAGGCAGAGTATGCGTACGAGACTGGCCCTGATTAAAGCCCAGCTGAGTCTCTAAGAACTTTCCAGGTAGAAAACATCTCACACGTGTTGTCTCAGCTCCTTGTGGAGGGAATTAAGCGTATCTTTGTGACCATGAGAAGAGTACCTTCAGAAGCTTCCACTGGTTTCCCCCAGACTTTGCCCTATATGCCTTTTCCCTTTCCTAATATGATTTGTATCCTTTTTCTATAATAAATCACAGCTGTGAGTACAAATACGTGCTGTGTCTTGTGAGCCCTAACAAATCTTTAAACCTGGGAGTGGCCTTAGGGACCTCCCAACACACTGCAAAGCCAAAATTACTTGCCACCTGGCCCTTTAAGAAAAAGTTTGCCAATCCTTGGTCTACACAGCCTGAGTCTAGATGGACATTATATTTTATAAGACCCTGAACTCCCTATGGCACAGGTCTTTTCTCTTTATCTACTAGCCAAGCACAGTATCTTGCACAAAATATTTATGAGGGGAGGAAGTCAGCAAGCCTGCAAATAACAGATTCAAGCCATGCTTTTTAAACTGTGGGTGGTGAAATCAATTGAAAAGGTTATGACCAATGCTTTTCAGTGAAAGAATAGAATAGAAAACATCACATTGTGTTGCATATGCTAAGACTAAGTTTGATTTCTTGGAAATTTGGTTTCAGTTACACGTGCGGACCAGATACGGTCCTGGATCATGATGTTAAAGGATTTCTCCTTCTTGCCTGTTGCAATAGAAAGTAACTTATAGACCAGGGAGCGGCCCCCTGAGACTCCCCATCTCTCTGGCCACTACATTTAATTGCGTTCTTCCCTCGGCCCCAGAACGTGTACTACACAAGCAGTCAGCAGATCCACGTGGGGATCCTGAGCCCCACGGTCGACGACGATGACAACCGGTGCCTGGTGGACGTCAACAGTCGGCCACGGCTTATCGAGTGCAGTTACGCCAAAGCCAAGAGAATGAAGCTTCACTGGCAGTTCTCTCAGGTAACAGTGCCAGGGCCCCCAGCAAGGGCAGCAGGAGAGCAGAGCGGGGAGAAGGTCCAAGGGGCCGGGGAGCACATGGGAGGTGAGGGGGAGGAAAGGGACACGGTGGCAAGAGGGAGGCTGGGACTCAGTGCCGACTCTCGGGAGTTACTGGGCACCGACTATGTGCCAGGCATTTCCTGTACGTTAGCTCATTGGCTCCTGATATTGGCTCTAAAACGGGAATCCCTCTTGTTGTTGTTGTCACTGTTGTTTTATTATCATTCGATTTGATTTGTAGATATAAGGAAATAGGCTCAGAGGGGGAAGTCATGTGCTGAAAGTCACACAGTAAGGATCAGGGCTGGGATTTAGACTCGGATGTCTCTGTCTGTAAACTCTCACATGTCTCCTCCACACGCCCCTTCTCCTGGCATGAAGCCCAGTGCTGAGGCACCTCTGGTCTGTGCCCCGCTCCGCCTTCCTCCCAGAATGGGCTCACTCTAGGGGAGGAGGCTTCCTCAAAGGGCAACGTGTACACCGGCGACCAGGAAGCATTCCTGTATTCAGCCTCCATCAGCTCTGAGACCCATGTTTGACTTCCTGCTCTCCAGTGGCCCAGTTATAAAATGATGCCCAAGGATCAAGATGCCCACCTGGAGGAGCCCACAGTGACCCAGCTTTGAAGGAGACCTGGGCCTCAGCCCAGAGGTTCCAAGCCCCCAGGGAATCCACTAAGTTAGGGCCAGTTTTCCCCCATAGGTAGGAACACCCACCACCCCCAGCGGTACAGAGGAAGTGTTCAGAACAGGAAGTGAGGGAGCCCACAGAGTTCTAAGACATCAGGGGACTGTACGTGGTCAGAAAGGGAATATCTGTGTTCGTGGGACTGAGTGGCAGAGACTCTGACTCAGCCTCCCAGCAAGCTGCTCCCGCCCTGGGAAGGAGGAAGCTGGTGGGCCCTGGAAGGGGCTGGCAGCTACTCCCCATGGTGGGGGGCAGGGCAGGGGAGGTCCCGGCTCCATTGTATTCTCCGGTTAGGGGAACCTTTGATCTGTGATGTGGGTGTGTGCAACCAGAGGACTGAGTTGGGTCCTAAATAGTGATGAAGGTCAATACTGAGTTCAAAACAAGGCCATAGATTTAAGGGCTACTCAGAGATCAGGAGCAAGAGGCCAGATGAGGGCCTCATGGCCCCTAGGAAAGCAGGTGCTGGGGAGCAGCACAGGGAGCTGACTGGAAGCCCCTCCAAGGGCAGGTAGGAGATGCGTGTGGCAGCCCCGAGTCCTGGCTGGGCCTGCAGACGTGTGGCGTTCGGTGAGAGGGGATGGTGCACCAGGACCGGTGACTCTTGTCCCAGTCCTTCCTGTGTTGGAAGCTCATTTATTCTTCAGAACAGCTGCATGTAGGGACCACGAGGAAACTGAGCACAAAGAAGGTAACTAACATGCCCAACGTGTTCATGTGGGTTACGATCCATGAACTGTTTCAAAGATTCTCTTTTTTACTCAGTAGTGGCCACTAGGAAGAAGGTCAGGGTCAGGGCTGAGGTTTGAGAATGCAGGGCACACCTTCCTGCCACCTCCCTCTCTCTCACTGAAGCACCTCTCTGACCCCACACTCTGCCCAGCAGAAGCCTTTGTCACTGTCCCCTGGCAGGTGTCTAGTCCTGAGTGACATGGGGTGGGGCTGTGTTTCTCCTCTGCCCTCCCTTAAGAGGAGAGGCAGGGAAGAGGGCTGGGGGTGTGTGTTCAGGGAGGCCGACTAGATGTGTGCTTGCTGGCTGGCGTTTCCCGGCTTAGGCCAGATGCACAATCCGTCTGCAGACTGGGGGCAACAGAGGGAAATGGACACATCGTCCCTGTGGAGATGAGTGGGGCTGACTTTGCTGGGGTGAAGTAGACATCATCCCATCTGGAAGGGCTGTGCCGAGGCTCACATCAGGCCATTCTCTGCTGCCTTCAGCCAAGCCTGCTGGGCCCATGAGCTCAGCTTCCTCCTGGGAACTTTGAAGAAACTGTCCAGGAAGATGGAGGGAGTTGGGTTGGGGGGGCTGGGGGGAGAGCTGGAGCAGGGCTGCTGGCTTTTCAGAAGAGAGCACTTACCTTGGACCTTGAAGAACTTGTAGGAGCTTGCTCCCTATGAAAATAGTGAAGGGCATTCCAGGGAGAGGGAACAGCATGGGCAGAAGCCGTGAAGCATCAAATCCCGGCTATGTTCAGGGAGCTGCGGATAGTCGGGTGTGGTGGGGCCTGGACTGCACGGGGTGGGGGGAGTATGCAGACGAGCCTGGACTTGAGCCTGTGGGCGGGAAAACGTGTGACAGGGGACTGGCATGTTGAGGTGTGGGCTTTTGAATGCCCCTGTGGCAAGTATTGTGGGGCTGAGTAGGAAGGGGATCTTCTAGAAGTGGAAGAGGGGCAGGAAGAAGAGCCAGCGGGAGGCAGAAATGCAGTCTGAACATTTGGAGGTTCCCTCTTCCCGCTTCTCCGTGAGCGACCCCAGGGTCATTATGGCCCTGCCTGGCCATCGAGAGCTCCTCTCAGGGCAAGGTCTGAGGCTGAACTGAGATGCCCAGCTTCTGGTGGTTGTGGGTCAGGCAGATTGACATGTGTGGCTGGAGTCCTCTGATGGACGAACATGCTGCTTCAATTCACCGGGAGGAAGGAGAGAGGCCCTGGGCAGTCCCAGAATAGCCCCTGGAGGTCATGGCCCAGCCACGCACCTGCTGCTCTGGGGACTTGGTGTCACCAGGATACAAGTGTTGTTAAACTCAAGTGAGCTCCCTGGCCTCTTTGGAAGCCTTGCTCCTCCGAGGGGCCCCTGAACCACCAGGGACACAGAGCTCCTCAAGACCACTGTGTCCAGACTCATGAAGTGCAGTGTTCGTAAGCATGGCAGCTCCATCCCAAAGACAACAAAACGAGGTGAAGTCACCTGGCCAAGATCACAGGGCCTCAGAGATGGCACCAGAATTCAAACACACTGTTTGACTCCGAACTCAGGCTGCTTCACATCCCCGCTCCACACCCAGGCCCCTCTGACTTTTTTCCAACCCTCACGGACAGACATGCGCACAAGGTCTCAGGCCGAAGCAACTCATCTCCATCTCCAGACACAGATAGATGCCTGGGTGCCCCTGGCTGGCCTTCATCTCATCTGTCCATCCCTGACCGGGGCAGAGAAAGGAACAGCCCCATAAAATAGACGTACTCAAGGCAAAGACACCCCCAAATCCAGCTCTTTGCTTTCCTCAGCTCAGCACATGGCCTTGAACAGGCAGCCCCATGTGATTCCTGCTTGAAAGGACACAGTGACCGACAAAGTAGGAATGTTGGAATGGAATCCTGGAGCCTGGGCAGTCGTCAGCCACTCACACATACATCTAATTAACTCCCAGGGTGGTTTGGCAGTCACATCTTTGATCCTTCTACCAAGGGGAACCGTTTGGAAGTAATATTTTTAAATCCCTCATCTGCAAACCCAGAGCAGCCGTCCTTGCCTGATATTTAAAGATTAGCATATGTGAATTTTTTGTTTAATGCAAAATGATGGATATTTATCAAGCAACCCGGAATCTGCAAGGCCTCCCTGGTTAGGAACTACTGTTGACCAGGCCAGAGGAGGCTGGAAACCTCTTACATGATTAAATCGTGTGCTTCGGCTACTTTTCTTGCAACAGGTTTTAGTCTTTGCAAACTACATGGGTATCCTACCAACTTGAATGATCTGGTGCAGAAGCTGGACTGCTAGGAGATTCACTGGTGCATCTCCAGTCTCCTTTCTGGTTTCGCATTCTGCATTATTTACTCTCCTGAGGCTGCGTTTAAACTCCACAGACACTCAGGCTGAGTTAATTTCAAAATAATCCAGCACGATTCTCCCAGGTTCTCCTACAAAGAAGATAGGCATTTGAGTATCTTAGTGTTCCATCTCCTACCCTGATTTTCTGCTTAACAAATAAAACGCCTTTCTTCTATGCCCTGCAAGCACTTCCGAATTTCTGATCCTTCAGGATGAATCAGGACAGCATTAGATACTGACACTGAGAAACCACATGTGATGAGACAACTCTTGGCAACACTGATGTACAGGGCTCTGATGAGCAGTTTTCTGATGATGAACATTCTTTCCTTCAGTTATTCGTCAAACATTTATTGAGCGTGGGGGTTGGGCAGGAAGGATGCAAATATGAAACAGACCCAGCCTCTGCCCTGGAGTAACTCAGGAGCCTATAAACACGCAACAAAATGAGTGAGGAGACCAGAAATGAGGGATGTGTGACGTTCTGGGCCATCCTTGAGCCCGCCACCTTCAATTCAAGACTTGTTTGATCTGGATCTTGAACGTTGCAGGCCAGCTCCCAGGTGTAAAAGGAGAACATCCCATGTAGAGGCTCAGCCTGGACAAAGTCAAGAAAAAAACAGAGCATGTCTGAGTAATGGAAACCCAGTGTTGGTATGGGTGGAATTCAGAATCTCCAAAGAGGCATGAGAGAGCTCAGACATAAAGAGCCCGTTTTGGATGCAGATAGTGGTGATTGTCGAAAGCCATGCCAACAAGTTGGACTTCACCTTAAAAACAGACGGCAGAACCGGGGGAAGTTTTAAGCAGTGGATTGCCACAAAGGTGTCTGAACCCCTCTGGTAACAGAGTTCAGGGTGGATTGGAACATAAGAGACATGGAAGCAAGTTAGGGGACTCTTCCATCATCCCCATGAGAGATGGGGCAGCTCGATCGCCATGAGGGTGTGAGGCCGGGCAGCTGTTGGGGGTGGGGAGACTTTGAGAGACATTTGCATCAGTCTGTCGGAAGTAGTGATGGAGGAAATGAGATAATTGTGAAGGGTTATTATTTAACCCAGGGACACCCTAGGCTCTAGGTTTGAAAAACAGCGGGTGGACAGGCAGAGTTGTCTCTCCCAAGCGATTCACTTGTCTCTAGACAGCCAACATCTCCCACGTCAACATGATGAAATTCCGTGAACACTGGAAGTAGTTGCTGCCTTTTGTGACTTCTCTAGCTTGTGATGCCTCCTGGTTTAAAGAATCTCCTAAACTGTTGCCTATAAATTATAGGACTTTCAGTCTTCTGAGAGGACCCTCCATACTGAGATTTGGGGGAATTCTGGGATTTGGTGATGAAATGTTAGTGAAAGAGGCATTTAGTCAGTGAGGCCGGTACCCATAGAAGGAGAGGGAGTGCACAGATATCCAGTCACTACAGAGAACTCGGTGGGAGGACAGCTGCCAAGCAAGGCGATGGACCGCCTCTCCACGGTAATGAGATGCCGCTCTTGCCTCACCACCATTACCGCGAATGGTTACACAAAGGCTGGATCCCTCTCTTCAAGATGTTCTTACGGAGATTCTTGCCATATGATGTGTGTCTTCTAAGATCTGACTTCCTTAAATTCTCCCTATCTGTTTGAATGCATGGTTGAAGGAATTGGAGGCTGTTGAACCAGAAAGACAGGAGCACCGTAGCTCCGCCTTCTCAAAGCTGAAGGGCTGCCCTAAGCGCAGGAAAGCAGCCTTGTCCTCTTGGCTCTGAGGGAGGCCTGGCGAGTCCAGGACAATTTATAGAGCACCTTTCTCATAGTCTGAGTTGTCCAGACATGAGGTTGGCAGTTCAGGGAAGAGGTGAGCTCAGGGGACCATGCAGCAGGTCATCCAAGGCTCTACAGCTCTCGGTGGATTTGGGCTGGATGGCTTGAAGGGCTTGCCCACCCCAAAATCCTGTAATTCTAAGCTGAAATTAGGCAGTGAGCCCTGAGGAGGGCATCCCTACCTGGAAGGTTCGCTGGGCCTGCCTCATTAAACTCATTTGAACTCATCAGGAGTTCAAAAACGAGCTGAACTCTTTGTACATCTTTTTCCTACTGTATGCAATTGTTTTTCCATTATGTCACTTGATGCCCCTCTCATCCATCAACTGGTACACGGGAGGACAGACACTTCCAGTATCTCCAGCACCTCATGGAAAGCTGAGACAGAGGAGTCACCCAACGTGCTATTAATCAAATGAAGCAGTTCTTTTTGTTTTAGAAATTTACAATTATTAACCAAAGGCCTCCTATGTGCCAGGTCTTGAGCTAGGTCTGTGGGAGACTTTTAAGAAGGACAAAAGTTTACCACTGATGACTCGCCTTGCACGCATGTGTGCACACTGCAAAAGGACATTTCAGCATAATAGTAAAGGGCCCTGCTTAGCTGGAGAAATCCCTAGTTCCTACAAAGAACACATTTAGGTGGTGGTGCGTCCTAACTGCTATACATACACATGTGTTATGTGAGGTACTCTAAATTATAGGGTAAATATGCACTTCTTCCTATAACTTCAGACTTGAAGGAAGGGGGTGGAAATGCTTTATACTAAAACAAACATGCATACTGTGGAGCAGGGTACAAATTGGTACGAATATTTTTTAAAACAGGAGGTTTGACAGAATGTCAGGGTATCCAGGCTGTGTCTCATGCCACTCCCAGACTGTGGGGTTTGCCATCACTGCCCTTGGCTGTTGAGTTCTTTGGTGGAAACACTAGCAAGGTCCTTCTGGGTGTCCAAGAGAACAGAGATCAGCGTTCCCACTGGTAGGCTGTCCCCACACCTGAGCCCCTGTGCTTGCCTCGCTCTCTGCAAAGAATTTATGCATTTTCCACATGAGCATCACGGATAACAAGAGATATCTATTAATGTCAGGAGAGAAGAAATTTTCGAGAGTATAAGGAGACTGCCCGGAAGAGAGCTGAGTGTGGAGCCAGGCCTGCCTGTCCAGGATAATTGGCTCTGATTTGTGGGGTCTAATTTGATAATTTGATGCAAGATGAGTAACCCACTCAAAAAAGAATCTATTTGCAGAGTGCATTTCCCAGGGAGCACGGCTAATTCTGCCAAAGAATTCCCCCCCACTCAAGGAGGAGGAGTCCTTGACTTTCTCCCATCCTGATCCCCAGTCGCTGTCAGGAAGTCCGAATTCAGGAACCTTTTGTACTGAAAGAAAAGACTATAATCAGGTATTTCATTGTGGCTCTGGAATAAAACACCTTTTCATTCCCATGTCATATGAAGGGGCAAATGTAGAACCGTCCAGTTTTGATGGATGAACAAAGCCTTGCATAGGCCCTGGAAGTTTGTGATGTTTGGTTTATGGCAGTCAGCACCCTCCCCCCACCCCCTGCTTATCTCACAGAGATCAGGAGCCAGGAGCAGGTGTGATGGTTCCCACTACTCAGGTTCCCACTACTCAGACCCGAATAAGATTTTTAAATGTATTTATCAAACATTTATATGGTGCTTACTATGTGCCGGTTGGTATTGTAACTGCTTTATAAATATTACTTAATTCCCATGACAATGCTAGCAGGTACTTTAATTATCCTCATTATACAGATGAGGAAACTGAGGCACAGAGAGACTAAGTAATTTGTCCAAGTCCAAATCTAGGAATTCTGCCCCTGGGATCCATGCTTTAAACCACCATACCATGGTGTCTTTCTTCATCTTGCCTCTAGAAAATCAGTGAATGACTGCAATGGGAGTTTGGAGCCAGAGTCTCCTTGCCAACCAGTCACACACTGATGTGTGTGCACTGGCTGGATTCCTGCCCCCTCAGCGCACTCCTTCCAGCCACCCTGCTATCTCCATAACCCACCTTCATCTTTTTTTTTTTTTTTTTGCACTTGACATCACCATTACCCCATCTTCAGTCCAATGGACCTTCAAAGCAAATCCCAGGCCAACTCTCGCTCAGGCACTGGTGAGTCTCCTTTAAGAAAGATAAATGCCAGAGTACTTCTTGAACAAATCTAGTGTTGAATATTCATAATATAGAAAGACCACTTTTCTCTACCAAAAGACTTAATCTCAGAGTTTCTTTAACCAGTGCTAACATCCCATCCATGCTTTGAAGTATTTGATTACTAATCATTAACTGCTTAACCTGGAAACTCCCAAGCCCACTGTGCTTAAAGCCAAAGACACACTGGGCCATCTGGCCGTGGAAAATTAATTAGAAAGGAAAGTAGAACGGGAGCTCTGAAATAGGCAAAAAAGACTTTGGAATACAGGAGTCCCTCCACACAACCTCCTCTGAACGCTTTGGTGGTCAACATGAGACCAGCCTGAGCTCAGCCCAGAGGCTCCAGACACATCTCCTCAGGTCGCAATTGCAGGCAACAAGCCAGGCCCAGCCCTTCCTTGAGAGAAGGTGACAGCTTCTTTGTGGTCCCCAGCCACCAGCACCGGTGGTGGCAGCACCTGGGAACCTAATGAGGCACATTTCCGGGCCCTCTTGCGGGTCCAGAAGTGATCTGCGGTAAGCGAGCCCTCCAGGGACTCTGTCTAATCTATTTACCTGGCCTATACCCCCAGGAGGAACTGGGCTAGTTAGGAAACTTCTAGCTGCCGCAGGCACATAGTTGGGGAAACTGAGGCAGAAGGGAAGTGCATGCTGCATGATTTGGGGTCAGCTACACAGTGGTCCACGGCTCCATGAGCCCCACGCTACATATCATCACTGCCCAATGGCCAGACACAAATCTGAGCGTCCCGCAGCTCTCCGGGCCTTCTGCAAATGAGAAGACTGAGGCCCAGGATGAGCTGCCGACCCAGGGTCAGGCAGGAAGAGCCAGTGGCGAGGCCGGGAGCAGAGCCCCTTTTCCATCGCTTCCACCCACCCCGCCTCTTGTGCTCTTCCTAGTGACTATTCCAGAGAAGCCCAGAAGGAGCAGGAACCAGGCTGGGGGCTGGGAGCCCACCTCTAGGAATTATTATTAGCTTCCTTAATTCTATACATTCAGCTTTCGATTTTTTTTAATGCTGTTTCCATATTTAATTCAGTTTCCATTCCAATTAAGCTCTCTGTGTGCTGCGGCATCTCTCCTGCCAGGTTTAATTGCCCTTTTTTAAATTCTTTAATTAAAAGTATTGTGTGTTTCCAGATCCTGTTGTTGTATGTATTACACAAATAATTTAGACGCCTGGACTGGTAAACCAAGGGACTGTGCCCTCCTTGGAGGACAGGGCTGGCCGGGGATCTGCATCAAGCCCCAGCCCCTCGGAGCCCAGGGCATGGCCCAGGGGCTGCTGGATGGGCCCAGGCTGTGAGGACAAGAGCCTGCAAACAGGCCTCCTTGCTTCCTTCCTTCCTTCCTCCAATACTCCATGCCTCACACAGCCAGAGTGGCCCGGTTAGCATGTCAGTCCAACCTTGCAAAGCCCCTGTCACCAGATTAAAAGCCAAAGTCCATTCAGTGGCTGTGAGTCCTCACTGAGCCTCACAGAACCTGACCCTACCTCACCTCTTGGGCCTTACCTCCTACTCCTACCCCACGCCCGCGCTGCCCCGTGGCCTCCGCGCCGGCCTCGTTGCTGTTTGCTGAACACGCTAGGCCTCTGCTGGTGCAGGAGCCTTGCTCTGGGGCACAGGACCGCCCCCAGGTCCCACCCGGGCCACCTTCTCTCCCTCTTTGTGTCTTCGCTCAGCTCTTCCCTTCCTGGTGAGGGTCACCCTGGCCACCTCTTGCTGCCGCCTGCTCGCTCCATTCTCTTACCTGGTTTGTCTGAGGCCGTTCAGGCTGCTGAAACCCAAAGACCATCGACTGAGTGGCTTAAACAACAAACATTTATTTCTGACAGTTCTGAAGCCTGGGAGGTCCAAGATCAGGGTGCCAGCAGGTAGGGTCTGCTGAGAACCCTCTTCCTGGGTGGCACGTGTTCCCTTTATCACCATGGCCTCATGCAGCAGAGGGAGAGAGCATCTCTCTTGTGTCCCTTCTTAAAAGGACACTAATCCAATTCATGAGGGCTCTCCCCTCATGACCTAATTACCTCCCAGAGGCCCCACCTCCAACTATCAACACGGTGGGATTAGGGCTTCAACACATTAATTTTAAGGGCTCACAGTCCGTCCATTTTTGCGCACAGCCTCATCGCTCTAACACTCCACAGAATTGACTGTTTGCTCCGGCCCCTGGAATATAGTCCCCACGTAGACAAAAATCTGTTCCTGTTTCCTCACTTGTGTATCTCCATGGCCTAGAACTGCTCCTGGCACACAGTCACTAAATATCTGACAGATGGGTGAATAGATGGATGAGTCATGTGTCTGCAGAGAACCCTCAAAAGACCTGGCCCAAACTGGCTCTACAGAGCCCCTGAAGCCCTTGAAGGTGACCCTCCTCTGCCCCAGACATTGAGGCACCGGCAGCTCTTAGTCTAGTCTGCTACCTCGAGACAGGCGTGGGGCGGAGAGGTGGTGTGGTGGGCCGAGCCACGCATCGAGTGAGGAACAGGGAACGGCGGAGACTCGAGGCTCCCAGCCTGGCACTACCGCTACTGACCACATGACCGTGGGCCCATGTCCCGATCTTCCTGAGCCCTAGTCCCCAGTTCTATAGAATGGGGAAGATTACCATCTCCACCCCTCAAGGCTATCATGAGAAATACATGAGATTGGCCGTGTGGAGCATTTGCTAGGAACCTGGGAAGTAAGTGTTAACTGCTGTTAGCTCTGTCTCCGCGCAGAGCCAGCGAGGAGAGGTACGGAGAGAAACAACGCCAGGCTGCTCCCAAGGGTGCTGAGCTCACCAGAAAAGGATGGAATGGAGGAAAGGAAGGCTCCTTTGCAATTGTGGCAAATGGAACCTGTCCAGAGACAGGGTGAGAGCCTAGAGTTTGTTCAGTGACAGAGGCTGAGGTCCGAGAAGGAAGACGGGAGGGAGGCAGCACCCGTGGCCGGTGCTATAGCTCTGGCACCAAAGTGGCCTGACCCCTCCTCCTCCAGCCCAGGGGTGCTCCCCAGACATTGACCAGGGCTGCTCAGTGAGGCCTCCACATGGGCTTTACTCTTCTGCTCTACAAGAGTCTCCTATTGGAGGCTGTATGGAGGAGGCTCTCCTTGATGGCCTACTTCACCCTCCCTGACAAGCCCAGATGCTCTCACTGGGGCTGTGTCTCCTTCACAGCCCTGCTCTTGGCCTCGCTCTGTTTCTTCCACATCCTTCCCAGAGGCCACACTGGCTGCTTCTGCCCCAGGGTCACCACACTTCCTCTCTCCAGGGTCCCGAGGGCCAAGATGGGGCCTGGGAAATATCACATTTGAGTCTCTGAAGGAATGCTTTCCTCCTCAGAGACCTCCTCCCTCCCTTGGGCTTGGCAAGGTGCCCTGTGAGAGGCTCAGAACGTGCCTGAGTGGTAGCAGGAAAGGAGAGACTGCGCCTTCTCTGTTTTGGACAAGTTTCTCCAAGTTCATTGATCCAGGGTTGACAAAAGGCAGCTGGCCGCTGGCACTCAAGGCCTGGGCCAGCCCCTGAGGAGATGCTGAGAAGCCCGCCTTCAGCAGAGTGAGTGGGCACTTGCTCTGGTCCCCTTTCTGCCTATTGTGCATTTTTTCCGGAGTCCTCATCCTGGTACACATCCGTTGGTGGTTTTATAGCTGATGAAAGGGTTTCCCATTCCTCCTTCTGGTCGTCCTCCAGTGATCAGGACAGAAATTACCATCTGGTCCTAGACACAGCGGAACCAGAGAGTGGCTCGCCCAGGGCCACCAGCTGACAACCAGGAGTGAAGCTTTGTAGGTCAGCCCCCGCCCCATCCCCTCTCACCGCCAGAAAGGCCGGCAGAGCTCAGGAATTAGTGAGCAGGGCTGGTTTCACGCACACCCTGCCTGAGCTCCACTCTTAGCAACGAGGGTTCAGGCACACCCCCGGCTGGCAGGGGTGTCGGAGGGTCAGGGGAGCCTGGGCACACACCTGCCAAAGAGACACGGCCCAACCCGGGTGTGGGCGGCGGGTATGCTCAGGCCACGGAAACAGAAGCCACAGAAACCTGGGCCTGGCAGAGCGAGGGGCTGGCCTCACTCAGAGCAAGCATCACAAGGGATGTCTCTGGGTCCACAAGTCCAGCTTTTGAGGGACAGGATGGGGACCCACAGCTTCCAAGCAGGCCGCTCGAAGCTGTCACCCTATCGTCAGCCCAGGGGCGTGGCGTGTCCCCCGAAAGTGCTGACTCAGTGGCTGTGATGAAGGAGTCTATTGTCCAGTGGAAATGGGGTGGCAGCCCCCTGCTTGGCAGGCAGTTCTGAGTGACACAGAATAATTGGGGTTTGTCCCAAGGAGGGCAGGCAGAGTGGAAAAATTATACAAAATCATTCCACAAGGAACTGAGCAAGTTTAAGAAAAGCACGGACCTCGGGGACATCGAGCCCCATCTTCCCATTAGAAGGGAAAGGGTGGAGAAGTGGGAGCAGACCCACATGTGGGAACCTCAGGGGGACGGTCTGGGGCCCGTTGCTGGAGGCCCCCATGGCAAGGATTCGAGCTGGGATGGGAGGAGAATGCTCCTGGGCAGAGCAGCGTGGGAACGAACGTGCTGGTTCAGGAGGGCTGTGTGAATCCCCGGAGGAGGCCCAGCCAAGCTGGAGGCCGCAGGCTGAGGTAGAGGTGGCCCAGGTTGCTGATGAGAGCAAGAGGGTCGGCCTTCAGCGTCAATTCCACATGCGGACTCCAGGGTCCTTTCTGAGCCCTTGTCTCACTGACGCTTGCTCCTCTGCCCCCTCAGGGCCTGAGCCGGCCCGTGTCTCTGGCTGAGAGATGAGCTCGCTGTTTGGGTTTCCCCTTTGCGCTGTTGTCTCTCCGCTCTTGGGTGCAATGAGTCACCTCCTCAGAGAGGTACCGACCTCGGGACACAGCAGGAGAGTCCCGCTTTCTTCCCCTGAATACTCAGGGACAAACGTGCGGGGCGCTCTCCCACACACTGGAAATTGGGAATTCCCTTCCTCCTCCCCGACGCACATACACACCCGATCCCCTTTGCCATCCAGCCACTCACTCCCAGCCTCCTTCACCCACTGTTCAAAGTCGCTTCTGAGGCAGCTGCAGTTTTTTGGTCTTAATTGTTTAATGGAAGAAGCACACATACATACAGAAGTGTGCACGAGGTAAATGTTCAGCTCAGCGGTTTAAAGCAAAGCAAACCCCTATATTACTGCCAGCCAGGTCAGGAAATAGCACACCACCAGCATCCCAGAAGCCCCTCTGTTGCCTCCTATCAATCATTTTCCCTCTTCCCCCTCCTTAAAGATAGCCCCCATCCTGGCTCTAACACTGTGGTCCTATTTGGCCTGCTTGGCAGGTGGATATAAGTGGAAATGTGTATGTATTCTTTATCGGGCTTCTTCTGCTAACACGTGTGTTAGGTTTATTCATAACTCGTGGAGCTCTCGTTGGTATATTTGTGATGCTGTACAGTATTCTGTTATGTGAATAACCACAAGTTATTTATCCATTCTACTGTTGATGGGCACTGGGGTTGTTTCCAGACTGGAGCTTTTACCAATCATGTTGCAGAAAACAGTCAAGTGCTTGTCTCCACTTCCGCTAGATTCAGACCTGGGCGCGGGAGTGTTGGGTCTCAGGGATGTGTGTGTCCAACCGTTGTAAATACTGCCAGGTTCCTAGGTTGCTGTGAGAACCGAGTGTTCATGTTCTTTGAGATGTCAGCCGTCACCATGGGGATAGAGGTAGCCGACTGGGGATGACCCCTTTCAGAAGAAGTTTGCTGTCTCCCTCTCTCCTGGTGTGCGGTTCACTGGAATGGGCCTGGCATGTAGCTGGGGGTGGGCTGCAGTCATAAGAGGCAAGGGCCTCCCCTGTGCTACCCCCTCCTGCTGCCAGGCCTGCTCAAGGCCACTCCAGAGTGAAACATCTGAGCAGCGTGGCCCGGTCCTGTGACCCACCCCTTCTCACCTCTGCAGGTCATGACAGCCAGCATTTACTGATCATCTGTTATGTGCCCAGCTTTTTGCTGGATGCCGAGAGCACAGAAATTGATAAGACATAGAGCTATCAGTGTAGAGGGTGGGAAGACAAGTAAACAGGTAATTCCATGACCATTCAATCATGCTGGGCTGGAGAAAGCATGGCTGAAGAGCACCTAGCCAGCTGGGTGGCCTGGAGGAGAAGAGGTGAGAGGGGCCGAGGCTAGAGATGAGAGACTTCTGGAAAAAATGGAGCAGGAGCTAAGCCTTGAAACGTGACTGTGCTCAGCCGGCTACGGAAGCATGGAGAAGGACCCCCAGCACAGGACACGGCTTGCTTGATGTCTAGGAACCCCAATATAATACAAACAGGTTTAGACAACTACAGACGGTTAGATATGGCTGCACAAAAGGTGTGTGGGGGCTGAGGGAGGAGACGAGGCCACAAAGGCCTTTGGGGCTGCACTCCGGAACTTGGGCTCTTTCCTCTAGGCCAAATGTACATTTCAGAGAGATCACTCTTCCCTGCCTCTGGAGGTCAGCAAGGAGGCTGGTGCAGTTGTCCAGGTGACCGAAGATGGTGGCCTGAACCCAGGCAGGTGTGATGTGATAGCAATAAGGGAACAGTCACCAGGCAAGAGGGACATGGAGTTGGCAGGACTTGGTGCCTAATCAGATGCTGGGGAGAAGGCAGAGGTGTCCGTGCAAATGCCCAGGTCTCCCACACAAATGCCTGGCTACTGCTGAGGTGGTAAACGCAGGAGGAGTAGATTCTGGGGAGAAGGTAAGTTTGAATACCTACTCAAGTGCCATGAAGCTACAAAGAGTCCACTTACAAGGACCACCACCTACCCTGAGGAATCCTGCCTACAGAATTGGTATAACTCTAAGCTGCTCACATAGTCCAGGCTAATGCTCAGACTTATGGTCAGCAGCCTCAGAGTGCCCAAGCTCTGCAAGGACCCCACTAAAATAAAAACTTACCGGGCTCCTCTTTGCTGCTATGGGGCTGCTCAAGGGAGCAGAACGTCTTTTCCTGCAAGAGGCCTTGGGGCATAAACTGAGTATGCATGGCTACTGAACATTCTAGAACATCAGCAGCATGGGGGAAAACCATGCATGCCCAGAGCTAAGAGATAGACATATCCAGGAGCCTGAGTTTGGTGGAGACCCACACTGATGATGCTCGAAGTCCACTTGGGTACATGGGCCCTAAAAGCAAGAGGTCCTGGACCTCTAGTGGTGCTCATATTCAGGCCACTCATGGGGAGGGGAGTCCCAAAGAATGAGTCTTTTCAGGGCAGGACCCAGCCCATGCCTATGGGGGACAGGGCCTGGCCCCCAGGGTGGGAGCCATGGAAACAAACCAGCGTGCCACCCCTCAGCACGTGGATGGAAGTTGGGGTGGGGCATCTCCATCCTAACAAAGAACTAGGGCCCTGTGAAGAAAACCAAGGCACCTGTTCAGCCTTAGGGAGGAGACAGACATATCAGAGCAGGGCCTGCATGGGAATGCGGGCCCCCACCCCTCTCGTAGCCTCTCTGGACCCCAGGCATGTGGACCCACCGATAACTCTAGGCCAGAGGTCCCCCCACATTCCCCCATTACGTCCATAGCCCCTGACTCGCCTCTCTGCCCCGGCTCCCAGGGAGGCCCCATCCAGAACCGCAAGTCCAAGCGCTGTCTGGAGCTGCAGGAGAACAGCGACTCGGAGTTCGGCTTCCAGCTGGTGCTGCAGAGGTGCTCAGGCCAGCACTGGAGCATCACCAACATCCTGAGGAGCCTGGCGTCCTGACCCTGCCGGGAGCCGCCGCCCCCCCGCCCCCCTCCTCTCCCGTCCCTTTGCTACTGTGTAGCACCTGCTGCAACCTGCCTGCTGTCTGGGTTGGGGGGAATTTTGGAGTCGGGGGTTACCAGGTGAGCGGGACCCCCCCCAAAAGAGCTTTTTATTTCCTATTCACTTTTCATGGAGTTTATAGAAAGGTGCCAAGTGGTGGGTGATGGTATAATATCATAAACTATTTTGCAACTGTACATAGGGGACAAATGGAAAATATTTATAACTGACAATAAAACACTATTGATTAAGAAGAGGGCTTTTGCAGTCATTTGGTGCCCAGCAGAGCTGCCTGGCTGGTTCTTCTTAACTTGGAGTGCTTGTAGCCAGAGATGGGCCCCTGTTGGCTCTTCCTGCCCCTCATCCTTGAGGAAGGAGGCCTGAAGCCTCTGCCAGCAGAGGGCGCTTGTGCAGACCACCCAGGGTGGCAAGTGGGCACTGTGCCCTCACAGTCACCTCCAGCCAGAAAGCGCCTTCGACCTCTCCCACAGCAGATGTGTCCTGTGGAGACAGCGCTTCTGAAGAAAGCAAGGGTGCTCGCTCGCACCTGGAGCGTCAGCCGCCGGGTTTCAGGCTGCAGGCCACACGGCCCTTGATGTCTGCTCCCTCACCTCCCAAAGTGGCCCACTGCCAGGCCTTCAGCAGAGACCCTTGCCTCCAGCAAATGCCTCCTTCCAGTTGCTAAGACCAGGCGGCTCCTTCCACAAGTCACGATGTATTTGTTTCCTGAGGCTGTCGTAACAAAGAGCCACCAACTGACCGGCTTAAACAACAGAAATTCATTCTCTCCCGGTTCTGGAAGCTGGGAGTCCAAAGTCAAAGCATGGGCAGAGCTGGGTCCTTCCGAGTGCTGTGAGAGAGGATCTGTTTCCGGCCTCTTCTAAGCTTCTGGTAGCCTCATTCCTCAGTTTGTAGGTGGCCGTAGGCTTCCTGCGTCCTCAGGTCATCTTCCCTCTCTGTGTGTCTGCCTCAGGGTCCACAGTTCTCGTTTTGATAAGGACACCAGTGTGCTGGGTTAGGGCCCGCCATTGTGACCTCATTTTGACTTGGTGACCTCTGTAAAGACTGTTTTTCCAAATACGGTCACTTTCTGAGGTACTGAGGGGTGAGGACTTCTGTCTGAGGTACTAAAGGGTAGGGACACATGGAACCCATAACACATGGCTCATTCAGCTATGACTCCACGTCACCCCTCTGCGCCCAGCCTCAGGAGACCAGTGGCCCTCAGAGTAGAACCGTCCTTCTTGGAGCCTATTACTCATCCTCTGTCCCTCCAATAGCTTCCAGCTGAATGCTGCTTGTCCCGATCCAAATAGGCCTTCCTCAGGTTGCAGGCCCCTGTTTTTAGTTTGAAGGACACCCCCAGCCCCACCTCCAACCCTGTCGCTCCTAACAGAGCAGTAGTGAGTGTCGGGCGTAGGACTGAGGCAGGAGAGGAAACCCTTCCTGGACTGATTTCAGCCCCACTCATCCCCCCCCCAAGTTTTCTGGGACCTTCTTCCCAGGGGCCTCCAGCCCCAGCACCCGCTGGTGGGGATCAGTAATCTATAGCTGAAACACTGGTGATCATAGAGATACCCCCTGGTATGCCTCAGGGGCCCCAGGGGCACAGTGAGTCGCCCGCATGCACAGGCTTCACCCTGAAGAGGCGACGAGGGCTTCCCAGGCCACCACCATAGCCCCGCTCCGTCTTACACTTATTTCCCACCACAGACCAGAGAGGGTACCCAGACGTTAACCCGGCGGCTCACGCCCAATGGCTCCTACCCGGGAGGTGGACAAGGGACGCAAGACCCTCAGGAGAGAATTGTAAGCACCGCCTTTGCCATACTCTGGAAACTGGGGCTCTGGCATCGCTTCCCCCGTACTTGCTCCTCTTCCTCATTCTAACAAACACCTCCAGGCCCTGCAACCCAGCCGTGCTTCCCAAGTCACCTCCGCTCTGGTCTCATCTACCCACCTGGCGCTTCACCTCTCAGCACCAGTTCCTGTGCTTCGTCGTCACCCCTGGCACTGCCAGTGGCCCCCCCAAGTCTGGTCTCCAGACCAGCAGCATCGGCGTCACCTGAGGACTTACTAGAAGTGTGGTTCTCAAGCCCCACCTGGAACTCCTGAATCAGAAACAGGGTTTTAGCAAGTGTTCCGGGTAATTCTGATTCCCTGCTGAAGTCTGAGAGCCCTGCTCGGCACCAGCCTGGATCACCCGCCACGTGCCCTTCTCCTGCTCTCGCCCAGGCATCCCGCCCCAACTATACCCACCACACGCTCCCCTACACCCGGCAGCCTCTACTGGATGCCACAATCACGAACACCCCGCATCCACCCACACCTGCACCCCCGCAGCCTGTGCCCCAGCCCTGCTGTAGGTCAAAGGGACCAAGAGTGAGGACTCTTTGAGTCAGCCCCAGCTACTAGCTGGATGGTCTCGGACAGCTACTTAACTTCTCCCTGTCTCCGTCTCCTCTCCTTAAAAAATAGGAATGTCTTCTATGGGGTTGTTGTGAAAATTAAAAGAGTGAATTTATGTAAAACACTAACAATGGTGACGGGTACATGGTAAGTGCTGTAAAGTCGTGATTACTATTACTTCATCCGCAGACGTGCTGATGCTCAGCTGCTGTCACAGATATCCACGCCTTGATACCAGCGGACGCCCACACTTTGCCAGGCCGGTGGGCTTCCGTGACCCACCTAGCCTGCACCAGCATCTACACTGTCTCACCTGCCTGGAGGCGCTGTCCTCACACTCACTGCTACCCAAACCCACGCTTTTACAAACCCTGCACATCCCTGTCTTCCTGTTAAAGGCACCCTGCCCTCAGCCACTCCCACATCTACAGTCTAAGAAGCAAACCCCAGAACAGAGCTCTCCCCTTTGACTTAATCTGGGGACGGTGAAAATGGGGGCATGGGGGGCAGCTGCTCTCTGAGCCCAGATGCCCAGGCCCTGGTGGGAGAACTGGCTCTGAGATAATCCCCGAGGGCCCTGGCCCCCGAAGGGTGGGGGCCACATGGCCAGTCCAGGCTCACTTAGGTCTTGGAGGGATACAGGTGGGACATCCAAGGCCACGCGTCTCCGAAGCAGAGGGGCTGGTGAGTGTGGGGCAGAGGCAGGAAGAGAGAGTGTAAAGGAAGGACCAAGGCCACGCGACCACATCCAGCCTCCCGCCACCCCGGCCTTAGCTGCCGCTTTTCCCTGATGTCGGTGCAAGCTAATTAGCAGCTCTTTGGGGATCTCTGAACACCTTGGAGTGAGATCATTATTCTCAATGGTTTCACATCAATCAACTTTGTTTCCGGTTTCCACTGTCTTCCCTGACACCATCAAGGGCTCTTTTAGCAGATGTCCAAGACATCCTGGACAGCGAGCCCTGCCGTGCACTGACCCACAGCCTCCACAGCTCAGTGGCAGAAGCCGTCAGTGACCTGGCATACCCTGGCTGGCCTTCCCCGAAGGTCACTTGTCAGCGGTCACAGACCTGCAGCTCCTGCGTCTGTCTGAGGCCCTTCTTTGGCCACAGGCACATGCTCAGGCCTGTGTGTGGACAGAACAAAGGACTGAGGGCTTGGGCCTCAAGAACAAGTCCCAGTCCATGAGGGATGGGCCTCCTCACCCTTCGGGATCACACATGTGAGGCCTGACCCCCCGCCCCAGTGTCTCAAGGGGACCCCCATGGGACTGAGCCCCAGTAGCCCACGTTAATGTTCACTTTACTTGCATTCCTTCCTATCTCCCCGCCCCCCAACTCCCTCTCTGCTGTGCCCCAGTCACATGGGGCAGTCTCTGGGTCTGCTCTGGGAGGAGCTGCTCATGGCTANTGAGCCCTGCCGTGCACTGACCCACAGCCTCCACAGCTCAGCCCCAGCCCTCGCCTGCCGGTGCCCAGGCTCCCATCCGCTCTGAGCAGTGAAGGGAGAAGATGGGCTCCTCACTCCCCACCGGAAGTGGACACGACTGTTTGCAGAGACAGTGGCAGAAGCCGTCAGTGACCTGGCATACCCTGGCTGGCCTTCCCCGAAGGTCACTTGTCAGCGGTCACAGACCTGCAGCTCCTGCGTCTGTCTGAGGCCCTTCTTTGGCCACAGGCACATGCTCAGGCCTGTGTGTGGACAGAACAAAGGACTGAGGGCTTGGGCCTCAAGAACAAGTCCCAGTCCATGAGGGATGGGCCTCCTCACCCTTCGGGATCACACATGTGAGGCCTGACCCCCCGCCCCAGTGTCTCAAGGGGACCCCCATGGGACTGAGCCCCAGTAGCCCACGTTAATGTTCACTTTACTTGCATTCCTTCCTATCTCCCCGCCCCCCAACTCCCTCTCTGCTGTGCCCCAGTCACATGGGGCAGTCTCTGGGTCTGCTCTGGGAGGAGCTGCTCATGGCTACTCCCACACCATAGTCTCACACCCGTGACACAGTGCCACCCAGACACCACACACCCCAATCCACATCTATATCCTGAGCACCCCTCTGAGCTCCAGGCCCAATCTCCCGCTGCTGATGGGCCATGGGCATCCAGGTGCATGTCCCTCAGACAATGCCAATGTGATGTGCAGAGAGCCAGCTGTTGCTCCTCTCTCAGGGCCGCTCCAGTGACTGCCATGAGCTCTCATCCCTAACACCCCCAACTGCTTGCCCCTACTGCTCACATCTTGCCTCCTGACTCACATGGACCCTGCCCCCCACCTCAGCGGCCCTCCACACTGGAGCAGTCATATGAGCTTTCTGAAATGCTGTGTCATCAGTTTTCCCCTGGCCTAAAACTGGCTTCTGGGTCTCACCAAAGATGGTGAATGAGTAGGTCAGGTGCCAGCCTCAGACTTTGCTCCTTCAGTGAGTCCAGGAGCTGAGTATTGGAAGCATCCAGGTCAGAGGTGGGCTGCGGGTGTGAGAGGGCCTAGCTTCCCGGCTGTCACCTGCCCTGAACACCTATAGCCCTGACCCAGCCTCTAGGGATGTCATGTCCCATGTCTTCTTCCCTTTTTTGTCAGGAAGCTTTCCTAGAGTATCAGTTTTCCAGAGCTTCTGTAATGGTGTCACACACTGGGTGCCACACACTGGGTGGCTCAAACACAGGAATGTGTTGTCTTTCCGCCTGGAGTCCAGAAGTCCGAGATCAAGCTGTCAGCAGCATTGACTCCTCGGAGGGCTGTGAGGGAAGGTTGTGTCCAGGCCTCTCTCCTTGGTTATAATTAGCCATCTTCTCCCTGTGCCTTTGCACGGTCTTCCCTCCGCGTGTGACTCTGTTTCTGATGTTCTTCCTCATATAGGAACACCGGTCATATTGGATTAGGGCCCATCCTAATGTCCTCATTTTAATTTTATTACTTCTGTAAAGACCCCATCTCCAAATAAGGCACATTCTGAGGGGACTTCCAGGACTTCAACATATGGATTTTGGGGGGAAACACAACTCAGCCCATAACAAGGGAGCAGAAGAGGGGTGGTGGAGCACAGACTCCAGGCGCCGGGGGACTGCCCTCACTCATACCCACCTTGCCTGGCAAGTCTTGCCTGTTCAGGGCACCCCAGTTGTCCTGGTCTCCATGGGGAAGGGAATGGTGGGTGTCCCTCAGACAATGTGGGAGTGACAGAGAGTAGGTGACACCTACTCAGTAGGTGTCCGGGAGCTTGTACATGCAGACCCAAGAAGTTTATCATTGTCCTCTGTGTCCACACCCCTCTGGAGGAAAACTGTCCCAGCCACAGCCCCAGCTATGACCCGCACTGGTCCATGACCATGCTGTCTCCCTCCACAGGGATTCGAGTTGACCCAAAGGCAGGTGTCCATGGGCTGGCCAGTAATCAATGACTTAACCCAGAAAGATGAACTGGGTCAATCAAATTCGGCCTGCAAATTTGCACTATGACACACATAAAGAATCAGCCAGTTAGTGAAGAAGCCATGGCCCTACACAGAGGCATGCCATAGGATGGATCGGGGCCCCAGGAGGACCGACCATGCCACAGCCTCGTGCAGGCTGAGGTCAGGAGGGGGGAGCCACAGCTGAGCGGAGCAGAGAAAGGAGCTGATGAGCAGCGGCAGCAGACCCGCGGCGACGAAGCTGTAACTTGTGGCCGTGACACAGGTGGAGGCCAGAGACAGCCTTGGAGTTGCCCGCACTTCCTCCTCATCCCAGCCCCCACCCATCCACATCCTGCCAGTTCGCCTTTTCCCGGAGTTGGCTGAGCGGGTCCCTGCTCTTCATAGCTAACAAGACTGACGGGAGCAGGACATAGAGTTTGGGACCCCAGAACCTGCTCACTCCCAGACCCTCACACGTGCGTGAGCACACACACAACATGCTTACAACTACGGGGAACACGTGCAACAGAGGGACATGCATCTGCACCTTCTATGTAAACACATGCCCAGGCTCACACAGCCACTCACGGGCACACACGTGTGCACTCACATGCAGTGGTCACATAGATATACGTGCAGATACACACTCACACACTGACTCCAAAGAGAAGAGCTATTTCCGCCCCCTCCCCAAAGCTGCTGTCACTTAAAACATGGTTCTTGTGAAGCAAAGGAAATCCGAGTTCTTCCGTTCTCACCATTTCCTTCTAATTCTGGGTGAGAGATACAAGGTAGTTCTGAGGCAAGACAGAGAGACTCTCTGGCCTTAAAAGTCTGTGTGTTTGTTTGCTTTTCTTCATGATGACAACCGTCTAAATATATCCCAGAAAAGCAAACACGAACAGTCACCCAAAAATGCATCCTCCCTCAGCCATGCTCTTTCTCCTGACTTCAGCACCGAAGAGGAGGGAGGGAAATGTGGTAGATGCACTGACCCACATCCAGCCCCTGACGCCGCAAGACCCTAGGTCCTGCTGCCCCGCCCTCTGCCCTCAACCCATCTGGCCCCACCCACAGACAGGAAACGAGAATTTTGTCCTTCCTTGGTGTCCGGCTAATCACGTTAGGGCCAGACGGAGGGCCTACGGAGCCATCAGCCCTACTATGGGCACGTTTTCCAATTACACAGCGTAGCCACACCTGGCAGCCAGACTTTCAAGGCTGTCACCACGTCATGCCTGCCTATTACCTCTCTCTTGCTGGACCTAGGGGTGCGGCGGGGGGGGGAGGGCATGGTCTCCCCAAGCTGTGGCCAGAGCAGCCTTCACAGGCATGTGACATGGGGCTCTGAGCTCAGGGCCCCCACCTCGGCTTAGTTTCATGCTCTCGTGTCTTGAAAATCTTAGTGATTTCTGAACAAGGAGCCCTGTACTTTTAGTTTGTACTTGGCCTGGCAAATCATACAGCAGATCCTGCCTGTGACACAGCATTTTTTTTTTTATAAGAAAACACACAGAATCTAGCCCATGACGCAGAACCTTTTCCCCAAAGGAAAAGGTGCTGCTCCTGGTGAGAGATGCACCTGAGCCAGGGCTCTGGGGGCCTGTGCCCCTCTCCACCCCTCCCCTTCCTCTTCTGGAGGTCCAGTTCCGGCTGCTGCCACCCTCACATCAGCCCCTAGGGGGCGCTGTGCTCCCTTTGTGCTCAGAAGTGTGGGCCCAGATCCCACCCCTGGTAAGGCTCACCAGGACTTCTGTGGGGGATTGAACTGCCAACAGGAGCTCCAAGGAAATGATCCCCAAACCAAGGAGCGACGGGAGAGTTTTTTCCCCCCAAAAACGTTCTGCTCCCCTACGATGTTCTTCTCACACTTTTCCACAAGCCTGGCCCATCTTCAGCCCCCGGCCATGGAAATGCCCCTGGTATAACCTGACCTCTTCTCCTACAGGACAAAAGGAGCCTTCTGTACTCAGCGTCTGAATGAGGACCTTGGCGGAAACAGATGGTGCCCTCGGGGGTTAACTGAAGAGGGTTAAGGAGAATGGCAGCAGTCTTCAGAGGTGTGGGCAGGGTAGGGGTATGCACCCCCACACAGCAAGAGTGGGTGCTCTTCCTACTCTTACAGCTAGAGGGGCTCAGAGCAGGGTGCTTCCAAACCTCGCTGCCACTGCCATGGGGGTGGGCTGCCCAGCAGGATGGACAGCCACAGCACAAAGGACCCCCTGTAGGGCCCACAGCCCAGGAGGGAGGGAGCCTTTGGGGGGCAGGGGGAAGGCTTAGGGAAAAGACCTCCATTTCTTCCCCACTGCCCCCCTGTTGTCAGATATTCTGCAGAGGGCAGAAGAGCCACTGATGTGGTCCACACAGCAGGCCAGCGAAGGAGAATAAGCAGAAGAAGGAGGAGAATAAGCAGCACACTCACGCTCAGCCTCACCCTGATCTGGATACCCCGGGCTGCCTACTGGCCCTCTCTCTCACCAGCTCACACCCTTCCCCCAGTCTCTGGATGCCTCGGGCACTGAAACAGACCACACCTTGTACTTCCCCACTTAATTATTCCTTCACTGATGTGAAAGAGAAGGGAGAAAGGTGTCCCTCAAAGATGTGTCCAGCCTCGCCTCCTCCCGTCCAGTTCCTGGAGGGTCATCGAGACTGACATCCTTCAGAGGCACCTGGGTGGCTGTCGGTTAAGCATCTGACTCTTGATTTCTGCTGTTTATGATCTCACGGCTGTGGGATCCAGCCCCACATCGGGCTCCACACTGACATGTGGAACCTGCTTGGGATTCTCTCTCTCCCTTTCTCCGCCCCTCCTCTGTTCATGCTCACTTTCTCTCTTCCTCTCTTTCAAAATAAACAAATAAACTGAAGAAGAAGAAGAAGAAGAAGAAGAAGAAGAAGAAGAAGAAGAAGAAGAAGAAGCAAAGAAAGAAAGAAACTCTGGCCTCTTTCAATAGCCTCAGCCCCTCGTGACCAGCATGTGAGGGAGTTGACCTCACTGCCCTAGAAGAGCCTAGGATGGGCCTTGATTGACCTTGTAGCCTTGAACTAGCAGAGATCCCATCCATTCGAGGGCATTTGGTTGGCCATGGCTTCCTGGAGTAATGTGCTGGGGAAGATTCTGGCTCTGGTTTCTGCCCGCAGAGGTACCAGGGTGGGTGAGCCGGTGGGAGGAGAAACATGCTTGTGTGCTCATATTCGACCTTTCCACCCTGCTCATCCACCCCCTCCACTGGGCTATTCCAGGAGTCTGCCTCCCAGCTGGGGCTCGGCCTCTCCATGAACCTCAGCTCCCTGGGATGGTGCTCTGGAGCCCCTCATTAGCTGGGGTGCTGCTGTCAGAGACCACCCACTCACCCGTGCTGTGCTTTGTCCCATAAACCCAAACTCTGCTCGTTGCTGTCACCTGCCCAGCTCCCTGGGGCACTGGCCTTTGCTGTAGGCACACTTTGCTGTAGGGACGGGGCCCAAAGTTCAGCACGTCTGCTCACTTCCACCATGCCTGGACCATGCCTGGTGTCAGAGGGAAAGGCACAGGCCAGAAAGGTCCTCAAAATGATCCCAATAACAAATTTTGATGATTTCTGTGGCCAGCCACTGAGGCAAATACATTTCATCTATTTTCTCATTTAACATTTGCGATAATCTTACCAAGTAGTGCTATTATGATCACCCTCATTTTACAGGGAAGAAAACTGAGTCACACAAAGGCCAAGTCATTCTATAAAGGACACATAACTAGTAAGAGGCAGAGGTTGGATTTGAACCCAAGGAGGCTGGCTGTACAGCCTGACCTCTTAGCCTCTACTATACTATATGCCTCCTTTGGCCACCCTGGGAACTTCGCAGTAACTTTACACTCCAAGCTTCCAGTGCCCCAGCCTAAGGCTCTACCTGGACCAAATGAACAAATACAACTAACATCTATAAGAGCACCAAATCTGCTCCAGACACACACTAGTGCCTTGCCAACTCTCTTAAACTCTTGGTGCCCTTTAGGGGCACCTGGGTGGCTCAGCTGGTTTAATGTCTGACTTCAGCTCAGGTCATGATCTCACGGTTCAGAAGTTCGAGCCCTGTTTCAGGCTCTGTGCTGACAGCTCAGGGCCTGGAGCCTGCTTCAGATTCTGTGTCTTTCTCTCTCTCTCTCTCTCTCTCTCTCTCTCTCTCTCTCCTCAGCTCCTCGCCCACTCATTCTCTGTCTTTCTCTCTGTCTCTCTCTCAAAAATAAATAAACATTAAAAATTTTTTTCTTAAAAACAACTCTTGGTGCCCTACAAGTTAGTGCCCATTACCAGCAGTATTTTATAGATGAAGAAATCAAGGCATAGAAGTGAGCTAGCTTGCCCAAGATCACACAGCTAGGAGGTCGTAGTAGCCAGAATTTGAACTCAGGCCCCTTGCTGCCCCAGCCACTGGGCCATACTGCCCTCCCGCCTCCTGGCTGCCTTCATGAGACACAGAATCCACAGGACATGCCTAGGCCGCCCGGGAGCCAGCCTCCCCTTAGGTTCTACACGTTGCCAGAGCTGTACAGACCGCCCCCTGTTTCAATTCCCTGGTGAGCCTGACCTTCTGAACGTGACCACAGCAAGAGTGTGATTAATGAGCCAATTATTTCTGTAGAAGACATCGTGCAAAATAAATAGCCCATTTCCCTTCAATTTACTGTTTTAATAAATAAATACCACTCCGTGCTCTGGTTTTGTTTATTGCTGCTCATACCTGAAAGTTTGTGATGAATCTTCGTAGTGTTCATTTCCAAAATTAATCAGATCTGCCCGATCACTTTGAAATATAGGACTGCATTTGTCCTTCGATGTTAACAGCAAGCCAGGCAGGCAGGGCTGCAGGGAAAGGCAGGCCTGGGGGAAGGGTGAGCAGAGGGCAGGATGCTCAGAGCTCTGAACCCATGGCTTTGGAGGCGCAAGTGCCCACACATGAGAAATGTGGTCAGGGAGGCTAACTGCAGCTTTGTGATTGATGGTTCAAGGAAAATCACCAGAGGGACAAGGGCATAGGAGGGGAAGAAACTTCCTTCTCTTCTTTAAACTTGGGCAGGGGCGCATGGGTATCTCAGTCCGTTAAACGCCCAACTCTTGATTTCACCTCAGGTCATGATCTCTCAGTTTCATGGGTTCGAGCCCCACGTCGGGCTCTGAGCTGACAGTGTGAAGCCTGCTTCAGATTCTCTCTCTCTCTCTCTCTCTCTCTCTGCCCCTCCCCTGCTCACTCTCTCTGTCTGTCAAAATAAATACATAAACTATAAAAAAAATAAAAATAAAAACATAAACTGGGTCAGACTGACCAAACTGAGGAGACTGAAAGAATAGTATGTCCAAACCTCACCAAGTGGACGAAACTCAAAATAGATCTTTACCTCCTGTCCAGACGTGACAAAGGATTGCAAAGTCATGCATTCCACACAGTATCTTTTGCAGATCCCTGGGTGTAGGCACGGAATGAAAGGGCGAAGGCCAGGTGTCTCCTGTGGGGCACTCACCAGCTGAAGGAAAGTCTTAGGTAGGGTGGTAGGCCATCAGGGTTTAATGTAACCAGAAGTAAAAGAAATTCAACAATGAGATGTTTCTGATATGCGTTTATATCCTACATATCCCTCTTGACATCCATCTTATTAAGTTTCACAAAAGCCCATGAGATAAATATTGAGTACCCATTTTACAGATGAAGAGAGGGGAGGTTCAGATAGGATCAAGAACTTCCCCAACATTCTAAAACTAGTAAGAGGAAGTGAAATAGTTCAGATATGTATCTATGCCTTCCGACTCCAAGACCAATGTTGTTATAGTTTCTCACATAGATATGGGTGTGCATGTGTGCGTGTGCATGTGTGTGTGACTGCCTGAGACAGTCAAGGAACGCCACAGGAAAGAGGTGGTGATTATAATCTGGGCTTTGTGGGGTGAATAGGAGTTTTCTGGAAAAGGCAGGAGAAAGACATGTCAGCAAGAAAGAAGAAAGGGGAGGAGAGACAAGAAATGATCAAGCCTGGTGAATGACTGGATGTGAAGAGTAAGAGAGATAGGAGAGACTGCCCTGTCTCTTCTCTGCCCTCAGGTCCTCCCTTGGCTCTCACCTTACTGGCCTCTAGAACAAAGCCCACTCCTCCAGTGAAGATTGACTAGCTGACTGACTTCCCATGATTCTCCACACCTCCACTGCCCAGACTAGTCAGGGGGACCAGACCCCTCTGCCGGGCCAGTGCAAAGGGGAATTGCCAATATAGGAGCAGGCTGTGTTTTCCACTTACACATGCTTCATGAAACTTCCTCATAATCAAGGGGAAACACACAAATATAAAGGCTAGGCCTTCGTAGAGTCTTGTACCACCACCACCACCACTCCCCCCTGGGGAAAAAGCTCGGCTCAGAGCCTCGGCTGCCAGGCCTCAAGTCTGCGCCCTGGGAGGGTATCCCCTTCTTCAGTCTGTGCAAAGAGATGTGGCATGGAGTCCCCAACTGGAATGTCTAGCATTAAAAACATTTTTTTTGTTCGTTTTTGAGAGACAGAAAGAGATGCAACATGAGTAGCAGAGAGAGAGGGACACATAGAACCTGAAGCAGAGAACCCAAAGCAGGCTCCAGGCTCTGAGCTGTCATTGCAGAGCCCAACATGGGGCTTGAACTCATCTACCGTGAGATCATGACCTGAGCCGAACTCAGGTGCTTCACCGACTAAGCCTCCCAGGTGCCCCTGGAATGTCCAGCATTTAAAACGAGACCATGCCCTACACCTCAGTTATCACTGAAGCCCCCTTCCCTGTCTCCCTCCCTAACCTCGCACACCAGTGCTTCCCAGCAGTGATCCACTGTAGCCCTGCCCTCACCCCAATTTGAGTTACTAGAGTGTTTGTAAAATGCAGATCTGGGGCCTCCTTGCTGCAGCTTTCCCTGATTGGGATCACCCAGCTAATGCGTATCAGTCCTTTGGGATTCAGCTTAAAATCTTTCTCCTCTGAAAGCGGTCCCTGAGCCTCCAGGACCAGGCTAGTGCCCCTCCCCCCTGCACTGTGATCGGCCGTGGACTTGTGCACAAGCCCAGCATGACTGTGGGCTCTGTGAGAGCAGCCACCTGGCTTCCTTCATCAGCTTTCCCAGTATCAGATCAAAGGAAGAAAGGGAGGGAGGGAGAAAAGGAGGGGATGGAGAGCATGTGTTTGGCTGCTACTTTCCCAGCGGGTGAGGATTTAGACCAATTCTGCCTCCCACAGGCTCAGCATCTGAGTTTCAGGGTGACCCTGAGCTGCAGCCATGACTCTCAGACATAGAACCCGGTAGGTATAAGGTGGACTGTCCACCTCAAACTCTTGGTTAACAATCCATTCCCACTAGGGCTGCAGCCCTCCTAGGCCTGGGCCTGGACCCCCTCTGGGCCTTGCTGGGGACCCTCCTCCTTGGGACCCTGCTCTCTATAAGATAATCCCTTTCTGAGACTCCACCCACATGTTGACCCATCCTTAACACCTTGGGACTCCCACTCTGGTAGCTGAAAGACCAATATCCACTTTGCCCATGTGAGTGTGTGTGTGTATGCCCCACGTGTGTGAGCATGTATTCAAGGGCAGACGTGAAACGTGTTTGTGAGTGTGGAGTGGTATGCTTGCTTGTGTGAGTGTGCCTGTGTGCAAGAAGGGTGCTATTTATGACCCTAAGCAGCACTTGGGAATATGTTGTGGAATGAGTCTGTATACCTGTGAATATATATATATATATATATATATATATATATATATATACACACATATACATATATACACATATATGTATAGGGTGCGCATGTATGTGTAGCCATGTTTTGTGTATGTGCATGTATATACAAGTTTGTTCTTTTGATACTGGTGTGACTGGACTTGTTTTTATTCCCATTTATATGTATTTTATTCCCATCAAGCAGTTCTTTGGAAGGTCTCCCCAGAAGTCTTGAAGACTTCTAACCACCTGTACTGACCCTCCTTCTAGGCTATGAGAAACCCGAGTGTAGCAACATTACTTGATTGTTTTGTATGCCTGGCTCCTAGCCCAGTGCCTGGCATACAACATTGTATTCATTCATCCATTCATCCATCCATCCAGCACATGTGTATCAATCATCTGGGTGCTGTACGCTGAGGATATGACAGGGAATACAAAGAGACACAGTCACTGCTTCCATAGACCTTATGATCTGGTGAAAAGACAAGTATTAATCGAGTAATTAAACCAACGATGTAAAATTGCAAGTGTAGCAAGTGCTAAGAAGAGGGCACACAGAATTCTGACAGAATAAAAGGCGGATGAACCTCGTCAGGGAAATAAGAGACAGATGCCAAGGAAGTGACATTTGAGATGTTATATATGATGCGAAGGATTAACGAGAGGAGAGAGGATGTCTTTCCCATCTGGGGGAACAGCCTATGAAGATGCAGGTGGGAGGGCCTCTAAGGAAGCTCATAGAGAGGGGGTCAAAAGAGTGAAGACGTAGAAACTGAGGGTAGAAGGTAAAAGGCAGGTGGTACCCTACTCATTGCAGGGCCTGCATGAACTTGGTCAAAGATGGGGCCTGTATCCTCAGAGTGAGGAGGTGACATAAAGAGTTGAGCAGGTGACATGATTAGTGTTGTGTTTGGCTACTAAGTGAAGTTGACTAGGGGAAGGGAAACCCTTCCATGGAGAGATCAAGTAGGAGGGGGGGTGATGGTAGCTTGGACTAGAGTCATGGCAGTGAAGATGGAGAGAAGACTAAATTCCAGAGACACACAGCAGGTGAAGTAGATGGATCACGGCAGTGGCTTGAATAGGGAGCGTGAGGAAGATAGAGAGTTGCGGGTAGAGAGATTCACTGGTATGGAGAACACTTCAAGAGAACCAGTTTTGGAAGCGAGATCCTGAACTCAGTCTCAAACCTATTGAGTTTGAGAGCCCTTGAAGCTTCCCAGAAGGAGATGTCAGAAGAATCTGACAATCTGACAGCAGGATATGTGGGTGTGGAGCATGCTCACAGCAGGGGATTAATAGTGTGTCCTAAATTGATGTTCCCAGCTCCTCTCTCCTCTACCATATCTTTTCATCAGGAGATAACGATGGTTCTTAGAAAATTTAGAAATAGACATGACTCACCTTGGATAGAGGCTGTGGAATGAGAAGTCTCTATAAACCCAAGTCATTACTGACTGCCAGGTGTACAGAATTTTACAGCTCACACGGGGCTCTAATTCATTTGAGCTTCACAATAACCTGGGATTATTACTTCCATTTGAGGTTACATGGTTTGTCCTGAGAAGTCATGGATTGGATCAAGTGTAAACTATTCTCTTATTATCATCTATCTTCTGAAAGAATTGGAAGAGCGAAAAGCATCCTTGTGAGACGTGTGAACTCAATCCACCTTACATATATCTTTGAGCACAAATTGAAAAGGCAAGGAAGGTCCTGCAAAGACACATGGAAAAGTCCTTGCCCTTGAGGACATCATAGTCTAGGGAACAAGAGTTCCAGTCGATTATAATATATGAAACAATGTGGAGAATGCTGTATAAGCTCCGTGCAAATAAAGTTTCTCTGATTTTAAAAATACCAAATGTCTAGTATAAGCAAATACATAATATAGAACATAGAAAGGAAAAGAGAAATCACCCAAGAACCACTCAGAGGGAACCCTATCACTACTTTGTTTAATTTTGGTATGTGCTTATATTGGACTTTTCGGTTACTTAAGTCAATATATTGTCTTTTATGTGCAAGCCGGTTTCATTTGAAGTTTCTGTCATTTGTAATCAAAAGAAGCTTGATTAACAAGGTTGTTTTGAGAATTGAATCAATTAAAGTATACAAAATGCTTAACACAGTACCTGGTATATAGCAAGTACAGATAGTCCCTAGCTTACGATGGCTTGAACTACAATTTTTCAACTTTACCATGGTGCAAAAGCAATGCCCCATAAATAGAAAACATGCTTTGAACTTGGAATTGTGTGAGTTTCTGAACTAGCGATATGTGGGATGATCCTCTCCTACAATGCTGGGCAGTGGTCACAGGCCGCAGCGCCCAGTCAGCCACGCCATCACAAGGGCAAGGAACAAACACAGACATTCTGTCTCCATACACCCATTCTGATTTCCAGGGTCCAATATTCAGTAAATTGTGTGAGATATTCGACACTTAATTATGAAATAGGCTTTGTGTGAGACAATTTTGTCCAAATGTAGGCTAGTGTCAGTTTTCTGAGCATATTTAAAGGATGCTAGTCTAAGTTATCAAAGTTTGGTAGGTTAGGTGTGGTAAATGCACTTTCAACCTATGACATTTCCCTCTTATGGTGGGTTTATGGGGATATAACCCCACAGCAAGTTGAGGAAGATCTGAACTCAATATCATTGACTACTATAATTCTTATTGTTCAATCTGTTGGATTGGTGGGGCCAGGCATGCAGAAGCCTATTCACATGAAACTCTGAAGAGCTTCCTGAAGGGACACCTGGGTGGCTCAGTTGGTTGAGTGACTTCGGCTCCTGTCATGATCTCGTGGTTCATGAGTTCAGGCCCTGTGCTGGGCTCCGTGCTGACAGCTCAGAGTCTGGAGGCTGCTTCAGGTTCTATGTCTCCCTCTCTCTCTGTATCTCCCCCACCTCAAAAATAACTGAACATTATATTGAAAAAAATGAAGAGCTTCCTGGAAAAAAACCACTCCTAAGGGAAGAGGAATCCAAGCACATAAGATTCAGTAAGAAAGGCTTAGTCAGCAGGACAAGGGATAATTCGAAGGAGAGCCCAGTGTTTGCCAGTCAGAACTGTCTCCTGGTTCTGCCTCACTGTAAGTCCAGGTGCCTGCTCTGTGGAGGGTGGGGGGGTGAGAAGAAAAGGGGAGGCTGGAAGTAAAATCCAGTAGCCCTGATTTCACCCTGTGCTCTGTCTTCAGGCTGCCTGCTAACGTGGCTCAGCGCAGGAAGGAGAGAGACATGGTCTTTCCTGCAACAGAGCACCGGAAACTGTCACTTTGAGTCATCCTGTGCCGAAAGGTCAGTTAGGACTGGCTTGCTCTGAGGGGCCCAAGAGCTCAAAGAAACAAGTTTACTGTCTTTAAAATATCATTCCTGAGCATTCAACCCAAGCTCTGGTGGAGAAAATAAAATAAAATGCCTCAGGAATGAATCACCTAAAGAAAACAAGTATATATGTATGTATGTATTTATCACTCCTCAAAGTACACCAGTAGCAGCTGTGGTTTGCTCCTATGAAGCTAATGGATCCTCATAAAATTTTCAGCATAATTTTGAGCTCATATGCCCCATCTGTTATGCTACTGAGTTAACCAATAGCTCTGTGACATGCTGAGAATTGCCATTTGATGAAGAACTAAACATATTTGAGTTGACACTTTTATAATTTTTCATCTTCCATGCTTGTCTACATGGGGGCAAAGGCTGTCTGTCGTGAAGCCAGCTTCAGTGTTAGAAGACTTTGTCAAAGATGTTCGTATCCACTCCTTCTCTCCCAGGGGAGCCAGTGCTCGCCTGGCTCATCCCTGAGACGTGGCCCCAGCACAACTTTGGAAGAGGCAAAAGAAACAGACGTGAGCTCCAGCTTATCTGAATTGGATTCTACCTGTTTCCCTCAATTCTTTCCTGAACCAGCAGCAAGAGCATTCAAGTCTCAGCTCTTGTTGGTTTTCTAAGCTCCGAATGTTGCTCTCATATGAAGCAATCCTCCTTCTATGAAAGGCCAAACTTCATCCCCAAATTCCCTGAATTTCTTGTATAAGCCCCTTGTTTCAACCCTGACTCTGAACTGTTGCATCTGAGACCACCGACAGCTCTGAACGCAGCTAAATTGTCTTGTGTTTCATTTTCAGAGAGATAATGGGGTGGGCAGAAGTTAAGAGTATGGATCAAAGCAATTATAAGAGAAACACTATATACAACCAGATGACAATACTTGTGATGCTCTGTTGTTAGTAGCATGCATATTAAGGATTGTTATGTCTTCTTAGAGAATTGACATCTTTATTAGTATGTGATGGCCCTCTTTGTCCCTAGGAACTTTTCTTGGTCTGAAGTCCTCTCTGTCTGAAATTTGTACAGCTACTCCTGCTTTCTTTTGGTTAGCATTAGCATGGTATATCTTTACCTATCCATTTACTTTTAATCCATGTCTTTTTAAAAAATTTTTAATGTTTATTTATTTTTGAGAGAGAGAGAGAGCATGTACACGCAGGGGAAGGGCATGGAGGGAAGGAGACATTGAATCTGAAGTAGGGTCCAGGGTCTGAGTTGTCAGCACAGAGTCTGATGCTGGGCTCGAACTCACTTACTACAAGATCATGACCTGAGCCAAAGTTGGATCTTAACCAACTGAGCCACCCACTGCAGCATGTCTGTGCGTGTCTGCTCTTGTGACCTCATGAAACCTGACTCAATCAGGCCCTCTATCCCTGCAGGTGCCTTGCTTCAAACAGATATCCAAGGACCCTGGGTTTCACAGAGTCCTGGTGACTCTATCCTTTGCCGATCCTTGCAAAATGCGTCTTGAGAAACCTTGGAAGCAGCTGTCCTAGTTACTAGATATGACCCTTTAGTTCTGGACTCTTTCTATCTGCCCCCTCAGCAGCTGCCTCAGGCCCCATCTGCCATCCCCAAAGCACAAGGCCACACATGAGATGACACTACCAGCAGGTGCAGACAGGGCCTTCCAGGTGCATAGGCAGCTCTGCCTGGGGGAGGCCGTGCCTGACTGGGGGTTTCTCATCCATCATCACCGCTGTACTGATGGTGCACCTTCAAACTGCAGCCCCTCTAAATGAAGAGATGGCCATTTAGCTGCAATACACAAACCCAATTTGGGAACCCAAATGATGTGGCTCCGGTCTCATTGGCAGGAATTATGGCACTTGAATCAGGCACAATCTGCCGAATAAGTGAAATTGTCGACACAGCGAAATGTGTTTGAAAACATGATGTGATCTATGGTTAAAGCCTATGGATTCTGCATCCACCTCAGAAATATTCTACTTCCAGAGCAATTTCTTCACTAACTAGCTGTCTCTTGAATGGACCATATGTCTTTTTCATTACTATGTCAGCCCTGCCTCCATTGGCAGCCGTTCTCAGCTGCTGGGCGCATGGATTCCTCATCCAAAGGCCCAGACCTGCCCAGGTCCTGGGGCCATGATTCACGGAGGCTCCTTTGGCCTCCTGTATGTGTACATATTGGTCCCTGATGTAAACTCCCACCCCGGTGATTTTGAGTGGGTCTTGCCTTGTTGATAACACTGTACCCTGCCACCTGCCAGCTGCCTGGCATGTGGACTTCTGGGCACCACTTCACTGGGCTCCCCATCATTGTGCTACAATGGGATTCACTGGTTAGTTCATGCAGGCATCCGTTTATTCAATAAATACTTACAGAGCATCTGCTAACGCCACATGCTTTCCTGTGCCCTAGAGACACAGTGGTGAACAAGGGGACCTAATCCCCCCTCTCAGAGGTTCTGGGCCAAGACAGCCACATAAGGCCCAACACAAGGCAGGCATGGTGTTCTCAGTTCCTTCACATGTAGACAGAGTAAGGAAACAAAGGCTTGGGGGCATGACAAGCTTCAGCCACAGTCGAGGGAAGCCGCTGCCACTGGGAGCTCTGTGTGAGCCTGAGTCTCCTGTGACTTGTGCCCACAGCCGCCTATATGTCTCTGGCATGAAAGTGATCACCCTATGTGGCTACCCTTGTTAAACGTTTGGTCTGCCCCTGTCTCCAGCCGACAGTCTCAGGAGGTAGAGATCATGTCTGTGTCACTTAGTCTGTCTAGACCATGGTCACAGGCTACTCTATCATTCTCTCCAGACTGGGGACAACTATTACACTCTCTGCCTCCCTTTGGTTGTGGTCTCTTCCCTGGGTGGGTGCCCTTGTTTCATCCACTTTAGGCCACAGGAAGAGAAAGATACTTGCGCCCTGATCCAGGTCCAGCTTACCAGGCTTCCACAGTTAATTTTCTGAGTCCAGATCCAGGAGATCTTTTTTTTTCTTTTTAATGTTTATTTGTTTATGAGGCAGAGAGAGAGAGAGAGAAAATGTATGTGCATGCACGTGTTCAGGGAAGGAGCAGAGAGAGAGAATCCTAAGCAGGCTCTGCACTGTGAGTATAGAGCCCCACGTGGAGTTCGACACCCCTGAACCGTGAGATCAGGACCTGAGCCAAGATCAAGAGTTAGGCCCTTAACCAACTGAGCCACCCAGGCACCCTAATCCAGGAGATATTTGTATGTGTGACTGGACCAAACAGCAGGACTATGCTGGCCCACAATTTCTGGGTTGTCTGCACATGGGCCCTTCCAATGCTGGGTTCCTCCACTTAGTTCTCTGCTACCCACCTCTATGGCCATTGCCACAGTCTTGGCAGCATCTGCCCATACCCGCTTCTGGGACTGTGGGAGGTGTCGTAATAGCTACCCCTGGAATAGACACCACCCAGGCTCAGAATGCTGGTCCAGAGGCAGGTGAGGCTGGCCCTTGCCCAAGGAACTTCTCAGCAGGGTGCCCAAGATTTACAATAACACCACTCACTTTTTGGAAGACAGAGGATGAGACTTTCTTTGTAACACATTTAGAGTGTGCCAGAGACATGGCAAAGCCAAAAGCCCTTAAAGAGTCATGCAAGGGGGACCCCTGGCTCAGTCGCTTATGTGTCCAACTCTTGATTTTGGCTCAGGTCGTGATCTCAAAGTTTGTGACTTTGAGCCCCACATCGGGTTCTGTGCTGACAGTGCAGAACCTGCTTGGGATTCTTTCTCCCTCCCTCTCTGTCCCTCCTCTACTTACTCTCTCTCTCTCTCAAAATAAATAAAAACTTTAAAAAAAGAGTCATGCAAGATCTAGGTGAAAGGTTATGTCGGAGCCAGTGTCTGTTCCTATAACAATGGACTCTGGAGAAGGCATTTTATCAGCAAGATGCCTAACAACAAAAATGGTAACTAATGCCAGGCATATAACTCCTACATCATGTATATTAGCTCCTTGAAGTCTCAACAAACCTACCATGTCAGTGCTAGTATTATGCCTATATTCCTGATGAGAAAACTGAGGTACACATGGCCAATAGAAAGAACCTCATACTCACCAGAGTTTGCCATTATTTGTAGTAAGAAAGATATCT
This sequence comes from Crocuta crocuta, assembly GCF_008692635.1. Taxonomy (NCBI): domain Eukaryota; kingdom Metazoa; phylum Chordata; class Mammalia; order Carnivora; family Hyaenidae; genus Crocuta; species Crocuta crocuta. The sequence continues at coordinate 8,621,036 of NW_027529526.1, forward strand.
AGGAAATAGAAATATCAGAATACCACAACGGAACTTAGAAGGATGTTGTCTCCATGTCCCAGCAAGATGTAGGGTGAGGGCAGACAGGAGAATTTGGAAATGAGATGTGATTATTTCTGAAACGCATGTGTTTTCAGCTGCATTGTACTGTCTACCACCCCTCTCAGAAAGAGGCTCTGCAGCCCATCGAAGCAGCATTCCCAAACTTGGCTGCACATTTAGAATCAGCAGGGGAGATTTAAAAAATTCCAATGCCCAGATCAGTGGAATCAGAATCTCTGGGGGCAGATGCAGCCACCAGCATGAGTTAAAGCCCCAACTGATTTAAAGCAACACTTGATCCCTGCCATGGAAAGCTTTATGGCTCGAAGCAAAGGTGAATGTGGCTGTTGAAATCCTGATCAGCAAATGCGAGTAGCTAATCACAAGTCACGTCTTCTGGAGAATGAACTGCCTGAGAAGGAAGGCACAGACAACACACCAATAAGAAGTGTGTGATGACAACGGGGTCCCAGAATGCCTGACCCCCCCCAAGCACGACAGAATGGAAGCATGGCTTGAAAACCTCAAAGGCAATATTTGCAGGTTGGAAGCTGAAGGTGTTTGATCCACAGAGAGGCAAAGCAATTTCAGAGACCACGGATGCTGCTGACGAGGTAAATGCTTCTGTGGGCAGAAGAGAAATCCTGCAAACGAAGCACAGCTACCGGGGCAGGCAGGTCACTGGTACCTGGTGTCAGCCAGTGAGTTTTCTCCCTGTGGCTGCATCGTCCCACGTAACAGCCCTTTGGCCATAGCGTGCACGCCTGAAGTCTGATGCCAGAGCGGGAAATAAAAACACTTTGAAGCAGAAATTCCTAGGTTCCAAATCTTTCTTGATACACACTAGCTCTAACTACCCCCTCTGAGACTTTGCTTCTTTGTCTGGAAAAGGGGATCACTAATTCATTTAACAATTATCTTTTGAAGGCATCAGAATTGGCAAAGAGGAAGTCAAACTTTCACTTTTTGCAGACTACATGATACTCTATATATATAGAAAACCCGACAGACTCCACCAGAAGCCTACTAGAACTGATNAAACTATTTGTAAAAAAATAAATAAAAAATAATAAAAAATAAATAAATAAAACCAATTATCTTTTGATCACCTGCCATATTCCAGGCATTGTTGTAGATGCAGGGGATATAAGAGGAAACAACATGGATGAAAACTCTTATTTTCATGGGATGCATATGTTCTTTGGGGGAAATAGTGAACTAACAAACAGGTAAAATATATAGCCTGTCAGAATGTGATAAGTGCTGGGAGGGCATATAAAGCAGGGGAAGGAGATAAGGACTCTGGAAAAAGAGGGATGCAATTTTATAGGATGATCTTCTCTCCCTGAAAAGATGATATCTGAGCAACTATCTGGATGAGAGAAGGGAGCAAGCCAGGTGGAAATATGGAAGCCAGGTGTTGGAGGCAAAGAGAGGGGCAGGTGCAAAGGCCCTGAAACAGGAATGTGCTCTGTGTGCTTTGCTTAGGAATGACCTTATCTACCATCTAGAGACTGTGTGTGTATATACGTGTGTGTGTGTGTGCGTGTGTGTGCATGTGTGTATATATGTGCATATAATTTGGGGAAAGCATGAAAATAACTTGGGAATGCCCCAACAGAGTTGAATAATTTGAGACCCATCCCTCCCAAAGGAGAGGCTGTCACCTCTTCTGAATGGCAAAAATGAGAGACTTGTAGCCCAGTTAGTGGCCTTTATGAGCTACTTTAGGCCCCCACAAGAACCAAAGGCCCCTTGCATTAATGAAAGGGGTCACTATTTGGTAAAGTGATGAGGTCAAAACTTCCAACCTAGAAAAATGTCCTTTCCTCAAATGAGTCTGTGCCAGGTTGCCTCTGAGAAAAAAGGACTGCGCCCATGAAGAAGGGCACTTGCTTCTCAGATAAGTTTGTGAAGGAGGCAGTCAGAGCCCCTTGCAGGGGAGAGATGGAAGAAGACTCCATCCCATAGACACCCTTACCCCTCCCTCCCAGGGACAGCAGAACCACCATTATCAGCTGAAAGGAAGCCTACAGTGCTCTGGTTGACAAAACCTAAAGGATCTGAGGGGTGGAATCTCATCTTCTTGTGAAGAACCAAGGATGAGGACAAAGCCCAATAGAGTTGAGAGGGTACCAGGTGGAAGCAAGACTGAGGTCTGAAGCCATGCGGGCTGCTTCTCTGAGGTTCTTCCCTTATATGCACAGGGAATGACCACAGTAAGTCACAAACTCTCCTCCCACAGGACACTGCTCTTCTGAAATGTACCTGGCCCTTCAGTAAAATCGTCCCTCACCTCCATTATGACCCAGCCTGGCAAAGACTGGTGAGCCAAAGACCAGGGGAGGATGCATAACTGCTCCCCAGCCATCTCGGGGTGATTTGGGGACAAGAAGACTAGAAGGGCACTGTCCCCTCCTTGGTTAGCATTCGTGAGCTAAGCTCCAGTAACAATCAGTCCCAGAACTCAGTGGCTTAACATAGCTGATGTGCTGCAGGTGCCTCTCCTGGGTACCTCCACCTCCAAGCAGTGTCGAGAATTGAATTCCTTTCATCACGGGCTCCACCCAGCTGGAAACCTTTGCTTCCAACTAGGTGGAGGAGAAAAAAATAAAAACAAAGTGTGGGCAAATATACATACATAGAGTTTTAAGGCCAGGACTAAAAGTGGCATATATCTGCCTACATCCCATAAATTAGAACCCAGTCTGAGGTTGCAGACTGCAGGGGAAATTGTGAAACATGATATTTCTATGTCCCCATGTTAGCATTGTCTCTGCCGCACCCCATTTGTGACTACTGGGCAAAAGAATCGCTAGTTGAAGCCAACAGAAGGACCTGATGAATCAAATCCTAGATTAGTTAGCACTGCTCCAAATGTGCATGAAGGAATGAATTCCAGGCTCAGAGTCATGGCTAAGATGCGTGTTATCATACCTAAGGTCTGTCCTGAGTTTATTTTGTCTGGAATTTCAAAGGCTATGTGGGAGCTTTGGCTCAAGTGCTAATCTAAGACCATCCAGAAATAGCCTTCTCAGACTTGATATTCCATTAGCTCTTGGTCCAGAAAGCTACATAGCCCAACCTTGGGAGCAGCTAGAGGGAGTATATCCTACAGCATAAAGGCAGATTTCAATGTACTCTACATTTATGTCAGTAAATAGCCAACATCCTCAGAAAGTCAAGAACATAGGTAGACCTTTTTGATATTAAAACAATTTACCTCTATCTGATTCCTGCTTAGCCTAATCTAGTTCATCTTCATTACTGAAACCGATGCCTTTAACACTTGGTGGGAGCCTCTCATCCTAGACAGACTCTGCTCTGGGGACTAGCTCCCCCCACCCCACCCATGCCAAGAAATTCTCCAGCCTGAGCACACTATAGCCACCGGATTCTGGCTGTCACTGATAGAAGCAATCCCATAATGCTTAATCATAGTGGCATTTCTGAAAGCTCTTGGGCAATATGAGATGTGTCTTAGAACTGTCTCTTAGGAGAGAGAATGAGAGAAGAATGTATTTAGTGGCTTCTATCTCCAATTGGCCAACATTTCATCTTATGGGGAACTAACTCTGCATTTCTGTGTTTCCCCTTGTGGGATGCAGCGTGGAGTTTTACCCTGGAATCAACAGAGAAATTCTAGCGTAGGAGGCACATGGTACACACACATAGCTGAGGTGAGAAACTATCAAGATGTACCTGTGGGAAATGGGCCAACGCCCATGCAGAGCTGGCCACTGCAGTAGCAGGTGCAACAAGAGAAAGGCAATGCTGAAAAGTGTTTGCATAAGAGCTGTTGGTCCACAGGAACCCCATCAATAGTATCTTTTGCTGTTATTATCATTATGAGCTAGCTGGGGGCAGACACCAATCCTTAAACATGGATGGGCCTCTTCCCTGGAGTCTAGTGCTCTGAAATTTGACCTTGGGCCAGATAAAAGTTGTCTCTTACAGACTTGGGCTGACTCATAACCCAGCTTCAAGGGCCTCCTCTAATTGGAAGCCCAGTTAACGCTAAGGGGGCTGGGGTTCCTGATGTTGCTATACTGAACCAGCCCCCTCTCCAGAGACTAAGAGAGATTTCCAGTAAGATGAGCTCTGCCCTTGCTATTCTGACAAACTGTGTCAGACTTCCAGGAATTGTACTTGTGTAACTTGGTCTGAAGCAGCATGGTTAAGAAATGCAATTACCTGCTAAAAGCATAGACTGCAAGTGAGATGGTCCGATCCCTGGGAAGTCATCAGTCAAGAAGTGGACAAAGGCATCCTTAATCCACAGTGTTTATGGCTCTATTTATTGATAAAGTTGGCTCATTTGCCCCCATTGTGGGCACAGCATGAAATTTAACTCTAAACAAATGGGTCCAAAATGGTGAGTGAGGATTATCATTGCCCATCCTTACAGGACTCCATATATTTTATTTGTTTGTTTTTGAGTGTAGTTGGTGATCAGACATAAGGGGAGAAAGGATAGGGAAGGCATGAAGCTTGATACAATAAGCACACTGTACTGCCAAGTACAGAGGGTTGGAAGACACCACCACACATCTGTGCCCTTGCGTCCTTGAAGCAAACGTGGCTGGAATGACCCATTGGGTGTCAGGGTAATAGGGTGTGGGCATCACTCGGACACTTAGGTTCAGGCTCTGCCGCCAGAGAGTAAGCAATGAACCCATCACCCACTGCCCACAGAAACATGCCTGCTGACTAGCAATTATCTGTCCTGGCTTGAGTGGGGCCTAATATATACTATCAGTGGTAATTGTGAGTTAGAGTTCTGGCTCAGGAATCTGTCTTTAAGTCCTGGCTGTGCCCTTTCCAGATTTATTTAACCTCCTTGTGCCTTTGTCTTATCATATGTAAAATGGAAAGAATGATTATAGATCTCTCATATAGAGACTCTAATGAGAGGCTCAGCATCTTCTTGGAAGGATTATAGATCTCTCGTAGTGTAGTTTTAGGGTTTAAATGAAATAATATATAGAGAGTGCATGAAAGAGTGGCTAGCATATAAAAGGCCCTCAAAAACATCAGTTATTATTATTGCTGACATTTATTGAGTTGATTTATGGATATAACCATGACCCAGACAGTATGTTAGGTGTATAAGCCCTCACATTTAACCTATGATCTCTATAATATTAATACCCCACTGAAGAAACTAAAAGTGACTTCGCCAAAGGCACCCAGCTGATTTCTTCAGGAGGTTTCTTTCTTTTTTTTTTTTTTTTTAACTTTTTTAAAAGTTCATTTATTTACTTTGAGAGCAAAAGAAAGCGGGGGAGAAACAGAGAGAGGGTGAGAGAGAGAATCCCAAGCAGGCTCCAAACTGTCCGCCCAGAGCCCGATGTGGGGCTCAAAATCACAAACCATGAAATCATGACCTGAGCTGAAACTGAGAGTTGGACACCAAACCGACTGAGCCACCCAGGCACCCCTTCAGGAAGTTTCTTTTTGTTGTTGTTTTTAATGTTGTATTTATTTGGGGACAGGGAGGAAACAGACAGACGGAGACAGAGGATCTGAAGTGAGCTCTGCACTGATAGCAAAAAGCCCGATGCGGAGCTCCAACTCACAAACTGTGAGATCATGACCTGAGCCGAAGTCAAACACTTCACCGACTGAACCACCCAGGCATCCCCTTCAAGAAGTTTTTTAAGCAAATATCTTTTCCTTGCCTGGATACCTGCTATATCCCATGTAACATCTGCATGATGACACCTACTGTAAAGATCTGTTTACCCCTTTGTCTTTCTCTAAGGCATTGGCAAACTGCAGTCCTTGGGTAAACTTGGATTTTTAAGTAAAGTTTTACTGGAACGCAGTCGTGCCCATTTATTTCCATATTGCCTATGGCTGCTTTCATGCTACAGTGGCAGAATTGAGTAATTGCACGACACCATATGGTCCACAAAGCTGAGAATATTTACTAGCTGGCCCTTTATAGAAAATGTTTGCTAACCTCTGAATTAGACCATGAGCTCCTTGAAGTAGGACTCATGTCTTCCATCTCTGACCCCCTCATCTTCCCTAAATATGTGCTGAATGAGGGCTGAATGTGTGGCAGACAGAAGCCAAAGTGTCAGGATCTGAGCTCCACCTAGATCCTTGGAAGCCCCTCTGTGATGTTGTCACCTGCATAGTGGTCCTCACAGGTGACCCCGAACAGGGCCAGCAGCAGGCTCCCATGTGATCACCCCAGCACCACTCACAGCCCCTCTAATGAGAGGCTCAGCATTCTCTTGGAAAGAAAGCCTTCTTAAAGTCTCACTTGTGGAATGGAAAAGATGCCACTGGAGATGTTTGGAGAGCCACACCGCCACTCCTGTTTGCCTACTACTCCTCCCCTGGCTTTGGTGCTGTGTCTTTCCAAAGAACCTTCATGAATCAAATCAGAATTTGCCCTTCTGCCTGAGGCAGTCTGTCCCACAGTAACCATTCCAGCTTCTTGTTGGAAAACAACACCACACAAAAAAATAGCTACCATTTATTGAACTCCTGCTCTGCCAGGCACGGTGCCAGGTATTGTATAGAGCCGATACCAGTTCTTAGAACAGCCCTTAGTGGGTTTTATCATCCCCTTTCAAAGATGAGGAGACGGGGCCTCCAGAAGGATTAAGCCACCTGCCCAAGGTCACATAACCAGTAAATACTGGAGGTGACATGAAAACCCACTATTTCCTCTGTTCCCATGCCCCTGACCTGCATCCCCAGGGACCGTAACCCAGCAACTGGAACAGTGCTGAATCTACATTCCATGATCTTTAAATCAAGTATTTTAGCTGATTCGAAGATATTAGTGACCAGCCTGGTTCGTGACACATTAGGGTGTCATTTATGATTGATGCATTCACTGCTCACTTGCCCTGCATCAGGTTCTAGGCTGGATACTCCAAACACAGAGGTAGGTAGCACAGCTTTACCTCTCAAGGACATGACCGCTTAGTAATGGAAAGGCAAAGGAGAAGCCAGCAGCTAGCACCACAGGGATGGCACTGGGCTGGAGAGAGGCCGGAGAGGAGTGAGGAGGGGCTCCCGGTGGGCGGGGCTCCCGGGGGGCGTGGCTTCCCGGGGGGGGCGCGGCTCTGGGGAGTCCACCCACCTCCTTAGCGCGCCTCGACCTCTTACCCGCGAGTCCCCTACAACAGTCCCTTTGCTAAGTTTGAAAACTTCAGCTCTAAGAAATGACCAAAGCATAAAGAACAAAGTGCTGATGCCATCACCGCCTGAAAAACAGGCTTTGTCCAAAAATCGCATTCTCTCAGAAGTTCATAAAGACCAACTCCTAAATACATTCCTGGAGCGTTTTTCATCTGGGAGGACAATTAACCTTTGCAATTAGCTTCATCAACAGGAACTTAATATCAAATATTTGGTCGCTTAGCAACAAGGAAGCGGCCGCCTGCGGGATTGCAGTGTAGACGTTACTCCGGTCCCTAGGGGCTGCAGCCTGAGGAAACGCTGAGCTGGATTTCCAGATTCTGCAAAGCTCTTTGCCCAAAAGTCCTGACCACCCAAGGCCTTGCTGTCGGTGACATACAGGCGTGGCGGGCCTGAGTGGGAACACAGCCTCTCGGCGGTGATGGAGGAAGAAGAAGGCTCCAGCCTCCCGTAGGCTCACAGGCGTCTCCTAAGCCTCCAAAAACGCCCGGCAAGGACGGTTGGTCTGCTTCAGCCGTTAGCGCCCTGCTGCCTGGGAGGGCCAGGCATGCTGAATAACTACTGCTGGGTCACTTGTCTTCTTTCTAATTGCCACAGGGCCCTCCTATCTCCCAATTAAATCTCTTGCCTAAGCGTGCCCAGTGGGTAGAGCAGAATTTGGTCCCCAATCTCCCGCTCTTTCTGCATCCCCTCGATGGCCTGCCACGTTGTACTCCTTTTCTGGGTCTAAGCTTTGATGTTGTACCAGATGAGTCTCTCTGGCCCCTCCCAGCTTGGTGCCTCTGCATCTTCCTTCCCAAACTCAGACGTCACCAACTCAGACCTCAAGGTAGGTGTCTGAGGCATCTGCTTGGACCACTCTGTTCTCTCACGTGACCCACCATGTTTCCCAGAAAGAAGAATCCTCATTCTGAGTCTCAGATGCCAAACCAAAAAGTGATTAAGAAATAGAATAATTTCAGCACTTATGTGGTGAAAATAGCAAGGGCTTTCCAATCACCAAACCTGGATTCAGATCCTGACTCTAATATTTACCACCTGTGTCACGTGGGGGACGTAACCTCTCCATATTCCCTCCTCTCATCTGTAGTGTTGATAATAATACCTCAAAAGGATGCTGCGACGACCGTAGGAGAAACCTGGCTTCTAGTAGGTGCTCAAGAAACAAAAATACAAAACAAAGAAGCAGAACAAAAACCACTACGAGACTGCTTAATTCCTCTGTCCTCCCCAGTTCCTAAGGGGAGCTAGAAGACTTTTGTCTCTACTTCACTTCCCGCAGAAGGACTTCCCGTTCTAATGCGAACCAGAGAAGTTGTAGATCAGGTGACTGCCGAAGGCCTCTTGGAATGTGTACTTACAAACCCAAATAAGTACCTTGAAGGAAATGCCCTCCTTTCCTACTGAAATAAAAGTAATTTAAGGCAGACAGATCTGTTTGAATTCTGACTCCATCAAGCAACAGCTTTGTGACCTGGGCAGACACTTCCCTTCGCTTAGATGCCCTGTCATCCTCAAATGTAACACACGGAGGAACGCCATACTTCCTCATGGGGTTCTGCGGGAACTAAATCCAAAACCGGATATGAAGGAGCCCTTCCCAGGGCCTGGCCTGAGGCTCACAGGAGGTTTTCTGGTGCCATTGCAGGGTCTGAAGCCACTTGACAAACACTGTCCTTATTCACTGTTGTGACTGTCCTTTGAAATCCTTATCAGCTTATTTTTACAAAATTAGGTGTATCTACACGGTTTCAGCAGCAGCTTTAGGAAACAGCATACCCACTTCTACTTTTGAATAAATACACACAAAAAGTGATTGCAGTCCCATTTCCTTTGGCTCTGGGAAAGTGCTGCATATGCATGAAGTGGCAGCTCGAGCTTTAGAAATGCTCTTTGGAACTTCCAGACTGCCCATCATCCCCAGAGCTCCCGTGTGATAACCTCCCCATACTGCCCAGCCATCAGCTTGCCCTGTTGGAAACTTCGCTGGTCATTCAGGATGGCCAAGAGCCTGCAAAACAAACCTCATCAAGTTAAACAGAGTTACCCTCTGACCCAGCAATCCCCGCCCCCCAGATACAGACCCAAGAGAATTGAAAATACGTCCACACACAAACTTGTTCATGAATGTTCATAGCAGCATTATTCACAATGGCTAGAAAGTACAAAAAAGAAAACCCCAAATGTCCATTAATGAATTAATGGATAAACAAAATGTGCTGTATCCATATTATTGTTTTCCTATTACTCCTGTAACAAATTACCAGAAATTTCCAAAACAATACCCATTTCTTATCTTACTGTTCTGGAGGCTGAAAGCCCTTAAATGGTTTCACTGGCTAGAGGCAGGACTTGTGCCTTCTGGAGGCTCTGAAGGGGAAATCTCTTTCCTTGACTTTTCTACTTCCAGGGGCCACTGGATATTCCTTGGCTTAAAGTCCCTCTATCCCGGGCAATCCTGCTTGTATCCTTTTCTTTATCATAATCCAGGATAATCTCCCCATCTCAAATTCTTAGTTAATCACATCCGCAAAGTCCCTTTTGCTATATAAGGTCACATTCCAGGGATGGGCCGTGGATTTCTTTGGAAGTCATTATTCGGACTACAATACAAGAGAATATTATCCAGCCACAGAAAGGAATGATTTCCTGATACATGCTACAACATGGATGAAACTCGAAACATCACACTAAGTGAAAGAAGTAACACAAAAGGACCCAAAATATGATTCCATTTATATAAAATGTCCAGCATAAGCAAACTCATGGAGACAAAAGCCGATTAGTGATTGCCAGGGGCTAGAGGGAGGGACGATGGGAAGTGATTCTGATGGATATATGTGGTTTCTTTGGGGGAGGGGGGTGATAAAAATGTTCTGGAATCAGATACTTGCTGGTGATGGTACAACTTTATGAATATACTAAAAACCACTAAGCTGTACACTTTAAAAGGATGAATTTATGATATGTGAATTATATCTCAATAAAAAATAAGTAGAGTAGAAGAGACTTCATCATGCATCAACATTACCTATAAATAATAAAAGTGAAAATATACTTTTTAAATCAAATTGTGGTCTGAATCAGGTTTATGTAAATAAAGTGCTTTCCACCAAATCGTTCAATGAAACTGGATGTCCCCCTGGGAGACAGTCTAGTGTGATGGTTGAGGGGATGCCTGGAATCAGGCTGCCGAAGTTCAAGCCCCACCTCTGCCCCTTACTAGCTATGCCACTGAGTCTCAGTTTTCTCATCTACAAAGTGGGGATAATATAAGTACTTGCCCTCAGAGTTAGAAGTACTCGATGAAATGATCCACATAGAGCTCAGCACGTAGTAAGTGCTCAACCCATGCAAGCTACTGCACTTGTTACCCCAACCTCAACAGTGGGGAGAAGGAGTGGGATTCTGGTCAACCTAATGGGACCCAAGCATCATCTTTGAGTCTCAGGTTGTCAGTGGGAGTTAGAAGGCATCAGGAAACTTCTGGGGTGCCTAGGTGGCTCAGTTGGTTAAGTGTCTGACTCTTGGCTTCAGCTCTGATTATGAGCTCATGATAAGTCCAATCCCCACATCAGGCTCCATGCTGGCAGTTCAGAGGCTGCTTTGGATTCTTTCTCTCCCTCTCTCTCTCTGCCCTTCCCCTATTCACAGTTTCTCTCTCTTTCTCAAAATATAAATAAGTAATTTTTTAAGTAAAAAAAAGAAAGGCATCAGGAAGCTTCAAAGGATAAAATAAGAAATTAGTTGGTTTGGGGAAGCTTGGTATTCATGCATGTGTGTATCCATTTAGTTGCTCATTCCTTCCATCACTGATTGAGAATCGACTGCATGTATATCGGACGCTGTGGTACTACCTGAGACAGGCTCCCATGGAATGCACTATCACTACAGAAGATAGACAGATAAAAATCAGTGCCATAAGATGTGCCAGGCCCTGTGCTGGAAGTTTATATAGAGCCCAGGGTGGGCAAGTGCATAGGGTGAGTGGATGAGAAGGAAAAAAGGACAGAGTGGTGAGTCCTAAGTGGCGAGGAGAGGCAAGAAAACCCTTCATAGAGGAAGTCTAGACACACCACTGGGTATTCTTGAGTGTGTGCTCACACATGTGCATATGCATGTGTGTATGAGTGTGTGTACATAGATAGGAGTGACAGACAAGCTAGGAGACAGGATACAGTGCCTGGGTGGCTCAGTTGGTTAAGTGTCTGACTTTGGCTCAGGTCATGATCTCGCAGTCCATGAGTTCGAGCCCTGCATCAGGCTCTATGCTGACAGCTCAGAGCCTGGAGCCTACTTTGGATTCTGTGTCTCTGGCTCTCTCTGCCCCGCCCCTGCTTACTCAGTCTCTATCTCTCTCTCAAAAATGAACAACATTAAAAAATGTTATTTTTTACACACGAGAAAGTACATAAGTAAAGAAAGTGTATTCTAGGCATGAGCAAAGACCTAATGATATGAAGCTGCCTGGATTTTTCAGGAAGTATTGGTGGTTCCTGCAGGTAGTGGCTTGGCTGGAAGTAAGCTGTGCTAAGAGAAAGGCAACCAAAATAGTTTAAATAGGGAGATAGGGAGTGAGCTGATTGGATTTGCTTTAAGAAGGTCTTTCTGGGGGCGCCTGGGTGGCTCAGTCAGATGAGCATCCAACTTAAGTGTGGGTCATGATCTTGCAGTCTGTGGGTTTGAGCCCCACATTGGGCTCTGTGCTGACAGCTCAGAGCCTGGGACTTGTTTCGGATTCTTCTTCTCTCTCTCTCTCTCTCCCTGCTTGAGCTTTCTGTTGCTCTCAAAAATAAATTTAAAAAATGATAATAATAAAAATTTTAAAAGAAGGTCTTTCTGGCTGTGGTGTGAGAAGAGGTTGGAAAACGTGGTTGGGAGACTGTGGCACAGATCAAACTCTGGGTGCTGGGAACCTGATCCTGGGCAGGGTGGAGAAGGACAGGAAGGATCCACTCCTGTCCCTACCAAACACCAGCATCCATCTCTGCATATGGATAGGCAGGCAAACAATTTCTCCCCCAAAGGCACTGGGACTGCACAACCACACCAGTGGACCCTTTGGAGGGTGTGATGATTACTTTCATGCATGGCTAGGCTGCATCACCCAGTGATTCGATCAAACACTAATCTAGACATGGCCGTGAAGGTATTTGTAGACGAGGTTACCTCTACAATCAGCTAACTTGAAGTAAAGGCGGTAACTCTCCATAACGTGGGTGCACCTCATTCAATCAGCTGAAGGCTTCACAAGCAAAAGCAGGTTTCCTGGAGAAGAAATTTGGTTCTGCTTCTCTGGAGAAAACTGATACAAAGATTAGTTACCCATTCCTCACAAGGCTCTAGAAACCAGACCTTCTCTGGAGCCCCGCCTTGAAGTTGGCGGTGACTAGTGCTAGTCCCAGATGAGAAACGACTGTCAGTCACAGATCCCTGGTTGGGAGACACACGAGGCACCTGCTTTCCCCGCTCCTCAGCACCTCCCCTCACCACCACCGCCTCCTGTGGCTCAGCCCACCCACCAACCGCCCCAGGTCCGGAGGAAGGTCCAGCTCTGCATCAGCAGCCTGCGGCCGGGTCCTTCCGACCTTCTGCCACCTCTTCTCTAGCCCGTCCTTCCCTGTCCCTCGTACCTGGGCTCTGACCACGGAGGTGTTGCTTCGGTCCCTGTCTGGGGTTTCAGAGGTTCTAGAACTAGAGTCGAGCATTGCTCCCCTCACCCTCCCCTTTGCCAGGCCCCAAGAGTCACGCCCCTGGCTGCCCTGGGACTGGGGTCCTGCTACCTTGTCGTAGGCACCCCTCACCCTGGGCTCCCCACTCAGTGTCCACTGCCTGGCCCATCACCATGCACTTGCCCATCTGTGGGTCCATCTGGGCTTGGCCTTGGCCACCCTTGGGCTTATGTGTCCCACTCTGATGGAGCCCTGGGCGGGGCCCACGAGGGCATGGCCGCTGCCAGGCCCAGTTGACACGGGCACAGTCACAGCCATTAAGTGGCAGCCAGAAGTATCCTAAAGCAGCCCTCATTGGGTGAAGATTGATTTCATTTCCCACAGTGCTTCCCACCTTTAAGATCTTACAAAGTGGATTTGGATTCCATAGGTGGGGTCTGAGAGTCTGCATTTATTTATATATTTTTAAAGTGTTTATTTATTTTGAGAGAGAGAGTGTGTGTGTGTGAGCATGCATGTGCTGGGAAGGGGCAGAGAGAGAGAGGGAGAGAGAGAGAATCCCAAGCTGGCTCCTCCATGCTGTCAGCGCAGAGCCTGGTTCAGGGCCCGACCTCACAAATCATGAGATCATGACCTGAGCCGAAATCAAGAGTCAAACGCGTAACCAACTGAGCCAGCCAGCACCCCTGCATTTCTAACAGGCTCCCAGGTGACGTCAGTTTTGCTGGGCCCCTGACCACGCTTTGACCAGCGAGGCCCTGGAGCAGAAGTTCTCAGCACCGGCTATACATCATAATCACCTGGAGAGCTTTGAAAAACACTTCCACCCAGACACTGCTTCAGATCAATTAGTCAGAACCTGGGGAAGTGCTGGATAAGGGGCTGGACACTGAAACCTAGCTCTGGAGTCTCGTTTATGTTAATTATTGACCAGGGACATACTGATGGCCTGATTCTGCCCGTGTCTCTACATTCATCCCCGAAGCATCTGGGATGGAGGCTTCCTTTGGTCCCAGAAATGCCAGTGCAGTGTGGAGGGGACAGGAGAGTGTGCGGTCCCGGCAACAGCTACCCACCCACCCCTGCCCCGCTCTTCCCTACAGCTGGCAGCTTCCCCCTCTCGATCCGCAGGATCTGTACCCCCTCCCACATACCTGACACACAGGCTGCTTTGGAGCCTGCAGAGACGGCGTGAGCAAAAAGCCAGGGTTGCAGAACAGTCCACAGCAGAGGCTGTGAGGGGGGATACTGTTCCCCAGTTGAGACTTCCTGACTCCCAGCCAAGTATGCAGAGCCCCCCTGGGGACCCAGCAGATGGCCCCTGTGCTGACTGTGCCCTTGTCAACTGGGCCTGGCAGCGGCCATGCCCTGTGGGCCCAGCCCAGGGATCAGTCAGGGTGGGACACACAAGCCCAAGGGTGGCCAAGGCCAAGCCCAGATGGACCCACAGATGCGTGGTGATGGGCCAGGCAGTGGACACTGAGTGGGGAGCCCAGGGTGAGGGGTGCCTACGACAAGGTAGCAGGACCCCAGTCCCAGGGCAGCCAGGGGCGTGACTCTTGGGGCCTGGCAAAGGGGAGGGTGAGGGGAGCAATGCTCGACTCTAGTTCTAGAGCCTCTGAAACCCCAGACAGGGTCCGAAGCAACACCCCCGTGGTCAGATCCTAGGTATGAGGGACAGGGAAGGACGGGCTAGAGAAGAGGTGGCAGAAGGTCGGAAGGACCCGGCCGCAGGCTGCTGATGCAGAGCTGGACCTTCCTCCGGACCTGGGGCGGTTGGTGGGTGGGCTGAGCCACAGGAGGCGGTGGTGGTGAGGGGAGGTGCTGAGGAGCGGGGAAAGCAGGTGCCTCGTGTGTCTCCCAACCAGGGATCTGTGACTGACAGTCGTTTCTCATCTGGACCAGCACTAGCCACCGCCAGCTTCAAGGTGGGGCTCCAGAGAAGGTCTGGTTTCTAGAGCCTTGCTCAGGCTACCAAGCAGGGTCCAGAGCTGGGGGACCAGATGTTAAGTGCATTATACCCCTGGTCTAAGTGCCCCCACCACAACTTTAGATCCACTAGCTCACTAATTATTCTTCAGAATAGGGCCACTCACAACACCCAAGCGCACCCATTTCTAAAGCTGTTTCCATACATAGGCACGGTAAGGTTAGCCTCGGGCTAAGCACCTACCCTTAACTGAGCACTTCCTCACAAGTACTTTACAAATGCTGATTAATTTAGCCATCCCATGACCCCTAATAAGTTTTATTAGCCCCATTTCGCACATGCAGATACTGGGGCTCAGGTTGACACTACGAAGAGCCCAAGCTCATACTTTTGGGGGTGGCAGAGCTGTGAAGGGAACCCCAGGTGTCTGAGTCCAACGCTCAAGATCTGTTCAAGGTGCTGTCTGTATTATGCTTGCTTCATAAATAAAAACATGGATGGAACTCAAAACCCAGACTCAGAAATGCCAATGGCCTCAGAAACAAACAAACAGTAAATACACTGCCATTCTCTGAGACCAGTAACCAGGGGGAAAAAGATTTTATATAAGCAAAAAGAGCCTTTGGGAATACGAGCCCCATGCATTAATGTAACGATTATTCCTCCCGCCTGGGCTCTAACTATATTTTTATTAGGATGCTTTACATATTCCTTAGCTTTTTTAAAATGCTAAACGGACTCCAAATCCCCAAATGTGCCAAAAATCTAGGCAGTACATTTATAGGAAGTGAAAGCCCCCCACGAAAGAACCCCCAGAGGCCTGAATTAGTGGTTTGTATTGTAAGGAGGTGAAAATCCGCATCTCTCCCAGGAATGGCACTGACATAAAATTCAAACCAAAGTAAATTTATGAGAGGAACTCAGGCTCGAAGGCTCATCTGGTGGCCTGAATAGTTAGGATCACGTGCTATTCTAAGACCTATGCCAGGCTCCTCTGTTAAAGTCACCTGGGGTCCAGGCTCTGGAGAGTTTGGTGTCTCTCCCTGTGGCCAGGGTCATGGGGCAGCTGGTGATGGGGATCAGGGATTTGAGCTGAGTCAGTGACTGAAATCTCCAGCTGGGGAGAGAAGCTGTGGATGAGATAAGGTTTCGTAAATTATTTTTCTCTCTTCAAACTCTGTGATTGCAAGGTCACAGGGTCTCCTGTTATTGGTTTCTTGTTATGATGTCCATAATTTACTTCCAAATACTTCAGCATAGAGACGAACTCAATTTTCCAAGCTGTCGCCCTAACTGAGCATCTCCAGACCAGGGGTCACAAACGAACATGCACACTCAGGATGAAGCCCATATGTCATAAGCGATCGGTATAAGCACTTCTATTATTTTTACTTCAATCAACAGCTAAGGCTCTGAAAATTAGCATCGTGCATGTCAGAAATGAGTTTTATTGAAGAAGATGGTAGCCTGTTGACTAGCAAGATAAATATCATGAATGAGTTTGCATTGGTGGAATGAAAGGGGTTCCGATATGCTGTCTGGCTGAAAATTCTTTGGGGACAGTACTCTCTTTTGTGGGACAAGGACATAAGAATCCAGGGAGACCCATGCCTTTCACCCCTGAGGCACGGTTCTGGGTCTGGTCATTGGGTTTAGGAGGCTTTCTTGCCGTGTGATGTCGACCAGAAGCAGGGAATCACCCGTGTGGGATTCTGTGGTGTCTGCATCGTCCTTTCACACAAGGTGAAGTTGGATATAACAGGATGGAGATCGGGGACTCGCCAAGCTCACAGAACAGGTTGTGGGAACTATCTTATTGCCTGCCTGACGAGTGAATAATTGTCCACACATGCAGTGGAATTAGGCCTGAAGCCTGCTTTCCTACAACGCAGGTATGAGACTGCTGGGGNTGAGATTGCTTGTGACCTACTCCCCACTTCTGGAGTCTCTCTATAGGAGACAGAACCTCAGGGTATCTTTGCCCTTCATCAAATTCATCATCCTTGCATCTAATTTGTTTTTAATTTTTTTTTTCTTGGGAGTGAGAGTTGGATCAGCCACAGACAGGATTTCAGAACAGCTCCTGGCGAGGGGTAATCTGATGAAAAGTGATTATGCTCTCGTTGGCCAAGCAATTTATTGCCAACCAAATTCTTGCTGCCAGATGAATAAAGCCGGTGTTCATGCTACCCAGTCAGGGTCCTAAATGACTTCTTAGAGCTGCCAGTGAGAATCAAGGGACATTAAAGACAAGTACTGGGCACAGAGTCTGCTCTACAGAGACCACAGCCAGGGGGAGGCAGCAGCCTCTCAGACACACAGGTCGATCTCTGCTTGCCCACCTCAGGGCCCTCCATCCCTAGAACACTGGGAAGTCAAAGCTGAAGGGGCCCTGGATATCATCCCGCCCTACTCTCTCCTCATCAGACAAGGAGAGAGCCCAGAGAGGTTTCGTGACTAACCCAAGGTCACACAGTAGAGCTAGAAGGAAGGCTGTGGCTACTCCCAAACTGTTCTGCAATTCAACTCAAATGTTTGTCAAGAGTCCTAGGAGTAACCAAGTTCCCCGCACCTGGTGAGCTCACACAGATGCCAGTAAGTCTGACAAAAGGCAAAAAGTGGACACACAGTGCTGGGAGTCCTGCAAGAAGCTGAGCTTTCCTTGGTCTTGGAAATAGCCTGGAAGCTTCACGAGGGAGGCAGCCTCTGGGCTGGGCCTTGAGAGATGAACAGGGTGTAGAAAGGAGGGAAGAGGGATAAGGAGGGCCCTTATGAGAACTGGGGGAGACCTCTGGGGTGTGCAGAGTGGGTCAGCCCCTCTGCTGGGCTCCAGCAGAATGCCCAGAAGCCCCCCAGAGGCTCCCCAGATGGGACCCTGAATGAAGTAAGAATTCCAGCTCCATCTCTGGGTCTGATGGCCCCTGAGGGCAGTTGATGCCAGGCTCACTTCCTTCCCTTGGGAGTCCTTCTCTCCTGCCTCCTTGATCTCCTCTCCAGCCTCAGTGGCTCCCCAGGAATCCCAGAGTCTCTGGGGCACCAGCTGCCTTCTTGGAAAAGCTGATCTCTCAGCCTCCTGTCTCCCCTCTTCCTAACAGCAAGCCAGCCTCACCAAAGGTGTGCCCGGACCCCTCTGGCCCTCAAGCACATTCCCTCTCGCTGTCTCATTTTCTCTTCACACAACCCACTGGTATCCATCCTTCCCCCACTGTGTAGGTGAAAACCCGAGGGCCCCAGGAGCTCACCAAGACCCTCCTGCTGGTGCAGGCGGGGCCCCCTTTCCAGACCCCACCCTGGGGCAGCGGATTTCAGACACACCCCAAGCTAATTCCTCAGCCCTGAATCCCGCCTCACCACTCACCAGCCCTGTGGCTTGGGCAACTTACTCCACTGCTCTCTGCCTCAATTTCCTCATCTGGAAAATGATAATAATAATAATGACGTTTATCTTGTTGTGGGGATTAAATCTGTTAATAAACACAAAGAATAGTGCCTGGCACGTAGCAAGTATAGTGAAAGTAGTAGCTGTTATTAGCATTCACCCTGATCCAGGATTCTAGAAGATTCCTCGCATTAGCTTACTTCGCATCCCTGTGTGCCCTCAGGGATGTTGCTCAACCTCTGTGCCCACAACAAGACTGGCCCTCAAGACAACTGGCATTCGTCCCAAGTTTGTCTTTCTCCCATCCCCGAGACGCCCTCTATTCCCCCATCTACCCTCACATTTCCTCACCATGAATCCCCTCCCCATACCCACATCTAGTGGACAGGCCCCCTCAAGAGTCTACGTGAGGAAAGAACTCTCTTTGCGTTTAAAAGTCTGGGTGGCTCAGTCAGTTAAGCGTCCCACTCTTAATTTCAGTTTAGGTTCCTGAGATTGAGCCCTGCAATAGACTCTACCCTGACAGCGTGGAGCCTGCCTGGGATTCTCTCTCCCTCTCTCTCTCTCTCTCTCTCTCTTTCTCTTTCTCTCTCCCCCCCCTTCTCCCACTCTCAAATTAAATACAAATAAAATAAACATTTTTTTTAAAAGCTGTTCTTTACAATGGTGGTTTAAACAAAAGTGTCAGCTGTCTCCTTAAGAACCCAGTTTTGAATTAAAAAGAAAGCTTTCCAGTGAGAAGCAGCTCTGAATCAGCTTCCTAGCAGCAGAAAAGGGATTATCAGCAGTAAACCATATCACATACTTAATTGCAAAACCATCCCCAAGGCCAAAGTCTGGTCTGGACTGAGTGGCAGATTTGGGCTTTTACAGCTACAGCTTCCAAGTTCTGCAGAAGACATCATGGTGCGGTAAAGGGGATCTTTGTGGGAGCGCTATTCTCTGACACTGGGGAATAACAGAGGTGACCTATCAAACCGGTGCTTGATTTGACCTGTTGCCTGTTAGAACCATAATGTTTAGATGCCTAAGAATTACCTTAGGGAAATGGAAGAACCAAGAAAGGGGCAGTTGAGGAGCCCCTAAGTGGATCTGGCCACTAATATTGCCCGGGTGCTGAGCCAGCTTTGCCTAATGGGGGCAATAAAACACCGCTTTGGATTTGCCTCGACCACCCCCATTTGTGGGCTAATGACGTGTTTTGTGGTGTGCAGGTGTGAAAGGAGCAGAAGTGACTGATTGACAGTAGGAACTCAGCAAACGCCTGATGAATGAATTTCCCCAAGGTTGATGATCCACTCGCTTCCAGTCCCAAACACTCAGGGACTGTCTCAGGGTTGCTGGTGGAGTGTGATTGGTTAAGGGCCTAAGCACCTAAGTGCCCCCCTCCAGCAGTGAAGGAAGGAACATTCTTCAGAAAACGTTATCTTGAGCTTTTCAAGTAGAGGTAGTCAAAGCTTAAATAGTTCATCAGCTTCTCCCTGATGTGTATCAGTGAATTGAAGCTTTGCAGAATCCCAGTGCAGCACCCAAGTAAAGGTACGGAAGGAAGGATCTAGCAAGGGCAGGTTTCCTGGGAGTGTTTAGGAATTCCCAAATACAACAGGAAAGGAAAAACCAAAGAACAGCCACCTCTTACCCCACACCATCAGAAAAAGTGTCATGTTTCATGGAGAGTCAACCACACACACACACACACACACACACACACACACACACACACACACTCACGCATACGTACATTATCTCAAGGCCAAGTTCTTCCATGCCATTCAGTTCCATAGCCCCCAAAGGAGAAAAAAGATTATTCTAACATGGAGCCCCATCTTTTGCTTGGACTGTTGTCACCAGCCTTCTGCCAAGGTCACCTATCTTTGGTCCTTCATCCAATCATCTTCTACACCATCACTAGAAATGTGCTTCCAAGTCACAAATCTGGTTAAGTCAGTCTCCTTCTCATACAGCCCCAATAGCTCCCAATTGTCTTCAAGTTTGAATAAAGATTCTTCAACCTGGCATGCAAAGCCCTTCAAAATTGGTTTCCAGTCATGCCTGAAATATGGCCAGTACTCACCAATACAGCCATACCAGCTGTTAAAGTACTGAAAGACTGCTGCTCCTCCAATGTCTTTGTCATAAACCAGACAACCCCTTGCCCTACTGTCTCCTGGCTATAGCCCTGGTGAAAGTCGGTGCCTCCTGTGGCTCTGGGCACTGCTCCCCAGAAGGCATGTACTGGACGGACACCCCTGACATGGCCCAGCATTCCTTATACATACCCTTGCATGGACATTTGGAAGAACCACAGAGTCTATAGTAGACCACACTGGTTGTTAAATGCAGCACAGTACAACCTTGGATTGCAAGTAACTTGTTCTGCGAGTGTTCCACAAGGTGAGAAAACAATCCTAACAGATTTCAACATGATAAATGAGTGATGTCTTGCAATACATGTACAATGATGCTGAATGTCATATGATCACAACTGAGCCAATGGTTCTCTCTCTCTCTCTCTCTCTCTCACTATGGGATTATAGATGATCATCAATACAGTGTCACATTTCTGCAAAATCCTCAAAAGGAAGCAAAAGCAAGTGTAATTGGATAGGTTCCTTGTTAAAGTTGCATGAAAAGAAAAAGATTTCATGGAGCCAATAGGTAGCAGTGATTCTGTTAGTGATAGTGAAAGTTGTCCTACACAATAACCCTCCTCTCTTGTCTCCCTCATACCAACCATGAAGGTTTTCAAAGGTAAGTGCAGGTTAATTTGTTTCTTTTTCTTTATATTTTGTATTTTCTTTATTATTTTGTATTCTATTACAGTATTGTAATCATTTTTATATGAATATTTTTGGGTTGTAGAACGAATCATCTGAGTTTCTGTTATTTCTTGTGGGGAAATTTGCTTTGATATACAAGTACATTGGATTACAAGCATGTTTCTGGACCGGGTTATGCTCACAAATCAAGGTTTCACTGTATTTTGAATATACTCCTGACTCAGTTAGCAATACTACCCTTATTTTTTACCATTCTCTTGTTTGCTTTTTTGTTGAATGGATTAAAGGACATCTGAATAAGCAAAACAATGAATGATATGTAACCTAACATCTGTGACCTTCTCACCGTTGTGAAGGAAGGAAGCCTATGGGGGTATGTTAGTGAACAAATAAGGTGCCATCCACAGTGACCACAGAGATGGTTACCTGGTCAATGTGTTTCATAGGTAGGCTATACCCAGGCCAAGTTACCAGCCAGCCAAGTTCAGAAAGTAGAATTTTTCAGTATATCCCCAAATCATCAGTCTTTCAGGGTAAACACACAGTCCAGCTCAAAAGACACTGATGCAAAGTAAGAATGCAACCTAAGTATTCGTAAAGGTGACTGGAATGCTATTGTTCCATGTCCAGGTGTTTCAGTTGATGCCCTTGTAGTTGCAAGAGACAGAAATTTTAACTGAAATGACTTAAGCACTAAAGAAATTTATTTATTTTCAAGTCTGAAAGTCCCATAGGTAGGTCCAGCTTCAGGTCCTGCTGGATTCAGGGCTCAAATGGTATCACTCAATTTCTTCCTTTTCTTGGTTCTGTCTTCCACCACATTGACTTCCATCTGACATTCCACAAGGTTGCAAGATAGCTTCCTGCCCTCCAGGACCCCATCCTCTCAACCTTAAGTCTAGCTGGCAAGAATGAGGATTCTCTTCTGGAAGCCCCTGGAAGCATCTCACTGCATCACTTAGGTTCTCATTAAATCATGTAACCATCCCTGAATTCACCCCTTGTGGCCAGGAGAGGAACATTATGTTCTGATTGCCTGAAGCCCACATCATCTAGGGATCTGGGGACATTTCATCCTTATGCCAAGAGTTGGTAGATGAAAAAGAGGGAAATAGAATATAGGTGCCACAATGCTCATTGGAAAATCCAGCTGACGCCCACCATACCAGGATACTCTTTTAGAGGCATTGAGGACACCAAAACATTCTTTGGAGGCTTGCTTGTTGTGTCTGAATAAGGCAAGAGGAATATTAGGAGGCAGGGAGAATTATTTCCACTAAGATCCATGAATTGCCCTTACCCCAAAGAAGACCTGTCTCTAGGACAGAGCTGGGGCTAGACTAGCACCCTTCCTCTCTGAAGCCCACTTTCTGTGTTGGATCCCTTCCCTTTTGCTGGCACATTCTGTCTTTATCCAGATGGGTTAACATCACTGATTTTCTCCCAAAGCTATAGGTAAGTCACCACGCCCAACCTCACCCATCCCACATGGGTACAGGTGTTCTTGACTTTGCCTCATCCACATTGACTTATAAACAAAGTGCATCTACAGTTCCTTCTACTTTTCTCAGTGCTGTCCTGCCTCAGCTCTATTCAGGAGCCCAGTGAAATGGCACCAGACAGAGACCCCCATGCTTCTTTCCTAGGTGATGTGAAGAAACAGGAGGGCAATCAACACATCCAGGTCCACATGGCTAGATAGAGGCAACCTCCAAGCTCCCATGATGGGCCCCTGCCCATACCTATTACATAAATGAAGCCGCCTACGGAGGTCCATAAGCAGGTAACAGTCCAGTCTCTCTTCAGCTCACCACCAAAATGGAAGACTAGCCCTTGTAGTGGAGGTGAAGACACTTTTCTCTCAGCCACTCCAGGCAATTTGCTGATACTTTCTCCTCTCCTTGGCCCCTAAGCCAATCTCAGAGGCACTGCCCTTGCTATCAATAGGCTGGAGGGACAATTCCTCTTGGCTCTGGGGTGGGAGGG
>NW_027529526.1:8644000-8715093 GCF_008692635.1 Crocuta crocuta
AGTAGCTGTGTAACAATCAGTCCCCAAAGAATGACACAGCTCCTATCTAGATGCAGTCAGTGCTCAGACAAGACAAGACGAATGGCAAACAACATTTGGACCGACAGGTGCCATTTATTAACGTGCTCTAGATCAATGGCATCCAAAATTAAAACATTCTATATCTGCCACATGTCCTTACCAGGCCCTCTGGCGGGGTAGAGGTGCCAGCTACAGATTGGTGTGAGGGTGCGGATGTGGAGGAGGGGAAACTATTAGCCTTGGGGCATGTAACGTTTCCCACCAGAGCCACAAGCAAGGTTCCCCAAACCATGGAGGCTCCAGGAACTTTTTAAATAAGTCAGAGGATTGGGAGATGAAAGTCCAGACACTAAGACTGCACAGCTGGAGAGTTGAGGGGCATGTTCTCAGTTTCCCAGAAGATCAGGTGTTGTCCTGGGCATGGACATGGGACTGAAACATCCAGGCCTCCGTGCTCACGTGGAGAAAACCAGCCCATCGTGGAAAAAGTCCGTCTTCTGGCCTCTTATGGGATCTGCAGGCAGAGCAGATGCTGTGGTTGCCCCATCCCATATCCCTCCAGCACCCCCAGTTCACCGGCAGTTGTAAGGACATCCTCAGGCCTCACTCCCAGTGCCCGGCCTCTTGTCTCTGCCTGGCCAGTTTCTCTTAGTGGCCCAGCACAACCATGAAGTGCAACGAAGTTCATGCCAGGGGCTGGGGGATGGCAGAGGGCAGACAAGTGTCCCACCTCCTTGTCCTCCCTGGCACAATTCTGAGGCAAGGGCCACATGGTTTTCAGAAGGTCCCCAGGGGAATGCCCACAATGGTGACTTGTCCATTAGCTCGTTGCCTTCTGTATCTAACTTTCCCAGCTTCCTCCTTGCATCCTGGGATCACCTTCCAAATATATAGTGTGCCCTTACCTTCCAGGAATGTTTCTCTGTTTGCTCTGTACCCTCTTCTCTTCCTCTGAGCCTTCCTAGGGTCATAGGACTTTGCAAGCAGAGGACACAAAAAGGCCTATTCTTGCCTCTTGGCTCCACCCTGATTGACTACAAATCCCATAACACCGTGAGCCCTTCTCCTGCTCTCACTCTCACCTTGGCCCTGGGCTTGCCAGTGGGCAGCCCAGCCACAGCTGGTGGGTTTCTCTAGATCTTTCTGGACCTTGTGGGGCCCCAGCATCTGTGCAGACACAGCCAAATGATATGGTAGTAAAAACAAGGACAATGCTTGGCTTCTAGCTATGCCATTAGCTATGTGGCTTTGAGGAAGACATGTAACCTCTCTGAACATCAGTTTCCCCATTGCTCTAATTGGGAAAGTATCCAAACCCATCTCACTCAGTGTGGCAACAATCAAATGGGTAAATATATGTGAAACTCTTTGTAAACTCTAACATTTTCCATGGCTGATACTTAGCTAGTACCCACCGGAACAACTCTGTTAAGGGCTGCTGTTGGCTCTGATTGGTTGGAGCCTATGCTATCCCTACTATTAAATATTTCAAATATCACTTCTGACTAACACGAAGGCGTGCACATCTTGTATCCCCTGCTTGGCAGCAGCTGGCCGTGCTCCCTGAATAGTAGAATCACAGCTCATCTCTGAAGAGAGTCCTGGGGAGGGCCACGTTCCTCTGAGCTCTCCCCTAATCTGACTGTGCCAAGAAAAAATGTGTTGAATACCAGACACAAGGGCATCCCCCAGACAGATCGATCCCGTTTAAAGCATGCAAACACAGAGCACATTGTGCAAATATGCCACAAGGCTGGCTTTGAGGCCCAACCCGTTGCTAAGGAGTCCAGTAATTCATCCAGCCTAATTAAGCATGTTTACAGGGCTACATGCTCTCCTCCACCCATCCACAAAAAGGCGCTCAACCATGACTCAGTTAATTAATCAGAGGGCTGTGTGATCGGGTGCTTGCTCACTGATGGAGAAAGGTTGCTTCAGGTCAGGTCTACATGATTCAAGCCCCGAATAATCCTGGGAGGTTGGGGTGGGCAACCTGGGGACAGGCCAGTGTGCACTCAGGGCTGGTCAAGGGAGCGATATATCAACACTACTAACTGTGGCTGAATATTCACAATGAGGTAGGAAGAGGAGCAAAGGCCTTTATTAACATCTATTTGCGTATTCATCACTAACTGTGAGGTATTTAAACTAAGCTCACCCATCACAGAAATCCATATCACAACTGGCAGAAAAGTGGTAAGATTTCATAGTCCTGAGTTTTGCTTTGGAGTAGGGAAGACTGAAAATTTGCCCCGTGTGATACTCATTACCCAAAGTAGACTCCAGCTTAATTAAAGTCGTCAATGAGTATAAATTCCCCCTCCCTCACCCTGCTCCTAGTACAGGGAGTGAGAGCCAAGAACCAAGTTCTGTCTCACACCAAAGCCCACGCCCTTTCCCCTGAGCCACTGCCTTGTCCTGGCTTGGATGGTCTAGAATCCATTGTTCTGTGTTTCATGGGGTACGGGGATCTCTGGTTTAATTCTGACATTCATTTTTATTTTTTTAATATTTTTATTTATTTCTAAGAGAGAGAGAGAGACAGCGTGAGCAGGGGAGGGTCAGAGAGAGAGGGAGTCACAGACTGAAACAGGCTCCAGGCTCTGAGCTGGCAGTCAGCACAGAGCCCGATGCGGGGCTTGAACCCCGGAACCGCGAGATCATGACCTAAGCGAAAGTCAGACGCTCAACTGACTAAGCCACCCAGGCGCCCCTAATTCTGACATTCTGAGTGGTTCAAAGAATTTGGTGAACAAGTTGAGAGCACTGCCAGAGGAGTTCAGACACAGGGTCAGGAAATCAGCAAGGGTCCCAGGAAAAAGCTCAGTGTCTGGGGAAGCTGCACAGGGATAGGACTCAGCCATGTCTGCTGGGGCTCAGGGTCAGGTTCTATTGTTGGCTGGGCTACCAGGGTGAACCCTGAATCCAATGACCAGTGTCCTCACAAGAGATGGGCAGCTGAGACCCAGAGAGGAGAAGGTGAGGTGATGGCAGAGACAGAGATTGAAGTGGTGTTGTCACAAGCCACGGGGCACAATGGACTGCCGCAAGCAGCTACCAGAAGTGAGGACAAGGGACATCTATCTCCCTTAGAGCCTCCAGAAGGAACCAACTATGCCAGTGTTTTGATTTTGGACTTCAGGCCTTCAGAACTGTGAGAGAATTATTTCTGTTGTCAAAAGCCAGCCAGTTTGTGGTAATTTGTTACAGCGGCCTTAGCAAACTAACACAGGCTCCATTCCTGCTAAGACTCTGAGACAAACCAGGAAACGCCCCCAGTCCTATGACTATCGTTGGAGGCTGGTCCTGGGCCCTGGGCCTGAGAAGAGCAGTCTTTCCCCTCTCTGCACATGCTGACCGTAGTCACCCCAAAACTCCTCTCTTGACCTGAGGGAGTGGCTGAGACTTTCTGCCATCCTGGACCCCATGCAAGCACACGCAAGGTCTTCATGATGCCTGTCAGAATGGCTAAAATTAACAACACAAGAAACAACAGGTGTTGGCGAGGATGTAGAGAAAGAGGAACTTTCTTGCACTGCTGGTGGGAATGCAAACTGGTGCAGCCACTCTGGAGAACAGTATGGAGGTTCCTCAAAAAGTTAAAAATAGGACTACCTTATGACCCAGTAATTGCACTACTAGGTATTTACCCAAAGAATACATAAATGCTAATTCAAAGTGATATATGCGCCCCAGTGTTTATAGCAGCATTATCTACAATAGCCAAGCTATGGAGAAAGGCCAAGTGTCTGTTGACTGATGAATGAATAACAAGATGTGGTATATACATACAAGAGAAATTTAGCCATAAAAAATCTTGGGGTGCCCGGGTGGCTCAGTAGGTTAAGCGTCCGACTTCAGCTCAGGTCATGATCTCATGGTTGGTGAGTTCAAGGCCCACGTTGGGCTCTGTGCTGACAGCTCAGAGCCTGGAGCCTGCTTCATATTCTGTGTCTCCCTCTCTCTCTCTGCCCCTCCCCCACTAGCACCCTGTCTCTCAAAAATGAATGAACATTAAAAAAAAGAATGAAATTTTGCCATTTGCAATGATGTGAATGGAGCTAGAGAGTGTAATACTAAGCAAAATAAATCAATCAGAGAAAGACAAAAACAGTATGATTTCACTCATATGTGGAATTTAAGAAACAAAGCAACCAAGCAAGGGGGAATAAAGAAAGAGAGAGAAGCAAACCAAGAAACAGACTCAACTATAGAGAACAACTGATGGTCACCAGAGGAGAAGAGGGTGGGGGGATGGGTGAAACAGGTAATAGGCATTAAGGAGTGACTTGTGATGAGCACCGGTGATGTAGGGAAGCATTAAATCCTTATATGGTACACCTAAAGCTAATATTACACTGTATGTTAACAAGCTAGAATTTAAAGAAAAACTTAAAAAAAATAAAGTTCTTGGTGAGGTGGTTTGGTGCCCGCTGCTAAGCAGGGCTGAGGCAGACAGAAGCAGGCCGAGGGCCCGAAGTCAGGCAGTTCCAAAGATTTATGTGGTGCCCTGTGGCGGAAGTGCGGTCTGACAGGTGTGTGCGGGAAAGGGAAGAGGTACTCACTGGGCCCATCTTTATGAATTGACCATCCATTCAATAGGATAGATGTAGAGGGCTGGCTAGCTATCACCCCACCATCCCAGGCTGGGTGCAGCATCTCTGATACAGAGCTCAAGGGTCCCCTTTGTTTTCTCCTCCCCACACCACTTGTACTTGAGGGAAGGAGAGGCTGCCCTCACCCAGCAGGGGCCCTGGCTGAGGGGCCTAGGTCAGGGGCCAGGGCTGAACATAGGCAGGAACTCCTACCTGCAGCATTCTGGAGCCTGAAGAGCAGAGAACCTGGTGCCTCTGAGTCCCAGAGAAAGCTGAGATCCAGATACCTGGAAGACAAAGCATAGATACCAAGTCCAAAGTCTCAAGACACAGAATCAATATCAGGGTGTGGAACCAAGGATTCAGAATGGAGCAAAATGGAGTTTGGAGAGAAAGCAGACCAGGGATGAGCAAGGAGAGTTTAAGACGCTGCCTTGCTGCCGTCGTGCTGGGGGCTGTGGCTCCCTTTCGAGGATGGTGGGATCTCAGCGCACGTCCAGGGAAGACTGGAGGCTGGTTTAAAGGGTCTGAGGTAACCTGATACCAACCAGGGAGTCCCATGCTCACCTAGAAAGGTCAGGCCTCCCATACTGGGATTCAGTTGACAGAGGGTCAGATGCTCTTCTCTAAAACCTCCAAACAAGTCTTTAAGCTCCAATTGGGATTACATCTTGTCTTCAAAGCTCAGGCCTGGGAAAGGGAGGAGAGAGCAGAGGGTGACAGAATGAGTAGCAGTAACCCCTCCAGAAGCTTCTTTGGAGTGCAAACCCTGTGAGCTTAGAGCTGAGGCCCTGCCCAGGGCAGTGATGCCCAAAGGTACCTGTTGTGGGCCCCTGGACAATGCAGCAGAAGTATCAGACACTGGGACAAATTTTCCCAAAGAACTCGGACTTGGGGTGGCCATCTCACACTCCCTGCCCTGAGTTACAGCTGCAGAAGCTTCTAACTTAGTTCTGGGTCCCGGAGCCCCCACTGGTAAAACCCCTGGGCAAAGCAGGGGGCCAAACCCTTCTGATGCAAGCTCATCGTCTTCGATGGTGAAAAAACAAGCAAACCAGAAGAGGCCTCCCCCACAGCAAGAGGACGTGTAGGTCAAAAGTCGGCCAAGAGCCCAAACTGAGCCCCAGAGGCCACAGAGACGGCAAGTGGGCTGCTTGGGTCGATTCTGACTTTTCTGTGACCCTCTGAGGACATCCTCATGGACCCCATGAGGAAGCATCCAGATGGTTTTTCCCCAGGGACTTAGCTGGCTCACCCTCTAGCCTCATTAGAGTTTCAAATGCAAATTTAGGTAGAGCAGCAAAAATATATACATTAGTTACAGAAGCACATTAATATGTAAAAAAGGTCTGATGCAAATTAGAAAGTGACATTTGGAAACTCTTTGATAAATGGCTGTGCAGAACTTGAGATTCCATTTGGAAGTTTGATGTCAAGTAGGTGACATGCAGGTTTCCACCGAGGGCTCTTGCTTCCGGAGCTCTGCCCACACGCTGCTCAGAGACTGCTTTTGAAGTCCCATCAACATGCAGGTGTGACTTCCACCCATCAAAATGGCTCATTCTTTCCCTCTCCAAATTATATTATCCAAAGCTGGCCAGGGTAGCAGAAAATGGACCCTCACGAGGTAGTGCCGAAGGGATAGGAGATGGCACTCTTTTTGGCATGGCAATTCGGCAGAATGTGTCAAAAGCCTTGAGATTCTTCATGGTTCCTGAGCAAGATCTTCACTCCTAAGAATTAAGTCTAAAGATATGGTTAACCATTTACACACATACACACACCGCTCCCCCCTCCTCAATTTAGTTAAAAAAATTTTTTTCCGGTGAAGGAGAAAATAAAATCATAAAACTTCAGCTACTTTTGTCTTCTAGGGGGTTGGCAAAGTCATCTCAACAGTAGCTGGCTGTTGGATTTAGAAAATCTCTGGCCTCTTGTCTAGGAAAGGAAAGGCTTTGTATTAGACTGTATGTGAGAGATAGAGACAAAAAAAGGAACAAAAGACCATAGCACAACAAAGGAGTAGAAACTTAAGGGTGTTAGTCTGTTAGGCGACCAACTTTTGTTGGGGGCTTTCAGCTTATTGAGCTCCAACCCTGCATCGGGCTCTGTGCTGACGGTGTGGAGCCTGCTTGGGATTCTCTCTCTCCCCCCACTCTGTCCCTCCCCCACTAGTGCTTTCTCTCTCTTTCTCTCAAAATAAATAAATAAACAAAAAAAGGAGCTTAAGATTGGTCCCTTGGCAATTCAAGTACGGGGTCTGGGAAACTAGGACAACCAAGAAGAGAGGAGACAGGAGATGCATTTGCGGAGAGAGGGGGCCGAGCAATCTGCTGGTAGAATCTTGGACCAAGCAGAGAAAGGCAGTGAAAAGTCCTCCAGGAAGGAAGAATGACACCTACTCTAACTTTTTCCATCTTGAAACCTCATTTTACGCAAACCCTTTAACCCAGGTCATCATACAGTAGACTTGGGTCAAGCATCCTATGGGACATGGAGGAGGCAGAGCAGCCAGCTCGTGGTGGGAATGAGAGCAACCCAATGCCAGACCAACTAACCGGAGCAGCGGCAGGTAGTGAGATGGGTACCGTGGGGACTGGAGCAGGGGCTTAGAGGGAGAACGGGAGCACCGTCCTGCGTCCTCCCCTCCCTCATTCCCCCGCGACCTCAGAAACATTAGCCGGGAGGTGCCAACAGGCAGAAACACCACATCAAAATGTCATCAGTGATTATCTCTGGATGCGGATGCTGGGATGATGCTTTGGGGGTTGAATTTTCCTCTTTGCTTCATGTATTCTCAATGTTTTAAACAAGTGGTATTACTTGTGAGTTTTTTTTAAAGTAAAACTTAAAAAAAAGGAACCAATTTGCAGATATGCCTGCTGTAGGACTTCACACACCTGATGGGAGCCAGCAAGCATTGCCCCAAACCATAGGAAACACACAGCCATTGGAGCCTAACTCCTCTCCAAAGGCTGCATGGGACATTTATCCAAGGCACTTAATAGGCCAGCTCCAGGGGTAGAGCCTGTTTTGTTCTCAGCCTCTGGCAACAAGGCTTCCAGAACCTTGAAGAACTCTCAAGCAAGAAGGCAGCCAAGGCAGATCATTGTAAAAAGGATCGTTGTTACACTCACATTTTCTAGATCTAGTGTTCAAATGCCTTAACAAAGATGTGGAAGGTGGCTCTTCCTAGAAAAGAAATGGTCATGCCTCCCTGCTACACACCAGACCCCTGCTTTTATCCCTTAAGAAAATTCAATGAGCCAAGGTTTCTGAGTTCCAGCCACAGCTGCGCTCATCCATGATGAGAATCCCATTCTGTTCTCGGTGCTCTCTCTGGCCTCATGAATCTTGGCAGAGGGCTGCTTTCCTATGGTGATGACTCCCATATTAATTTAAGTCTTTTCAAAACATACTTGCTAATTAAAATGTGAAACAGTTTTTATTCCTTTAATTAAGATACAAGATGGGAAGCATAATTTAATTCAGTCCATTGAAAATATCAGTATTATTAGCTCCATAACTTGCTTCCATTAAAGATGACTATGTTAAACATTTTTTTTTTACTCCTTTACTCACTGGAGCTGTGGTATGTGCACTGACTCAGTCCTGAAACTCTTGTGGGAATTTGGTGGCCATGGCCCCTTTCAAAGAGCTGTGTGGAAGCCAGAGCCACTGAGTACTTCAGCTTTAGGACCCTGTCTCAGGTTGGGTTTCCCCAGAAGTGGACCCTAAAAAGGATTTGAGTGCCAGCAATTTGTACAGGAAGTACTTTTAGGGGAGTGAGGAGTGAGACAGGGACAAGAAAAGCATCCACTCAGGTGAGTGAAGGAGCAGGGAATTGAGGGTAATCTCACAGGGGACATCGGATAGTATAGACTACACCTCCGAGCTGTCCCATCTGAGTGACAAGAAAACTGGGTTTTTCTCCTCCAACTGCCCCTTATAATTGGCTGAGGGACTTTTCCAGGGGCAACTGCTCTGCAGGTCCAGCCTCCCCGCTCCAGCAGAGAGTTGCAGACCTGGGAAGCCTGTGACATAAATGATCCCCCCATTTCCTGATGCCCATGCTCCTTCCCATTGCTGCTGGAACTTAACACTGGTCACTTGAGCTCTGTTTACCACCTTTTAATCTTGCAGCTTCGATTATGCTGTTGCCATGGAGAGCAGGGACAAGCCAGGGGACCAAGAGGTAGGCCAGTGCGTGATGGCAGAAGTAATGCCCACAGGGGCAGCCCAGAGAACCCATGGCTGGACAGATGAACCCATGAGGGTGAGGGCTTCAGTGTGCCAACCCTTGTTATAACCTCCCCACTCACAGCTGTCGACTTCAAAATACATCCCCAGGGCCTGATCTGCCTCCCTGGATGACTCTCAAACCTGTATCTCCATTCTGTTTTTTGTCCTAAGCTCTGGATTCATTTATCCAGATGTTTCCTCCTAAGTGTCCTCTAATACAGCAGACTCACTGTGGGAGAGGACAGTCCAATCTGCAATCTTGCCATCACCCTTGAGTCTGTTCCTTCCCATTTGTTTCGCATCTCTGTGAATAGTGCCTGGCAAGTTGACTCCGCCTTCGCCATCCCTCCTGGACAGCCCCGCCTCCAGTCTAGGCAGCTCTACCTCCTGTGTGCATCTCATCTCTGCATTTCCCCATCCCCCCTTAGTATCTCACATCTCAACTATTTTCACACCCCCTTCGGTCTTTTCCCACTGGTCTTGCCCCAACATTTAGCCCATCTCCCTGGAACACCATTTCTTTTGTCCATTTCCCTCTTCATAAGCCTTCTTCCTCTGGGAGGCCATTTATGGTTTCTCCATGTAAGATGAAGCACAACCCCTATCCCTGTGAGCCTCTAGACCCTAGCACTCATGCCTCCATTTGAGCACTGGACATGAGGAACTGTCATTGATTAGTGTCTTGTCTTCCTCCCCACAGGGCTCCTTGAGAGCAGGGACCGTACTTTCTCCTCTGTGTCCCCAGTTGGAACTCAGTTCTTAGCAAATAGTAAATGCTTCATAAATGTTCTGTTGACCTAAAGAGGCCTATAATAAAGAGGACAGCCCCTTTTCTCCCATATCTGAAGGGTAGGGAAAGTGAATTTTGTTTTGGTATCTTTCTAATCATAGACCCAAAATATCTAAACCTGAATATCTAAAGCTGAATTTTTTAGCAACTGAATCCATCCAGTGTGAGCACATCTCTCTCTCAACAGCCAGGAAGTTTTTTGTAAGGAAATTTCTTTGTCTCCCATCACATTTCTTTTTGCTTTATTTTTGGAGCTGTACTTCCATTTTAGAGTCTCAACACCTAATATTCCCTGTGGAAAGGTGAAACAGAGCTGTGGTGCTCTGTCTGATTCCTCTGGTCCCACTGTCAGGGGAAACAGATTCCTTCTCTTGGCTGAAGCCTCCACGCTCAGGAGGGGAAGACCATCCACTTGACAGCCCAGAGCTGCACATGTGTGAACACTCCATGTTTGAGAATGATTGTACCACACCCACCAAACAAATAAAAGAAAAATCATCCCATGTTACTTGAGCCCCTGTGTATAACTTGGCATCCATAGAAATCACAGAATTCTCTCTCAGTGATGCTCACAGACAAGGACTTTTCCAAATCACTTATTGCTTCTGGGAGAGAATATATCTGCTTTGGGTTCCATATGGGCTTTGCACATAGGCTTCCTCACTCATTCGGTAAGCATTTATTGAATACTTACTGTGTGCCATCCACTAATCTGGGCTCTGGGAACTTCAGAGATGAGTAGCAAAATCCCTCTTCATTGTTTGGACTTGTACTTACCTTTTCTGCTACACTGATGTTCTCCCAGCCTTTCTTACTTTCTGTCTTCTGAATGTTTTCCTTTATATTTTATATCACAACTTCCTTTGGTTTTATCACAAAATCAATTGCAACCTCACCACTGCAGGCAAAACAGTTGTACTTAAATGGACTTCAAGTTTTAAATCTATTTGGGTCACATTCTCCCTATCTCATCTACTCAATCACTCACTAATCCATCCTTCCTTCCTATCTACCTTTTTTCTTCCTTCCGTCTACTAATACATTCATGCATTTTCCATCTAATCCATACATCCAGTCACCCATTCACCCATCCACCCATCCAGCCAGCCATCCAGCCATCCAGCCAGCCACCCATATATCCATCCATCCATCCATCTGTCCACCCATCCATCTACCCATCTGCCCACCCACTCATCCATCCATTCACCCATCCATCCGTCCATCCATCCACCCACCCATCCGTCATCTATCATCTGTCCATCCAAATATTAATACATCCATCTGTGGAGCAGATACTATGTCATAAGCAACTGGGCATTGGGCATACTGAGCAGAATAAACACAGACCCAACACTAAAAGAGCTTATAATCTGGTGGGGAAAAAGTAAATTTTTACAACTGTTTATAAAGACAGCAGTGTGAGAATCAAAGGGAGGAGATGATTAATTCTAGAGAATATGGGAAGATGACTTCACAAAGCTGACATTTGAGCTGAGTTTTGAAAGTGAAGCAGAAGGGAAAAAAATGCCATCCAAAAGAAGTAGCCGCTGCAATGACTTAGAGACTTAAAATAACAGGCTGTGAACAGAAAAAAACAAATGTCAAGAAGCTCAGTATGATTGGGGCAAATAAGGAACATATGAGAAGAATATAAAATAAGGTTAAAGGTAGACTAGCCAGATTTGGAGGATCCCAAATGTCAGACTAAGTTTTCTGGACTTTTTTTCTGGAAACCATAGGAGGCCATCAGATGTCAGCAGTTTGGAAAAACGGTTCTAGCTGCAGAGGACCAATGAACAGTGGGCTGGAAAGGAGGCTGGGGGGCCAGTTAGGAGGCCAGTACAATGGACCAAATAAGAGATGAGGCCTGGAGTGAAGGCATAGAATGAGGGAAAGGAGAGTATGGAGAGAAAGGATGTCCCTTTAGATGTTGAAAGCAAGCCATCTGTCTCAAAGGAGTCAGAATAAATAAATGCTTCTTATGCTGCAGCCCAAGAGCTTGGTAAGGCCTTCTTGGGCCCAGCTGCCTGCAAAGTGCTCCAACCCCTGTCTGGCAATTAGAAGAAGCAAGCCCTCTGCCAGCCCAAAATGAATGACCCTTCTAGAAAAATGTATTGGTGTCTGCACCGGCAGCCTTGTGCTGACCTATGACAGCATCAAGACCCTAGTCAGCAAGGCTGTCCCTCTGGGCTGGAGCTCATGATGAGGCACTAGTCAGAACACAGCTCTCAGTTGTTTTATTTCAGGTGACCCGGTTTCCATATCTACAGCCCTACTGGAAGACAGAGCCCACGGTGTGATAAATCTCTCTCTCTTAAATTTGTTTTAATGTTCAGTTATTGTTGAGAGAGAGAAAGAAAGAGAGAGTGAGCAGTGGAGGGGCAGAAAGAGAAGGAGACACAGAATCTGAAAGCAGGCTCCAGGCTCTGAGCTATCAGTACAGAACCCGACACAGGGCTCAAACTCATGAACCATGAGATCATGACCTGAGCTGAAGCTGGATGCTTAGCCGATTGAGCCACCCAGGTGCCCCAAATCACACTCTCTCTTGTTCTCAGTTTCACCCCCTTAGGATTTAATATCACGTTTTCATTAACAGGCAATTTATTTATTAGTTCCATTTTTTCCCCTATTGATATTGAAAGGTTCTTGTTACTCAGATACGAAGGACCATTCCAGAGTGAGAGCCACAGAGAAGAGGAAACTTGAATTCCTATCTGAGGAAAAAAGTAGTTATGAGCTCTTCAAAATAGTGATAAAAAAAGAGCTTATGACCATGTTTTTATTATTATTACTATTATTAGTAGTAGTATCTCACTCCATCTTCTCAATAGTTCTGTGAGGTGAGTTAAAAGATTGGGAAACTGAGGCACAAAGCATTCAGGCCACTTGCCCAATGTCCCCCAGATCCTGGTTTGGAGAACCAGGGTTTAGACCCACATCTGCCTCAAGGTGGCAGTGTTGAGGGAATGGGCATGGACAGAAAGCTTGAGCCGAGGAGCACCCGCCCTTGGAGTCAGGAGGCTTGAGTTTAAGTGCTAGACCGCCTCACTAGTTCTGTGACTCAGACACATCACATGGTTTTGTGAGCATCAGCGCTGCCTCTAAAATGACGAGGCGCGTTGGGTCATCTGGGCCCACAGTTCTGTTTCCAAGCCCAGCAAGAGAACGTACTCACGGCCCCACAGACAGCATTGCTATTCCAGTTGGTGTTGGAACATCTATCCATGTGTGCCATAAACATAAAACAGAGCCTGGATGGTGAGCTTGAGGTTGAGTCCATCACTTCACTGGCCTGATCTTCGTAGATTCCTCAGATTCAGCTGTTTGTTGAGGACCTACGCTGTGCCAGATACATCCCAACAACCCGGTGAGGCATGAGTGAAGTAACTTGCGGGCTGGTACAGTCCTAATTCAGTCATTCTGCATCGTCACTCTAGCTGAACTCGGTGACTTTCCCCAAACACTAATTTCAGGAACACTAATATCAGATGTTAAGAGAAGTTATAAGATCGAGAGCATTCTGTGCTAAACAAGCTTGGAAGACACCATATTAAATGAGAATGAATAAGCTTCTTTATTGTGGGACTCCTCCAAGACTGGTAAGATGATGCCTTCAGGAATCTCCAGGAAGGGAAAGAATAATCAGGCCTTCCCAAACTTTCCGGACTGCAGAACCTTTTCCAGGGAACACCTAGCCAAACAAAAGGTCCAATGACTATACTTTGAGGAGCACCAGATCATGGCATTAAAAATCTTTAATAAGCAGAGCTAAATTGTAATTATGAATGTGCTGCAATATGAAAGATGAGGCCACTTCTTGACACAGAGTCAATGTTCATTAAATGTTAACAGAAAGGGGAGCCAATCTGTGTTTATTATGAGCGCCATCTCTGGCTTGCAAGTGGCCCTCGGGGTCACACTGCTCCCCCCAGCTGGGAGGGAGCAGGTGGGGTCAGATAACCTCTAACATTTTGGGAGTGCATCTTCTGCAAAGGCATTCACAGCATTTAGCCAAATGCCCCTTTTCTTCCCTTTTCTTGTGACATTTTGGGAAGATGAATCATTTGGCAAGGATGGATCGTCACCCCACTTCCAAGCGCATGCACTTGTCAGCAGGAGGTTTATTCATTGAGTCCTTTGAGAATCTGTCCTTGTCCGGAGTGACTGGTTGGTGTGTCTTATCCTGAATCTGCAGGCGCCTGCAGTGTGGGAATCAGGCCAACAGCCCCTTGCGGTGTCTCTATGAGCTGATATTTTTAAAAGTTGAAGGGCGCTGCTTTCGTGCTCAATTGTAGAACCAGGACAGGAATAACCCAATGAGGAGGATCACGTGAGAATGAACATGAACATGGTGAGTTTATTTTGTCATTTTCTCGTACAAAAATAAAAATAATCTTAAAATGCCAACGAAGTAGCACGCACAATTCTTACAGAAGAATCTGCTTATCTTTTAAAAATAATTTACTTGAAAAAGAAAATCTCTCTCTCTTTTTATTCTTTTCTGTATTCACCTTTTCAATAACCATTAATTTTTTCTTGGAGAAAAAAAAGAGTACATTCTTCCAATAAAATTTGTGAAAAATACAAAAAGCCATAAAGTAAAAAATTAAAATAGTAATCCTGTCACCCAGGGAAAACCATCGGGGCTTCTGTATTTCTTTTATATGTACTCTATGTGTATTGCTTTCATTTTTATGGATTTCTTTCACTAGAAAGAAATAATTGTAGTTATATGTGTACGTACATATTCATAAATATCTGTATCGCATAAATATAGGATATATATATCATACGAGGAAGACATACATATACACAAAGAACTGTTTTTACCAAATTGGGAATGCACCACGTATAATTTTCAAGCCTCTTTTTTCACTTAGTTCCGTACCATAAGCAGTTCCTGGGGCCTGAAGCTTCCCAGTCCAGATCACCTGAGGAGTTGGCTCCTACATGAACTGATGAATTTACAAGCTGCTGTCAAACATGACTAGTGATGGCTGTAGCATTAATATCAGTGGTTCTTCTTGAAAGCAATTAAATTTGGCATTGCTATCACTACCTAATGTGTTTATATCAGCTCCTGTAATTGTTTTCTAAAGCCATAAATTTCTCAAGTTAATTATAAACAAATTGCTCTGCTTAATTAATGGGCATCACTAACGGGTATTATCCAATATGCATGTGAATGAACCTTGTGACAGCCTCACAGGGGCTGGATTAACAACGTCAAGTGGTAGCCCTGGGAGAGAAGTCAATCACCCAGAACCCGGGTCTTGAGTGTGCTCCAAAAAACCACAGGTCTAGAATCTGCTGGAGCAAGAGTATTCCAAGGCCGTACTGCCCATGCTGGTCTTCGGGACGTGTGTCACCTTGGACCTGCCCAGCTAGGCATCAAGAAGTATGGGGGAGCTAAGAGAGGGTGACCGGACACACTCTCAGTTTATTAATGAAAGTCTCTCTCTTCAGCACTGATTTCTGGCCTATGTCACCCCATGTGGTTTTCCTCACACCCACCCTGCCCTGTAGCTGAATGAGGCTGGACGCTGGGGCCAGGGCCCCAGGATTCACATCCCCAGCTCTGCCAGCTACTAGACATGGGAACATGGAGAAGTTACTGCTTAATAGCACAATGCCTCAGTTTGGACATTTGTCAAATGGGGATGAATATCGTACCTACCTTGTGAGCCTGTTGTGAGGACTAAATCAGTTAATGTGGGTAAGGTGAACATAAGCATGCTCAATAGCATTAATTGTTATTATTACAAATCGTCAACCTCCTGCCATATAGATGGGGTAGCTAAGATTCTGTGACCCAGGCCAGTACTAGGTTGAGGCAAGTGAGGCAGGCACCTAGGGCGTGGAATTGAAGATGGCGCCCCTCCTGGGTGGCTCAGTCAGTTGAGGGACCGACTCTTGGTTTTGGCTCAGGTCATGATCTCATGATTTCGTGGATTCGAGCCCCAACGGGTTCTGTGCGGACAGTGCACAGCCTGCTCAGGATTCTCTCTGTCTCCCTCTCTCCTGATGTCTCAGTCTCCCTCAAAACAAATAAATAAACTTAAAAAATTAAAAAAAAAAAAGAAGAAGAAGAAGATGGCACCCTTCTCGGGGCAGCTGCCTTGCTCCAGTTCCTGGCAGTGTGACCTGTCCACATCTGCTCAGATTGGATCCAGATCCAGATGACTCCAGGGTCCCTCCTCTTTGTCCAAAACATCCTTTTCTTTTAGCTCTCCTTCCAGGCTTCGACAACCTGGTTCTGAAAAAGGACCCCCGGGTGATTGAGGGGCTTCTCCTGGCCAATGCTGGTTTAATGACTGAGTTCCCTGTGCAGAAATTGTGCCCACTTTCTCCTCTATCTCTTTCCAGCTGGCACAATAGAAGACAGTAGTGTCCACAGTGCTGAGGACCCGCCATTCTCCCCAAGACTGTAACAGGATTCTTGATCTTTGTAGACAAAGACAGAAAAACAAGCTTTGTCCTGAAATAAGAGCCAAGGTGTCCACCATGCCTTTGTCTTGAGTCCTTATCCATGTGACACTCTCTAGTTGCTTAATTGCTTGACCAAACAGCCCCTTGTGACCACTGGAAATTGCAGGCTGTCTTGGGAGACGAGCCAGGACCTGTAGCATCCCTGAAGGTGAAGGATGGGGCCACTGGTGTGGTCAGTGGAACCAGTGCCCTTCTGGAGCCTCGTCTCAGGTGACAATGCCCAGATCCTTGCATCGAGGAGCAGCTTCTCTCCTTCCACTGCCGCTATTTTCACATTGATCCATCAGGCAGGAAGGAAACTGGCCCTTATTATGTGCTTATTGTGTGTATGTTCTTCATAGATACTATTATCCCCACTCAATGACTGAGTAAACTGAGTCTCACAGAAGTTACACTAGTCATGTTGCGAGTGAGGAGCAAGACGGCATTTGGAGCAAGATTTGCTGAACTCTGTGTACCCCATGCATGTCCCTGTATGACAGTACTTTGGGTTGTAAGCTTGGGGCCTCGTTTCAGCTGAAGTGTCTTCAGACTTCAGGCCTTAGACCCTCTGACCATTCTCCTTGGAGGGAGGGCAGGTGTCAGAAGCTAAGTACAGGTCCTAATGGTCATGGTTATGTTCTGGACAACCCTGTTGGAATTCAGTGGTCACCTTAGGAGGTTCAAAGTCAGTAAGCCAAGGAAATCTTCAGGGTAGAAAATGGGAAGCAGGTTCTTGAATGGGAAGACTCCCAGCAACAAAACCATCATGGCCAATCCTTAAGAAGTAACCTCCCACTTGCAACCTCCAATATGGGACCAGGCTACTCCGTTTCCTGATTTCCCCCAAGTGAATGACCTCAGAACCTGCTGGTCTCTTCCTAAGGATGCAAAAAGGAATTTTAATGTGGGGAAAATTCAACATGGCTACATGTAAAGTTTATGTAAACATATATGCACACACATGTGTGCATACATACACATATATATGGAGAATAGACATTTGATTTGTCCATTGGTCCATTCATTCATATTTATTTATTTTTCCATTCTTGAATTTATTTATTCACCTGTAGTTTCATTTAATCCTTCATTTATTAATTTATCCGTTCATCAGTCGACCTAACTATTTATCAAATGTTTCCTGCATGCCTATCGTGTGCTAAGTATCATACTATATATTAGGAATATAAAATTCAGTTAGAGAAAATCATTCCTCTTAAGGAAATTATAGTCTAACGGGATTAGATAGCCATTTACATACATAATTGAATTACAATGTTTTAGATCCCATAGTAGAGACATATATTATATTTTGGGAGTCCAGAATTAACTATCCCTACTTGGAAGTGAGGAAGAATCTTGACAGGAGAAGGAATACTTGAGTAAGAGTAAGGAACACCTTGAGTAAGAAGATGGGTGGTAAGGACAGGAGAGAGGAGAGCAGTAGAAATGAGCCCATGGTTTCTGCTTCACACTTATTCAGATAGTCATGAGTCTTGTGCTCTGGGAAGAATTTATGTGGGCAGAAAAGGAGACCAAACATTCTTCACTTTATCTGCCCATTTCTACCTGCCACCAGAAGATGGAGGTGACGGTTTTCAATTTTTCAGAAAATGATCTGAGGTGAGGATATGGACCTGGAGTTCTAGAGTGTGGCCTGCAGGGGCCACCCAGCCCTCCTGTTAGAGCCCAGTCCCTGTGGCTCTGTCACCCTCAAGTGTCCTGGTCAGCCATACCCGCCAGAGGCATAAACAACTAGAATATGGAGGGTGATTCACTCCAAACACTGAAAGGGATATCTGTTTGTAGGAAGCAATACTGTTTACCACTTTTGTGTGGAAAGTTCCCAGCTTTCCTCTAAAAGACCCATAAGACTTATTCTCCGTTTATGGAGTATCTTTCCTCCAAATAGCTTATAAATTTTTAATCAAAGTGTATTTTAGGAACTGAAAAATACTTGATTTCTACCAGACTGTCACATATGAAAGGAATTTTGTGAAACCCAAATGGGATTTTTTTAATGCCTATATTTCTTCTTCTTCAAGCTAATTTNGACATGTTATATACAGTGTCAAATCCATAAAGGTGACATTCAATAAGTGACATTTTATTTTAATTCACTTTGACAAAATAATGAACTCTATTTGTAGGAGCGATATAGCCTCATCTGACAAGGAGATGCCTCTAGAGTTTTTTCAATAAGTGAAAAAAAACTATTNGAAACTTTTTGGAAGTTATGTGAAATGTCTATGAATCAGTAGGAAACCCCCCCATAAGCACGCCTTCTGACATCTGTCAGTCGTGTTTGGATTTCTGATTTGGGCTAGCACATGCTGCTGTCCTCCAGATTCAGGTTTTCTATCCCTGTGAGCCACGTCCAGTGCCTGGGGGAAAGCAAAGCCTCTTAGCTTCAGCCTTGGCTTTCTGCCAAAGGTGGTGAAAGGTATACTGGTCTCTTTCTTTTCCCAGGGACACACGTGGATGCTGGCCCAGCTGAGGGTCCCCAGGAAGCTGGAATTAGTGACCCCAAATTAAGACCACTGGTTATAGATCCAGCTCGAAACTCAAATCAGGTTTTCCAGGCAGGGAGAAAAGTAGGTGTCTTCATAGCCTCTTTCTTTTGAACTGTTTGTATTTAATACATCTCCTTGGTCATTTTTAAAAAGAAGATCCTAAAGTGGGGAAGGGAGACTCACATCCAAGTTGAGTGTAGGAACCTTGAATTATCAGGGAAGGCCACCAGGGTGTCCTGGAAAAATAGGGTTTGGCCATAATGGTCCAGCCCTTGAATTGCCTGCAAAAGAAGGGTACGGGGGCTGCCTCTGTCCCTGGGGGAAGGAAGAAGCAGCTCCCTTCATGCTAGGAGCTAACGGCAGGTGACCCTCTAGCCAGTCTGCCCTTGGGACTCTGGCTATCACAAGTAAGAGGTGCATTCTATTTCTATATTTGAAAAATATGTTTTAAACAATAGAATAAAATCTTGTATTAACCCAATGCAACTTCCAAGTTATTAAAATAGAAAGTGAAACTCCTTTCCTCTATCCTAACACCAACCCCCCTTTGCATGATAACCACTGTTCATCCTTCCTG
The DNA here is from genome assembly GCF_008692635.1 of Crocuta crocuta. Taxonomy (NCBI): domain Eukaryota; kingdom Metazoa; phylum Chordata; class Mammalia; order Carnivora; family Hyaenidae; genus Crocuta; species Crocuta crocuta. The sequence goes on from NW_027529526.1 coordinate 8,663,213, forward strand.
ACATTTTCTGTCGGCAGACAAACAATAGTTACATATGCCTATAGATGTTTAGACATCTTTATTGACAAAATAGGACATGCCATGTATGTTGGTCCACATGGCTTGTTTTTCCCTTAACAACATAGCTTTCCACACCAGTATATATAAAATTAGAGTGGGTTTTTCCCCCCATTACTATTATTGTCATTGCTGTCTGATCCTATCCTTGGGGAGCACATCTTAAGTTCTTGGAGAAAGGGTTGCAAAGCAGAAGGGAATCTTGACTCCCAGCAGCTTTATTAGATAAGACCAGGGAGTCAAGGGCCACTGGGATTATCGCCCAGACCTCTGGTTACACTCCAGACTCTCCTGGCCCTAGCCAAACAATATTAATGCCGTGTGGGAATGTTATTATCCAATATTTTCTTGTTTTAAAATCCAGTTAAAGACACCATAGCAGGCATTTTGTCGTAAAAAAAACAAAACAAAACAAAAAAACACTCGAATCCTGGTGTACTTTCTGAAGGACCTTTCATCTGTCTGGGGATGAGGGAATACTAACGTTGGCTCACTGGTTTCTCACATAGAGCTGCCTTTCTGTTGTTCTTAAATACAACCTATTTCAATTGTATCATCAGCAATAGTCAAATGAATATAGATGAGATCTCAAAACACTAAAATACAATTTTCTCTTTTACTGTTTAAAGAATGTTATTGACTTTTATTATAAAATATTTTAATCATGGGGCACCTGGGTGGCTCAGCTGGTTAAGCGTCCAACTCTTGGTATCGGTGCAGATCGTGATTTCACAGTTCGTGAGATCGAGTCCCACACTGGCCTCTATGCCGACAGTGCTCAGCCTGCTTGGGACTCTCTCTCTCTCTCTCTCTCTCTCTCTGCTCCTCCCCTACTCATGCTTGCTCGATCTCTCTCTCTCTCTCTCAAAATAAACAAATAGACTTTAGAAAATAGTTTAATCACACATAATAATATATGGCAAACAATAATGTGAATACTTCTGAACCTGGTACTCAATTTAAGAAATAAAATATTACCGGGGCGCCTGGGTGGCTCAGTTGGTTAAGTGTCAACTTCAGCTCAGGTCATGATCTCACAGGTTTGTGGGTTTGAGCCCCGTGACGGGCTCTGTGCTGACAGCTCAGAGCCTGGAGCCTGCTTCAGATTCTGTGTCTCCCTCTCTCTCTGACCCTCCCCTGCTCATGCTGTCTCTCTCTCACTCTCAAAAATTAAATAAAATATTTTAAAAAAAGAAATAAAATATTACCAACAGTGCTAAAGCTTTTTTTCCCCAATTGCATTTTCCTGCCTCCCACATACTTCCTGCATCCAGGGATAATCATTATGCTGAATTCTGTGTTTATCTTCCCCTTGTTTTTCTTTAGAATCATCATTCCCCCTTCAGACGTTAAAATCACTGGGAGATGTTTTTAACTACTGTATGGTTTGATTCTGCTTTAGAGTTTTACTCTTTCGGAAACCATACAGAGCAACAAAGAGAAAAAAAGGGGTGGGGAATACAAGTGCATTTTAAACGGAAACTAAAAATTTGAGAAGTTATATGTAGATAATCACCAGAGCAGGTGTGACCAGCTGGATGCTGTGGGAATCCTCTTAAGAGTCAGAGAAGGGAGAAGTCAGGAAGAACGAGGCCCTAGCTAGCAAGTCTCAGATCCCTGACTAGAAATGCATTCCCGGAAGGGGAGGAGAAATGCCCTAGAGGGACTTGTGAACAGAAGGATCAGAGAGAAGGTGCCAAAATGCACACAGCACCGTTAAACTCCAATACAATGAAGCAATTCTTATAGGATATTCCAGGAAAAGAAATTAGGGACACAGATTTTATAGTCCAGAAAAACTGTCTTTCAAGCCTAAAGGCTAACAGTTTAAACATGCAAAAATTTCGGGAATATTGTTCTTGTGAGCCTTTTCTGAGGAAAATAGGAGAAAGTGATGGTGAATTTTATATGTCAACCTGACTGGGCCATGAGGTGCCCAGACATGTGATCAAACATTATTGTAGGTGTGTCTGAGGGTGTGTAGGATGGGATTAACATTTTTTTGTTTTGTTTTGTTTATTTGAGAAAGAGAGAGAGAGTGCACACGAGTAGGGGAGAGAGAGAAAGAGAGAGAGAGAATCTTAAGCAGGTGCACACTGGCATGGAACCCAACATAAGCCTCCATCCCATGATTGAGAGTTGAACACTCAACCAACTGAGCCACCCAGGCACCTTAAGATTAACATTGGAATCCAACTGAATCAAGCAACTTGTCCTCCTTAATGTGGGTGGGCCTTGTCCAATCAGTTGAAGACTTGAAAAGAATAACATGGCCGACACTCCCCTAAGTAAAAAGAAAAAATCTTCCTACCCTATGGCTTGAGCTGGAACATTAGTCTTTTCCTGCCTTGGACTTGAACTCAAATATCAGCCCTTCTTGGATCTTAAGCCTGATGGCTTCTGAACCGGAACTATACCACCAGCTGTCCTGGGTCTGCAGCTTGCCAACTGCAGATGTGGAGATTTCTCAGCTGCCATAATTGCATGAGCCAATTCCTTGTAAGAAGGGAGGAGGGGAAAGGAGGGAGGGAAGAAGGAAGACAGGCCCAGTTGGTTCTGTTCTCTGGAGAATCCTGACTACTAGAGAATGAACCCTAGTCAAACAAGAGATAATGGGGGAGGGGGGCGAGAAACAAGCAAAAAGAATGTCAGCGAGCATCAAATACATTTAACTGCAGACCCAAATAAAAACAAGGGTGGAGGTAAGGGTGACATAAAAGAATATAAATGCATACATACACTCTGACAATTTAGAAATGAGAGGAGAAAGACAGGACATGGTGGAATGGAAAATGAATGAATTGATTACTTGATTCCTAATAGCCAGAGGTCAATAGTTACCACTAACCAAACGGGGCAGCTCTTGAGTCTGGCAATTGAGGATTAAACTTTGGAGGCTTTAGGATGAACAAAGCTATACAATGAAGATGGGACTTGATCTTAATTCTCAGCTCTGCTGGTCTGACTTTAAGCAATTATATTTGTCTGGTCCATGGAGGCGTTGATACCCACCTGAAATGATTTTTCTTACCAGAAAGTTGCCAAAAGTTTATCTAAAGACATTTCTCAAAGGGTGCCTGGCTGGCTCAGTGGGTAGAGCATTGATCTTGGGGTTGTGAGTTTAAGCCCCACGTTGGGCACGGAGCCTACATGAAATAAAATTTTTTTTAAATAATAAAGTTTTATAAAAAGATATTTCTCTAATCTTAGAGTACACTTATTGGGATGAGCACAGTATAGAATTATGGAATCATTATATCGTATACCTGAAACTACTATGACTCTATTTCTTGGGATTTTATGTATTTTACTTTTACAGTTTTAATTGAATTTAATTTTTTAAAAAATTTTAATGTTTATTTTTGAGAGAGAGAGAGAAAGAGTGTGAGCAGAAGAGGAGCAGAGAGAGAGGGAGACACAGAATCCAAAGCAGACTTCAGGCTCCGAGCTGTCAGCACAGAGCCTGATACAGGCTCGAACCCACCAACTGTGAAATCATGACTTGAGCTGAAGTCAGACGCTTAACCTACTGAGCCACTAAGGTGTCTCTTAGTTTTTCATTTTAGTTCTTAATCCTTAAATCCCATCTACTTGTACTCCTTTTTATGCTTTTTACTTTATGATTTTACTCTCTTATCTTAATCTTTCATCTCATTTACTTTTATATTTTTAACCTTTTCTCTTGTTGGTTTATAGCCTTTTATATTTTCTTTCAAATTTCATCCATTCTATTCTATTGTTATTTTTAAGTTCTGAACCTTTCATCTTTATTGTGATTTATAATCCCTTAAAAATGCTTTTTTACCCAAAAAATTGCTTTTTTATTGTTGTTTTAATCTCCTTCTGACCCTTTATATTCTCTCATGACTGAAATAATCATGTTCATTTTTCCCTTTTCTTATATATCTGTTATAATTTCCATTTCTGTTTACAGTGGCCAGACAGAATGCAGTACTATAGCTGTGGTAGCAAAAGAAAAGCTCAGCCTGTAGGAGAGATTGGGGCCCTTGTTCTTTGCATTTGTCCTAAAAGTTACACCGTGTTCCTCCAGAGACTGTCCCTTCCTACTCAAGGGTCTCCACTCCACCCTAGCCCCTGAAAGTCCAAGACACACCGGTTAGCTCTCCTGGGAATTCTAAGTTTCTTTGTACAGTTGACACATCTGACCGCAGGAACTGTGTTGCTCTCTACCATGTCATGCCCTACAAAACTGTAGGAGGCAGTTTGAAAACTCCCTGGTTTTAAATCGCTGGTCTCCAAGTCAAATAGGCCCTGCTACGACCAGCTTCAATCCAACTGGCTATTAAACTTTTGTTCCATTGCCTGACGGAGAGGTTTGCCCTCTGACTTCCTACCAAGCAGAATGCTGATTACACTTGACCCTTGAACAACACAGGTTTACACTGTGCGGATCCACTTGCATGTGGATTTTTTTAAATATAAATACAGTACTGTAAAAGTACTTTTTCTTTCTTATGATTTTCTTATTTGATTGTAGGAATACAGTGTATAATGCATGTAATATACAGAATATGTGTCAATCAACCATTTATGTTATTGGTAAGGCTTCCAGCCTGTAACAGTAGGCTATTAGCAGTTAAGTCTTGGGGAGTCAAAAGTTACACATCTCTAATCCCACAGTGCACAAAGTAGACTTAGGAACTTTGGTTTTTCAAAAGACTTCATTAAGAGAGTAAAGAGGTAATGCACAGAGTGGGAAAAGATATTTGCAAGACATACATCTAACTAAGGAGCTGTATCCAGAATATATATAGAACTCCTATAAATCAGTTAGAAAAAGACAGAAAAATGGACAAAAGCCTTGAGTAGACACTTCACAAAGAGAATAGCCAAATGACAAAAAATACCAAGAACCCCAAACCAACCGTATGAAATGGTACTAAACCCCCTCATTAATCATACATGAAATGCCAATTAAAACCACAGTATGCCACCACGAACCCACCAGAGTGGCTAAAAAGAAGAAGGTGGAAAGTTCCAAATTAAGGTTGGTGAGAACGTGGAGCAAGGTGAACTTTCCGACACTGTTAGTGCAAGTGCCCATTGGTACAGTGATTTGGGGAAACTGTTTGCCAGCATCTCATAAAAACTGAACATATGCCTATCTTACTACCCAGCTGTTTCACTTCCAGTTATATCCCCAGGAGGGATGCGTTCATTCACGGAGTCACCAAACAATATGTACTAGAATAACCACAGCAACACTATCTATAATAGTAAAACACTGGATAATACCCAAATGTCCATCCAAATTAGGCTGAATTAGGAGTGCCTGGGTGGCTCAAGCAGTTAAGCAACAGAGTTTGGCTCAGGTCATGATCTCATGGTTCATGGGTTTGAGCCGCGCACTCAGCTCTGTGCTGAGAGCTCAGAGCCTGGAGCCTGCTTCAGATTCTGTGTCTCCCTCTCTCTCTGCTCCTCCCTCACTCATGCTCTGTCTCTCAAAAATAAAAAAAATAGGCTGAATTAATAAATTGACACACATTCACATAATGGAATACTACACAGAAATGAGAATAAATGGTCTACATCCATGTAAAAATATGTATGAAATTCAAAAAACACAATACTGAGTGAAAAAAGCCCGATCTAAATAAGTATCTATTTATTATTCCACTTGTAGAGAGTACAGAAACAGACAGAACTAATCTATACTTTTAGACATTAAGACAATGTCTGCCCTTGGGTGGGCACACTAACTGGGAATGACCACAAACTGGTCATGTTGCTTCTTGATAACCAGCGGTGCTGGTTTATATGTGTGTTTAGTTGGTGAAAATTCATTGAGCTCAACATTTATAGAATGTTCCTTAGGAAAGTGTTTTATGCTTCAATATAAAGCTAATAAAAACTTACCTCATACTCTATAGCATTATGACCAGGACTAAGAAAAATAACTTCTTAGCACAGATCCTGGCACATAATAGCTACTCAAAAAATGAGTTATTTTTATTACTGCTACGGAATATAAATTAGTTCCTGATGAACATCTGCTACAGCTAATACTACCGGCTTGATTTTACCTTGCTTGACGTTAGCTTGACAAATGAGACCCTGTCCAGGCCTGACTCTGCTGCAGTGCCTTTGAAATTTGTCAAAATTTGTGCAGCAATGTTGAGCATCATCAGATGTGTGAACCAAACCCCAGGGAACAGTAATGTGTGTTAACATGGAATTATTGCTCTCCCCTTTCAACATTTTTCTACAGCAGTTCTGGCATGTGAGGCCAAGAGCCATGAAAGGGCGATGACTCAGGTTTTCCGGAATCACGTCTAGCATGAATTTCACACACAGGTGTGCTATCTGGGAGAGATTCAGAAATGGCTACACTCAGGACGTTTGCAGGGGGCAGTGTGTTTGAGGAGCATTAGAGATGCTGAGATGTCAGTTGTTTCCTGCCTCCTCAGTGCGTACACACTGGTCCCATCTGGCCTCTGTGTGAAATGTTTGTACTGTCTGCCTGGCACAGGGATCCTAAGGCGAATTCTCAGGCAGCTCCTGGTGTAATTCACATTGAGCATTCCTACCCATGTGTTTGTTTACACACCCCCTTATTCCACAAAGGCTCGGAGTACAGTGAACACCGCTGTAGGAGCCATCTGTAAGGGTATCTGCCTCGCCTGGGACCTCCCCTCTCGGTTATAGCGGTGGGTCTGGAAGCCATGTTTGCACTTCATTACCCCACCCACGAGGGCCCGGGTGAACACTGGTGGAAATGACTGACTCAAGCAGGGCCAATTGCAATTTTTCTCCGTGACTTTGAAATTGGTACTTGAAGACAGCGGTCACTTTCCACCAGCTGGCTGAATGAGACCATGTCACCTAACCTTTTTCACAGAGAAGAAAAGAAAGCTGGTCTACAGAGGCAGACAGAATGAAACAGATGTATAGAAGTGGGGTGTTTGGAGGGGCGGCTGGGTGGCTCAGTCAGTTGAGTGTCCGACTTCAGCTCAGGTCATGATCTCAAAGTTCATGAGTTCGAGCCATGCGTTGGGCTCTGTGCTGATAGCTCGAAGCCTGGAACTTGCTTCAGATTCTCTCTCTCTCTCTCTCTCTCTCTGCCCCTCCCCTGCTTGTGCCCTGTCTTTCTCTCTCAAGAATAGATAAACATTAAAAAAAATTTTTTAAAGAAATGAGGTATTTGGAGAAGAGAAAAGAGAAAGACAAGGAGACTTGTTTCTGATATTTCTTTCAATCGCAGTCTCTGTGCCTCCTGTGGCCCAACTGCACCTCCTCGCCTGTGTCTATGAGATAACCCTGTAATACTGCAACAACCCCATCCTAGTCTTTTCAGATTAAGCTAGCTCAGGTAAGTTATCCACCAACCGTCTCCACCTAAAATAAAATACGTCGCAAGAAGATAAAGTCACACTTAAAATGTGTTGACAAATGGAAAACAAGACCCTAAGGCTGGTACGAATGATGTCAGGAGAGAGGAGAGGACACCCGTGGTGGCCCCAAGACCCTGGGCATTTGCTGTCAGCAGCCAGCAGAGGGCAAGAGTGAGTCCTCACTTAGCAGCTGTTCTCAACCCTGGCTGCCCAGGGGGGACCCTGGGAGCTTCTGAAATGTACTCCAGGCCCCATCCTGGAGACCATGATTTCATTGGTCTGGGCTGGCATCTTGAAGATGTAAAAGTTACCACCGGTAACTGGGTGGCTCAATCGGTTAAGTGTCCAACTTCAGCTCAAGTCATGATCTCACAGTTTGTGGGTTCGAGCCCCGTGTCGGGGTCCATGCTGACAGCTCAGAGCCTGGAGCCTGTCTCAGACTCTGTCTCCCTCTCTCTCTCTCTCTCTCTCTCTGCCCCTCCCCCACTCATGTTCTGTTTCTCTCTGTCTCGGTAATAAATAAACATAAAATTTTTTTTAAAACTATTTAGTCTGTAAAAGTTCCCTTGAGTTTCTAAAGTGCAGCCAGGGTGGAGAGCCACTGAGTTTCATTATTCACAACATGTAGAAAGAAAAATTGATAATAAACCAAACAAAAACAGTTTCTCTAAAGAAGTACAGAAACGGTTCTGAGGCCGCGGAAAGTAGTGTCTTCAACAGATCTTCATTTTGCAAGGTGTACATGATGCAGTGAGCAGTGTCCTCAACAATATCCTCATATTCAACAAGGAAAAGGGACTGGATGTGATCATCCCAAGACACCATCCAGGAAAAACACGTCCCCTGGGAGGGGCAAGACATCTGGGCTGCCTGCCTTCAACTCGGAATGGGTTTTAGAGTATTTAGAACAGATGTGCATACTAAGATTCCTGAAATTTAAAGCAATCTTCCCCACCCAGGAGAGGGCCTGTAGTTTTCATCAGACTACCCGTGGTGGTTCTGAGCCTCCCAGAGTTTTAGAACCACTGGAGGACAGGGGCGCCTGGGCGGCTTAGTCGGTTAAGCGTCCGACTTTCGCTTAGGTCATGATCTCGCGGTTCGTGGGTTCGAGCCCCACGTCGGGCTCTGTGCTGACTGCCAGCTCAGAGCCTGGAGCCTGTTTCAGAGTCTGTGACTCCCTCTCTCTCTGACCCTCCCCTGCTCATGCTGTCTCTCTCTCTCTCTCCTAGAAATAAATAAAAAACATTAAAAAAAAATTAAAAAAAAAAAAAGAACCACTGGAGGACAATTCCTGGGCTGACTATCTTTTCAACAAATCTCTACTCATACAAGAGTCTCTCAACTGCCCGGCTGGACATCTAGAGAGACTCCTTCTCAAACACCCGGCACGTGATAGAGCTTGTCATATTGCTGAGTGCAGCAGGGGGAAAATCTGCCTCGATAGTCAGCTAGTGGGATCAGGAACAGTGCACCCTTCAGGAAGCTGAGGAGCCTGGCAAGGACACATGCATGAACAGAAGGCATAGGGGAAGGCGGAAGGAGTGCTGGGTGAACCAAGATCCTCCTCAGAAAGCACAAGATACACCCCTGTGCAGAGACCAAAGAGCAAATAAGCCCCCAAAGTTCTTCACCTGGGCACAGACAGCAATAAGTTCTGCTTGCAAAAATTTAAAGCAGGTGGACCAAATACCCATCTTGTTCGTAAAACATCCTTGTAAACACCCATGGAACATTTAACCTTGAGAAATATAGTTTCCTGGTGCCCTCGCTAAGCTAAATTGTTTGTAAAATATATGACTATGTGACTGAATTAGTTAACTTGTTCCTTAGGGTTATTGACCATAAGTCAATTTAATGTTGGAGGCTGTCTAGCAAAAATGATGACTTTGTTTTTAGAGGCATTTGATCTGTGGCCCTTCTTTGCAACATTAATTCCATAGTAGGTAAGTTATCTATTGAGGTCAGTCTTGGCTCATGACACAAAACTATGATATCTATGAATAGGTGAATTTCCCCTTTCAATTTTTTATAACAAGGGGGTGATACCATGATATTCTAATCACTGAAGAGGAGTAGCAAGACTCTGAGATGTTGATTAAACAGAAGACTGGCCAGAATAAATGGCTGCTTCAATTCTTTGGGAAACGCTATCTGATTTATCAAAAGAGTATTCTTATTAGGCAGTCCCTAAATCAGGGGTTGACAAACCACAGCCCATAGGCCAAATCTGGTCTGCAGCCTGTATTTGTGTGGCCTACAAGGTAAGAAGTTTCTTTTACATGTTTAACTGGTTGAAAAATATCAGAAAAATAATACTTTGTAACAAAAATGATACGAAATTCAAATGTCAGTGTCCAGAAGTAAGATTGCACTGGGCCACACCCATGTTTATGTTTACATGGTGTCCATGACTGCTTCCTTACTACAGTGACGGAGTTGAATAGTTGCTGCACACGTTATATGATCCACACAGCTTACAATATTTATGATCTGGCCCTCTAAAGAAAAAGCTTATAGACTCCTGTTTTAGGTCTGTAAGCAGCACCAACATTGAGGCCAAGTAACTCTTGTCCATATATCAAAGTCCAAAGAAATGTCAGACACCACCAATGATCTTCTAATATTCTTAACAGATTTTTTCCCCACAAGAAATAGTACAGTAATCAGTAGTAGAATAACCATGCCTAAAACATACCTGTGCTGAGCATAGAACACTTGCTTGAGAAATTCAAGTTTAAGTCTGGATGAGAAAACAGAAAGGCGGGGCACCTAGGTGGCTCCATTGGTTAAGCATCTGACTCTTGATTTCAGCTCAGGTTTTGACTGATCTCAGCTCAGGTCTTGATCTCAGAGTCATGAGTTCAAGCCCCGTGTTGGGCTCCACATTGGACATGAAGCCTACTTTTAAAAAAAAGAAAGAGAAGAAAAAGCCAACCAGCATAAATATAGAAGAAAGATCTAATAATTGTGGAACATAAGAGAATGCTCTTAAAAATGGACAGTACCAGGTTTTGAGTCATTTATTTAGTTACTTCAACAAATACTTATTGATAAATTACAATGTGCCTAAAACATTATGCCTAGCGTATAACAGACTCAAAGTTCAAAGTCAGACCACTGCGACCATCCTTGAGCATATCTGGGCCAAGAAAATTTTGCTCAGATGTTTTATTTAGCTTGAAGGCTTTATTTTAATCCACTGTATAAAATGAGAGATCACTGGCAGGCCTCAGTCAGAAAGTGGCCCTGGGATCGACAAGGTTTGAATAATTGACCTTACTTTATGAAATTGTGAAAATCAAGCTCCCCATCCCTCAATCACCACACGCATACCTCCTGCAATTATTTTCTAGACTGTTCCCACTGCTATTGTTATGGCATGAATCAATTACACCTGCAGAAGCTTAGTATAGGATTGATTTACCAAGGAGGTTGATCTTTGCCTTGAGGTAGCTGTTTAACCACAAACTAGGTGCGTAAGCACCTTATCTTCTAGGATACAACATGGATAGAAATGTGTTTAAGTACAGTTGACTCTTAAACAACATGGGGATTAGGGGTACTGACCCCTGCATACTTGAAAATCTGCATATAACTTTGGGACCTCCCCAAACCTTAACTATTAACAGCCTACTGTTGACTGGAAGACTTATCCACAACATAGTCAATTAACACATATGTTGTATGTTTTATATATAATACACTGTGGTCTCACAATAAAATAAGCTAGAGATGAGAAGAAAATCACAAGGAAGAGACAGTTACTGCATTGTAAAAATCTGCACCCAAGTAGACACGTGCAGTTCAAACCCGTGTTGTTCAAGGGTCCGCTATATAGGAAAGTGAAGTGACTTTATTAAGGACACACAGAGGGTAGGTCTGAAGCAGGATAGAGACCAAAAATTCTCTGTCCCTGAGTCTGGCATTTATTCCTCTTCACCACATGGCCCTCACGACCCTGCGGGCGTGCTGGGTGATGGCGCTGAAGAAGCCAGAGCCCCTGTGGGATTTCAGGGAGTGTAGCAGCCAAGCCGGGCTGTGGATCAAAGGGCACAGCCGGGGGGAGCGGGGGCCGTGCTGTCATACAGGCTGCTCCCCAGAAAGACCCTGCGATTGGGTTTAATGCTTTCTGATCACCATCTTGAAATTCTTGATAATGTCAAATCTTGATCATGATAATCTTTGAATTGGTTTTCATGCAAACTCTGATGGGGCAATGGAGAACTCACCATGGATCAGGACCTTAGATCACTCCTTGTCCTGACTCCTCCCACCTCCTCAAAATGCTGGGGGAGGGGGGGCACAACTGCTGCTGCCCTCAACCCCAGGCAGGGCACAGGGAGAGTCAGGGTCCAGCTCACACCCTATAGTGTGTGGGGGTGGGGCCAAGCAGCCAGAGACCAAGTCTCCAGCCCACTGAGCTTCTTCTACCCCCAGCCCAGTTACCAAGATGTCCCAGCAAAGTTTCAAACTCTGGGCAACCCATCTGCTGTGCTTTGGGGTGGTGAGCTCATGGGAAGGGGGCTGATTTCTCCAGACCCCCACCCGCAGCAGCTGTAGGAAGCCTCAGTCCAGAGGCTGACAGGAGAGGGGCCAGGCAGGGGAAGCTGGCAGCCATCAAGCCAGAAAGGGCGTTAATGGGCCCTGTATTGTGGGGAGGGGCCCCAGGACACCCTCGAGGATTCACACTCCCCTGCAAGTGTCCCCATACCTGGAGTGCTCCCTCAGCTAGCTCCATGCATTAAGCAGTCTTCTCTTCCTTCCTCTACCTTTCCAAGCCTGGCTTGGGCCTGCCTCCTCTGGCCAGCTCCGGACACCATCTGGGGAGGAGCTGCAAAGTATGAATTGTATAATTTCAGTGATTCCACCCAACATTTATATACTCTCATATTTGCATTTAAATTTGCATTGCCAGTATAAAGATGAATAGTAAATCTCATGCTAATAAGTGAAAACTTTAATTTTTTCTTAGAGTAACATTAAATAGCAAATGCAAAACACCATGACAAGTGAGAGAGAGGCAGCCTGAGAAAGGAAAGAGCTTTATCTATAGCAGCACTTTTTTCCCTGCTTTTTAACCTTGAGGCCCCGCATTTTCATTTTGCATGGAGCTCGCAAATTATGTAGCCAGTTCTGGTTACAACTTGCTCTTTGCATAAGACAAGGCATGTGCAAGCCTCCCAGCTGACCCTGAAACCCATAGCTAGAACCCAGTCCCACAATAATGTTACTTTCTGTGAGTGCCCCGTGGTGACTCACAGCTCAAGACTGTATATTTCTCACTTGTCTGAATACAAAGTAAAAGTGGCTATTTTTATAGAACAAAAACCAAGGGAAAATATGGAATTCAGCCCATCTCTATGCACTGCTGCACCTGAGACATTCAGCACACATAATAAATCTGTCTTTGGAAACTTGCTCCTTTGCAGTTTTGACACAGATAAATGACAAGTATTAAATCTTAAGGGAAAAGAACCAGCTGCCGTAGTTGTTGATTTACTGAGGCATCAGCCTCTAGACCTGCGGATTTGAAGTACCAGCCAGAGGCCTCCTGGAAAAGGGTACAGGTGAACTGGGAGAGTGTGAGGGGTGACCTCAGAGTGTCTTTGTCTTCACCAACCTGAAGAAACTCAAGGTCATGTCTAAGATCATTGGATGTGAACTTTGGAAGCCACTAGACTTTACCAGTAAGAGGACCTTATTGGGGACAGAGGCCACACTAAGCCAGTGGTTCAAAACTTTGCCTTCTTAGTGGGATTTTTCTTTTNAACTATCTTCTCCAATTCCGTTGGTTGCCTATTAGTTTTGTGGATTGTTTCCTTTGCTGTGCAGAAGCTTTTAATCTTGATGAGGTAGTGGGATTTTTCTTTAACTGGAAAAGAAGGTACATGGTAAAAGAGCAGGACAAGCAACAGACGTATTTATTTCTTCCCTGTTCAGCACAATATTGTGGGTAGGATCCAAGGGTAAGAATGAGGGTAATTCTAAAATGTCAGAGAGACATATAGCTAGTAGCTAATACATCCCTCCACCGGGGTCTTCGTCTGCTCCAGAATGGAGCTTCTTGAGGGGAAAGGCCTTGGATTCTTTGATTTGGCAATGCAACTCCTCCACTCTTCAGATGGGGGAGCCATGGACCAGAGACTTTTGGTGGAATTCCCAAAACCACACAGCTACCTAATGGCAAAGCTGAGACAAGAAACAAGACCTTCTTACTACAATGTGAGCTGTTTTTTCCATAACATTTGGAAGGAAAATCGGTGTCCTTTTCTTTGAAGGTTATATATGCTCTATATGGATGGGAAGAAATCCCAACAATGCGCCGCTTCTCAAAACATTAGCGGAATTGAGCTCTAGAGAAGGATGGAGGCCCAGCCAACATGGCGAATGCTGACAGTTGCTCAAACAAGGAAGTCCCAGCCCTCAGCTCAAGGGGACCTGCTGTTAGCCCCAAGATCCCAAGATGAGCGCATAGCCCTTTGCAGGGAGATGACACCTACCAAGAGAAGGAAGAGCCAGGCTCTCTTCTCAGTGCTCTCCCTGGATTACTATTTAATCCCCCTGGCTAAGCAGTTAGGGGGCACTCTTAGCAATTCCACTGGACTGAAACAGGACAATGCCAGTGACCGGGGTTCAGTCAGACCTGAGAGTCTGAGGCTTCACCCTCAGCCCTTAGGTCTGCTGCCTGTCTGACCCTAGAAAAGGCAGAGGACAGTCCTTAGGAAGAGCTGACTTCTGATCCCTTCCCACGGCAGCAGAAGCCCAATGCCAGCTGTGGAAAGACCGTGCTGGGAGCACGTGCCTCCTGAGACTCAGCTCTGTCCCTATATTTCTCCCTTCCCTGGAGCTACTGTGGCCTGAACTCATGGGACTTGGAGCTGGAAGCCTACCTCCTGGAACACTGACACACACACCCCCGCCCCCATCATTGTCCGTCCAATGGAGAAATGGCAGTTTGAGGTACCCACAGAGTCCCAGTGCCCCAGACCTCACACATTCCACTGACTGGTTGTGAACGTGGACCCAAATTCACTGACATTTTCAGGCCTCAATCTCTTTATCCAGGACTGCTTCACAGGGTGGCTGTGAGGATCCACTAAATTATCACCTGCAAGCACACATTGTACATTGTTTAGTAATGGCCAACACTCAACCCATTCGGCTTCATCTACCGCTAGGGCAAACTACTTGAGGGTGTTTGAGAGCATGCAGTTTGGAGCCAGACAGATATGGGCAAGTAACTGAGCATTTCTCAGTTTCCACATCTGTAAAATGGGCACAATACTATTGCCTACCAAAGGGATGTTAGAAGTCATGCCAGATAATGCATTAAAATCAATAGGTAAAATTTTATTATGACTTTAAATAAGTTAATATACAATACAACCACCTGTCTTAGGGGCTTGCATATGTGTCTTAGCTATCATTAGTAATAATTTACAACTAAATACATTATAAACTGTGAACAAAGATCATGCCTTTGAAGTGCTTCGTTCTGTTTCTAGCACATGATTTGTGTTCAGTAAATAGAAACTACTAGGTAATGTTAGTTTATTGTTGCTGTTATTATCATCAGTAATAGGACTGACACAGACAAACCCTCTTGTCAGATCTAAATTTCCTGTCTTTGTTTGACTCAAACCCAGCCTGACTCCTGGAATAACATGGAAGTGCCCTCCCATTGGGTCAGAACAGAAGCGCCATGTCCCTAAAGATAAGATCAGTAGCTTGAGAACAGAAGACAAGAAAACAGAACACTTGGTTTCCCGTCGCCCACATGTGCTGCCCCTAAGGTGTCTCTAGGGATCTCGCTTTGCAAAGTGTGGCCTGAGGACTGTGGGCATCAGGCATTCCAGGGAGCTGGTGAGAAAGGCAGGCAGCCTCTCAGGCACCCCTCTGCACATGCCCTGAATCAGAACCTGCCTGTTAACAGGCCCCCCCCATGATTCCCATTCACAGCAGAGTTGAGCTGGCAAGCACTGTCTTGGGACTCAGCAGGACGCTGTCCTCTCCATCCTGGCCTGGGGGTAACAGGACTGAGCTTTCTCTTTGACTCCCCGACACCCCAAAGCTGGCAGAGCTGCTTCCTGGGTGTGCAGCCTGTGCAGTCTCCGGGACCCCGTGCTCAGAGAGGCCCCGTGCTTCATTTTTGCTTCGCCGTTGCTGCCTTGAAATCTACACAATCTGAACAAGGGCCCCAATGGTTTCATCGTGCACGGAGTCGAAAACGGGAGGTACTCCCAATGCCCAGGACCCTGTGTCCCTCTGGGACTGGAGCCTAGAATTTGCCTGGCTTTGGCCGCCTTCCTTCCCCAAGCCAGATCCCATCCCCCGTGCCAGTGCCCTGAGTGCTGTTCTGCCTCTACACGGACACATCCTGACATGGCTGGCAGCCCAGGCTACATGGGCAATTAGGTAGCCCCACGCCGCCCTCCCTGACCAGTGGGATGTATCTTTCTGGAGGCAAGGATTGCCAGAACCATGCCTGAATCCCACCCGTGAGTTACCTCCTAGTTAGCATTTAGATGTCCTGGGTGCTCCACACTATTTTTAACTTGCTTCGTCTCATTACATCTTCCAATTGCCAGTAGGGTACGTATTATTTTTTCTGTTCGACAGAGAAGAAAACTCAAAAACATCAAATAATGTGCCAAAAATCGAATAGCAGATCAGAAGCAAAACCAGGATGTAAACCTAGGTTTGTCTGAATCCACAGCCTCTGGGCTACACTGCATCACCGCACCTGGTGATCCTGGGCGGTCCCCTCCCAGCAGCGCCACCTGCCCAGGGACCTTCTCCTGGTGCACCCAAGACTTGCCCATCCTCCCCACCGCCGCCCGCCCCTTTTCTCTAGAGGCTCCCACTCTGCCAGTGGTGACAGAGGAGACATTTTATGGCAAACATTCACAGAGCTGCTGTGACAAATTGGCCACAAACTTTGTGTTTTAAGAAAAATTTATTCTTTCCCAGTTTTGGAGTTCAGAAGTCTAAAAACCAGTCTCATGGCGCTGGAATTAAGACACTGGCTGAACACAGTCTCCCTCAGAGGCCCGGGGAGAATCCTCTTCCAGGCTCCGGCGGCTGCAGCTTCCTTGGCCTGTGGCCACATCACTCCAGTCCCTGGGACCAGCATCATTAAGTCTCTGTTCCGATTTAAAATCGTCTTCTCTGTGTGGGTCATCACCCTCTGCTTCCCTCTCATAAGGGTAGGTGTGATTGCACTCAGAGCCCACCCGGTAATGCAGGACAGGACCGCCTCTCCATCTCAGGATCCTTAACTTAATCCCATCTACAACGGCCCCCTTTTTGCCATAGAGGGTAACATTCACAGACTCTGGAGACTGGGACATGAATATCTTTGGGGGATCATTTCTTAGCTAATCAAAGTTGGCAAGTATGCTAATAGATGGAGGAGTTCACAGAAAAAGAAAGGCTTCCGGGCCCTGTCGCCCGAAGCTCTGCCCCTGGCCCTGCCCTCGGGAGGCTCCGCTCCTGAGCGCCCTCCAAGCAATGCAGCTTCCAGGAGAACCAGCTCCTCTGTACTTAGGCCACACTCAGAGGAAGGGGAGGGGGGCGGAGAAGGTAGCAGGGAACCCTAGTGAAGGCCCTCGGGCCAAGGAGCCCAAGGATGGGTCTTCTAAAGACAGAAGAACTGAAAGGTAAACTGCTCTGGAATCTTACATTCCCTTCTCACAGGCCTTTTCCAGGTTTGCAGACAAGCTACGTGTGAAAATCATAGTATCTGTTAAGAATTCTGCTCTGGGGCCGTCATGTGTTCAAGCATTAGCTAATAAACCTCCTCCTTCCTGTTCCCCTTTGATGCTATTACTCTTGATCCCCTCTTCTGACTCGGTAACTTTCTATCTCTATTGCTCATGCCTACAGTCTTGTTCATCCTTCCAGGTCAGGTAAATCACTCACAGCCCCCGAAACTCAGAGAGGCAACGTCCAGTCACACTCAGAGGGTGCAAAGTAAAATAACGGCTTCTTGATAGAAGATGGAAAGATAATGACCTGAAAACAGATACCCTTAGGGGTGCCTGGGTGGCTCAGTCGGTTAAGCGTCCGACTTCGGCTCAGGTCATGATCTCACAGTTCGTGGGTCTGAGCCCTGCATCAGGCTACATGCTGACAGCTCAGAGCCTGGAGCCTGCTTCAGATTCTGTATCTCCCTCTCTCTCTCTCTGACCCTCCTCTGCTCACGCTGTCTCTCTCTCTCTCACACACAAATAAATAAAAACATTTATTAAAAAAAAAAAAAGAAAACAGATTCCCTTATATAAGGTGAGATGGCTCAGGACAAGACTCCGCTTGGACCCGAGTCTGTGTAGGATGGGGCTCACCTGGTCAGCCACACCTGTGCCCTGCACCTGTCAGCAGGGGCATCGAAACTCAGCCTTTTATGGACCACAAGAAAAGGAGCTGAGAATAAGTGAGGCAAACAGTGGAAGAAGGGCACTGTTTCATATGTACACACGGCCAAAAATGGGGCCAGCATAACCCTGTGCAGGTGCCGGGTAAAGAGTTCACCACCAGACCCTCCCTGGTAGACGCGGGTGCTGCTGTAAACCAGGAGGCTGGGACACGGTCTCCTCCAACATCATCTGAGCCTGTCACTCCAGGCCTGTCCCTCTGTGTCATGTTCGCTTCGGGGCTGGGACAGCCTCATCTTCCCTATCCCACACCAGGTAGGCATACCTACCGCTCACATGTCTTTCTTCAAAGAGCAGACATTGCCAGCCGTGCCTCTATTGTTGTAGCTAGTCCTGACCCTATTTGCTTCCGCACTGATCTATGCAGCTTCTTCAACTTGCCCCTAATTAGAATGTGTGTCTGTGTCAGTCAGGGTTGGACCCGTGAAGCAAAACCAGTAGGAGATCTCCAGAAAAGGGGATTGGGATATCAAGGGATGGGTTGCAAGGAGCCGGCCCATGCATTGTGGGAACAGATTAAAAGGCCCCTGTACAGATGTCTCTGCATCCGATACTAGAACTTGAAGGCAGTAGGCAAGTCAGGAAGCAAAGATCGCCAGCAGGCTGGAGCCCCACAGGCACGAGGGGGACCCCACAAAGCCAGCCTGGAACCTGTGTCCATTCTTGTCGCCCTGGACCTTGGTGACGCAGAAGCCATGTCGAGGCCGGGCCCCTCGGCACTGAGCTAAACTCACGCATCTGACCCGGCTGCAGCTTCGTGCAAGGAGCTGAGTCAGCACGTGGGCCACAGAGCCAGCCTCTGCCTCCCTTTCACCCTCCAAAGTCTCAGGAGAATCTCCCTCGTGATGCACCCCAACAGGAAACACACAAGCAAGGCAATTCTTTTATGTGAACAAGCCAAGACGCCACATTAGGAAGCCATCGGTGCAGTAAGTCAGACTCCCCTGGAGACAGACTCTGAGAGGGAGGTGGACATCCAGAGGCTGAGGTTGTTGAGAAGCTGAACTGAGAGGCAGTCACAACAGGAACCCATTCTCTGTGGAGCTCCGTCGCCAGGCTGGCCTTCAGGGTTGTCCGGATTCAGGCAAGGCTGCCTCCAGGAGAGCACGGGGCCTGGGTGCAGCAGTGAGGAGGTGGAGGGCAGTGTGGGGCTGTGAGCCCACAGCAGCCTTCACTCCTGGCAGCTGGGGGAACGAGTGACTACGTCCCAAAGGGGCCTCTGGACGGGCGCCACCGTGCCCAGCAAACCTGCTTCACTAAAAGCCTAGCCTGTGAGGAGAGCATCAAACACCTGCAGGAGGAAGAGTTTTTAGGTGGGGCGACAAAGCTGTGCGTGCCAGTAGGAGTGGGGGAGTCTCCCTGTTGCTTGGAGGGCTCTTCACTTAGTGACTGCTTCCTTGCCCTCTACTTCGAGACCTCTTCCCAGCTCCAGGGACAGGCGTGGAACTTTCCAGTGCTCCCCCTGGGACTTTCCATTGTACCGCTCTGCACCTGCTACTTTGCAGTGGTTACATGGGTGTGACCCGTAGTCAGTTTTCCCTGGGAAAACCTGGGCTTTGGGGAATGTGGAATTCTAGGACACACTATGAATTTCCTGCAAAGTGGGCTTGGAAATCCAGGGCTGAGACTTTGCCTCCAGAAAGGCTGCTGGGAACCCATTCCCTTTACTCTGCTGAGGGGGGGCTCTGGTGCCAACCCCAATGTCATTTTCCTTGTGCCAGTGCAGGATCCCTAAGAGGCAAGAAAGACAAGGCTGCCATTTTGTCTTTTCCCAGAGGCATCACACCACTGCCTTATACACAGCTCTTCTTAAATATCCTCCAAGTAGAATTGTCCTTAAAGTTTGAGAGCCACGCTTACACAGAAGTGTGGACGAATGCAGTAAATAAGCACATCCTTCCAGCGTCTTCCATCTCAGTGATGGGCCCCTCTCCATCTTGTGGTAGAAGCCTGAAACTGAGGTGTCCCCTTGACACCACTCTCTCCTGCAGCCCCCTCTTCACCAACCACTGTCAATTCCATCTCTTAGAGAACTTTCCTGGGTCCCCTCCCATTTCCCTCTTTCTTCACTGACCCCCCTCAAGCTGCCAGCACCCCTTCTCTGAGAACCCGCAGTGACCCCTGACTTTGTCTCCTCATAGGTATGCCTGCCCCTTCAATCTGCTCTCCGTTCTGGACACGGAATCATCTTTTTTTTAAAATCATCTTTTTATTTATTTTTGAGAGAGAGAGTGTGAGCAGGGGAGGGGCACAGAGAGAGGGGGACAGAGGATCCAAAGTGGGCTCTGTGCTGACAGCGGAGAGCCCGATGTGAGGCTCAAACTCACGAATGGCAAGATCATGACCTGAGTTGAATTCAGACCATCGACCAACTGAGGTTGCCATCCAGGCACCCCACATAGAATGGTCTTTTAAAAATAGAGTTCTGGGGCACCTGGATAGCTCGGTCGGTCAAGTGTCTGACTTTGGCTCATGTTATGATCTCGTGGTTTGTGAGTTCCAGCCCTGTGTCAGGCTCTGTGCTGACATCTTAGAGCCTGGAGCCTGCTTCACACAGATTCTGGGTCGTCCCCCCGCCCCCAGCCTCTCCCCCACTCACACTTTGTCTCTCAAAAATGAATAAACATTTAAAAAAAAAAGGCTTTAAAAATACNGTCGTCCCCCCCGCCCCAGCCTCTCCCCCACTCACACTTTGTCTCTCAAAAATGAATAAACATTTAAAAAAAAAAGGCTTTAAAAATACAGCTCTGATCATGTGTTTTCTGTCCTTCAATTTACTCAGTGTCTTCTGACTTATTGTGTTCCAGATAAGAATACAGTGCCTAATGTGGTCCCCAAGGCCCTACAAGCCTCGGGTCCTAGCCTGCTCCTGGCTGTGCCTCACTCACTGCTGGTCCCTACAGGACCCACTCCCCATCCCCCGGGGCCTCCCTGCTGTTCTTCCCCGCCTGCTAATGTCTGCTGTGCTTAGTGGTTCCACACGCAGGACCTGCAGTCAGATCCTCAGGCTTCCAGTCTCCAGCTCCAGCTTTTTATTTTTAACCTATGTAGCTTTGAGCAACTTACTAAAGCTCTCCACACCTCAGTCTCCTCATCTGTGAAATGGGTGCACGCCAGTGCTGCAGGAGTACACGAGGCACTGCATGTAGGCCACAGTACCAGCCACATCGTGAACGTTCGAAAATGTTAGTGACCCTCCTAATGCATCCTGCAGGCCTCAGTCCCTTCCTCAGAGGCGGTGGCCCCCGCAGCCCCCACCCCACCCACCAGGGCCAGTGCCCTCCAGTGCTCCTACGGTCTCTGTCCCTTCCTTCCTTTCACAGATGTACCTGAGGCAGATTTGTCTGCCTTCTGACACGGCTGATTTGTCTGCCTGTCTCAGGCCACAAGCCCCCTCGGGGCAGAGGCACGGCCTCCTTGCTCACCATTGTATCCCCCAGAGCCTGGCACCATTTCTCAGACTAAACGTTCCCTTCTCTGGTGCAGGGGGAGGGTGCTGGTGTGGGAGTGGTCTGGGCTGGAGACTGGGAGGCAGGAGGTGTGTCCCTGGACACCTTCTCATGCTGACATCCTGGGAGTGGTCTGCCCGGGCTAGTGAGTGTGAGCAGAGGCGCCACATCTGCCCCATTTGGTGCCTCCCCTGGGGCCGCAGGCTTCAGAGTGAGGCCCACGGTTCTACCACGGAAGACAGCCCTTCCCACCCACGTTCACTTGTCGCACGTCCCGCCTGGCCACACGGGGGTGTTGTTTTGATTTCCATTTCTTTACTAGAGAACATGGCCACCTAACACAAACACTTGTCTGAGTCTGAAACAGAGAAGGGCGGGAAGGATATCATGGGAGAAAATGCATATTATGGGTGGGGAGGCCTGAACTCAAGCCCACATTACCATTCTCTAAGTGACAGTGCACCAGTCATTTTCACTCCCTGATTTGTTTTACTTACTCTTTTTTTTTTTTTAACTTTATTTATTTTGAGAGAGAGAGAGAGTGTGTGCACAAGCAGGAGAGGAACAGAGAGAGAGGGAGAGAGGAAGAATCCCAAGAGGGCTCAGCGTGGTGTCAGCACGGAGCCCATCATGGGGCTCAAACTCACAAACTATGAGATCATGACCTGCGCCAAAATCAAGAGTCGGACGCTCAACCAACTGAGCCACCCAGGCGCCCCCGTTTTACCCATTTGTAAACTGAAACACTGAGACGGATGCCTGAGCTCAAGCAAGGGTGTGCCAGCCTCTCCCTCCGTCTCAGAGAACCTTCCCTGCCACACGCGGATATCAGTCCTAGGAGACAGGGGGCCCTACTCAACATAGTCCTGATTGGCCTAAGGGTGGGCACCCCGCCAGGCTGGGTCTGAGGCCACCAGGACAGAATTAGCTCACTGGGCACTGTAACTGCAGGGTAGGAGAGGCCAAAACCGTGCTGCATGGATGCCGGGCAGGGCTGAATTTTGTAGCTGCATTTTGGGAGTACAGCTAGGACCCTTGGAGAGTGAACTGGTTTACAGAGAAGAAAATGGAGCAGACAGAGGCACATGGCCCCCAGACAGAGATAGAGAGAAGTCTCCTATGACTTTTGTCTCTGTGAAGCCGGCTGTAATTCCTCCGGGGGGGGGTGCCTGGGGACTCCCCTGTATCCCTTCCCTTAAGTGGGGTTCAGATTGTTTCTATTCTATTGTTGATCAAGATGTCTTCTAATATTGGATGTCACTTAAAACACCTCAGCCCGTAAGACTACCTTACTCATGACAGCTCTGTACTGTCCAAAGACCTCTGGCTTCACTTACCCTGTTTTAAAGCCCACTAGACCAGGGGGATCAGGGCTGTAGAAAGGCCTTTCATTGCACAAATGAAGAAACTAAGATGCAGAGTGGGTGACAGTCAAGGTAAACGCTGAGCTCTGCCAGCTCACGCCACAGAGCACCTCCAGAAGGACCATCAGAGGGGCCTCTGTCTCCCATGGCACCAGCCCACTCCGGACCAAGACTGTTATGAACTCAGACTCTTTGCAGAACTCTGCTATGGAACAGGGTCTGTCGCTGGTCTCTTATGTGCTCTAAAAAGTAAGAAGGGCTAGACATGGGCATGCTAGGGCCAGAGACATAGATGCAAGGCGCAGACTCCGGGCAAAGCTGTGCAGACGCCTCTGCAGTGAAACAGCAGTAGCCACTGGCTCAGAGGGCACAGCCAAGCTCCCAGGCGTGGCATGAGTGCACGGGAGTGGGGTGAGCACACAGACGAAGGGATGGTTCCTGAAGCTGGAATAGGGATCTGAGTGGCTAGGAGACATTTGTAGGTGTCCAGCCTGTGACTTCAGCCCCTGGGCCCTGGCCACCAGCTGCCGGAGATCCCCTGGGCCATGAACAGCGGGAGGGGAGACACAGTTGGGAAATCACCAGAGCGTCTCTGTGAAAATCAAAGAAGCTGGAGAAGAGGGCGAGGAAATGTTCTGATCATTTTTCAAAGCTCTTTCTGTTCTGTTAAATCAGGAGCTTCAGGAGAAAACGCAAAGTTACAGTTTTCTAAAAGTGCCATCCCTGTGAGCAAAAGTCACGTATTTTGAACAGATGTTGGCGCTACCGTAGTACATTGTCTTGAGCCTGAGTTATCTCTGTGGCCTCGCTCTCAGGCACAGGCGTGGCACGGAGCAGGCTCCTTCTGGAAATAACCGAAGGCTTGCTCTGAGCCCGGGACAGGTTGGACTATAAGCCCTCTCATATCCCATTTCACAGATGAAGACCTGAGCCATCGGAATCCCAGGTCTCACAGCTACTATGAGGTAGTGTTTGACTCCAGGCAGCCCGGCTCCAAACCCCTGGCTTATATATTTGATGCTCCGTGGCCTTATGTTTGGACAGGACTAGTGCAGGTCAGCGGGCCGGCAGGGGCCTGCCTATGGACCCCATCAATACCAACTGTGCTAAGGCTTTTAGTTTGTCTGCCCTTCCTGGTGAGAATGTTTTCACCAGGGTCTGAACCTGTTTCTTAGCTGCCTTGTCTCTGAAGAAGTAGAGTCTTTGGAAGAACAAGGGACTGAGCCAGGAAAACTGGAGTCTGTACCTTGGACAACACTCTTTCCTTCTCTGGGCTTTGTTTCCCCCACCAAAACACACATGCGCACGTGCACATGCGCGCGCGCGCGCGCGCACACACACACACACACACACACACACACACACACACAGGTAGATGAGATGGCCTTGCATCTCCTTTCCCATGCTCTTATTTCCAGATGATTCTCACATGTCATCTGAATTCTATTCAGAGAGGAGAAGCTTATTTAAGCTTCAGGTTAAATAATTCAGCAGCTGGTACATGGTCTGCCCTCAGTAAATGTCCCAGGGTAATTTAAGGGATGCCTTAGGCATCTGGACTTTCTCATCATATCTGTGTCTATCCCCGTAATTTCCTAACACTCGATGAGCCATGTGAATTGTCATAAAGCCTGTGGTTTATGAAAACGATTTCAGGGCTCAAATCCCAACCAGGGGGCATGAAATCCCTGAGAGAAGATTCCAGAATGTCATCGAAGCTGACAGAGAGACAGCATAAAAGAAAACAGGACCAATCTCGCTCATGAATATGGATATGAAAATTCTAGACAAAATGCCAGCAAATTGCATTCAACAGCATATTAAAAGAATAATTTACCACAACCAAGTAGGGTTTACCCGAAGAATGCAAAGCTGTTTTAATATTAGTAAATCTCTTTATAGAACACATCAGTGGGTCAAATAAGGCAAACCGTATGATTATCTCACTAGGAGCAGGAAAATCATTTATGAACGTTCAACATCAATTCCCAAAGGGGACGTTCTCTAAAATACCAGGAATAGAGGGGACAAGTGGACATGTGTTGGGGGGTGAGGGTGGCTAGTGGGATGGCACTCCACATCTGAACCCTCTCCCTATGTCTGGGAAACTCCTCACTTCCTGAGTTGGGGTGAGAGAAAGAGCTACCTCCGACTATGAAAATGGAGAAAACACCAGACGCTCACTGTTCGGGCACTGGCCCCACCCCTGCAGCAACAGTGAGGCACTTGGCCTACACTCAGATAGTGGAGCAAAGAAAAGAGGCAGCAGAGAGTTTTTTCTTTTTAATTCAGCTTTATTTAACGCGGCAAATTTTGTAGGGGTGGTTTCAATAACCGCAGCAACATAGGTTTGCAGGGACAGCAGCGCAGTAGCCGTATCTGGGTTCCAGGGGCTGACAGTGCTGGCGTCTCAAGCTGTGGCATCTCACATCCAGGATGGCCACGGCCACACCTCTCTTCTGGAGCATCTGGGCCAGGGCGACCGCTGCCCCGGCTCCGTCTATTCTTGACCTTGCGGTGATTATCTGAGCTATCCAGGATCCCATCAAGTTTCTTCTCCACTGAAATCATCCAGCATCCACTTCTGTTATGAATAGCTAAGAAGTCTTAATGATGTAGTAGGCTATTTCCTTAACCTAACAAAGAATATGTCTCTTTGTTTTCAAACTTGTTGCCAAAATCATACGTAATGGCATCACTTTTAAAACAAAGAGTAAAACAAAGATTATAGCTAATACTACTATTTTTTTTTTTTGCCTATGTATCCATATCTTCTCTAAAAGTCAGATTTGTTGGGGCACCTGGGTAGCTCAGTCGTTTGATTGCCTGACTTGATTTCAGCTCAGTTTCATGATTCCATAGTCATGGGATCAAGCCTTGTATCAGGCTCTGTGCTGAGGGTGGAGCCTGTCCCTCTGACTTCCTCCTTACTCATGCTTTCTCTCTCTAAAACAAAAAATAGTAATAAACAAACAAACAAATAGATTTGTTGAGATTTAGTTTACACATACTAAAATTTACCTCTTTAAAATGTACAATTTGATGACTGTTAGCAAATCTACATAGTTACTTAAGCACCACAACATTCAATATATAAACTATTTCCATTACCCCAGAAACTTCCCTTAAGCTCCTTTGGAGATAATTCTCTCCCAACCCCAACCCTGGCAACCATTTTTCTGATTTGTGTCTGTACGTTGGCCTTTTCCAGAATGTCATATGGTAGCCTGCCCCTTTCACTTAGCATTCGACTTTTGCCATCCATCCACGTGGCTACCTGAGCAGTATTCCACTGTTTGCATGTGCCAGAAGGTGTTTCTCACGCCAACAGTTGATAGACATTGGGATGTTTTCAGTTTCAGACTATTAGGCAGGAAGCTTCTATGAGCACTTGCATAAAGGTTTTTGAATGAATGTATGTTTATTTTTATTGGGTAAATATCTAAGAGTAAGAATGCTGGGTCATAACAAGTAAACACTGAACTTCAGAGAACCTACCAAGCTGTTTTCCAAAGTGCCTTCCTGTTTTGCATTCCCTCCAACACCACATGAGAGTTGCGTCCTCTGCACCCATCTGCACTAGCACTAAAATGATTAGCTTTTCATTTCAGCTGACAAGTAGATGTAGTCTCTTGGTTTGGTTTTAATTTTTATTTCTCTAATAACTGATAAGGTTGAGCATCTTTTCTTTTTTTAATTTTGTTAATGTTTATTTATTTTTGAGAGAGACACAGAGACAGAGTACAAGTGGGAGAGGGGCAGAGAGAGAGGGAGACACAGAATCCAAAGCAGGCTTCAGGCTCTGAGCTGTCAGCACAGAGCCCAAAGTGGGGCTCAAACCCACTAACTGTGAGATCATGACCTGAGCCAAAGTCAGACACCTTAACTGACTGAGCCGCCCAGCCACCCTGAGCATCTTTTCATGTGTCTATTTGCCACCAAAATAACTTGTTTGGTGATGGATCTGTTCAAATTGTTCACCTAGTTATGTTTTTTCTACAGCTGTTTGTTTTATTATTTTGGCATGTGAGGGTTCTTTATATATTCTGAATATAAGTTCTCTATCAGATTTGTGTTTTGCAAACATTTTCTTCCAGTCAATGGCTCATCTTTTTGTTTTCTGAAGAAGGTCTTGCAAAAAGCAGAAGTTTTGATTTTTATAAAGCCTAATTTATCACTTTTTCTTTTATGATCCATGCTCTTTTGTGTGTCCTAAAAAATCATTGCCTTACCCAAAGACACGAAGATTATTTTTCCTGTGCTTTCTTCAAAAAGTTTTATAGTTTTAGCTCTTACATTTGAACCTATGATTCATCTTGAGTTAGCTTTTATAGGAATGCATGAGAAAAGGGTCAATGTTCATGTTTTGAATATGAATGCGAACATTTTCCAGAATACTATTATCATGTAACGTTGTCCTAGAAGTTCTGGTTGGCATAGTAAGATACCAAACATCAGTATGAGGTAAATTATTGGAAAGGAGGAGAAAAAAAACATCATTATTTACAGTCAATATGATTTCATACCCCAAAAAACTCAAGAGAATCTATTGAAAACACATAGCACTAATAAGGAGAATTCAATAAAATAATTCATTTCAGACTAAACATGCAAGAATCAATAACCTTTCTATATAACAACAGTAATCATTTAAAGGCTATAATAGAAAAGTAAAGAATCTTGTTTAGTAATAGCAGCAAAAGCAATAAATGCCCACAAATAATCTTCACAAAGAAAGTGCAAGGCCTACAGAATGAATCTCAGAAAGCTTTATGAGGGCATGAAAGAAAATAACTAAATATAGATGTGTCAATCTCTTAGATAGAAAAACTCAATAGTATAAAGATGTTCATTTTATAAAATTGGAGGGTTTGGGTGACATGACACAATGATTCTTCTAAAATTCATCTGAAAGAGTGAAGAGTCAAGTAGCTGAACAAAAACGTGTTGAAGAGCAGTGAGGAGGGCCTGCCTTACCAGGTGTGAGGCTATTTAATAAAGGCTTCCTGATTCAAATATTGTGGTAAGGGCTCCAAATCAAATAAGTGAGAGAGCATGTGCCAGAACAGGATAAATGAGTCTAAACAGAACCTGAAACTTCATATATGATAACATCATTGATCAGCTGGAATCGATGTGTTGCAGGATGGCAAGAATGGAAGGAGAGGAGTTATGAGGCTATGGGAATAGTTCAAGAGAAATGTGATGGCAGAAAAGCGTGTTGGGTTCTAACCCAGAGCTGCTCCACAGTCGTCAGACAAGCGGGAACCCCCTCTGGGAAGCAGGGCATTGCAGGCGGGTCAGCAGGTAAACTGCTGGCAGGCGAGCCGGCTCCAGCTCCCTCTAGTGACAAAACTTAATGTCATGCCAGCCGGCAAAGGCAATGGATGTAAAAGGCCCGTATCTACTTCTATAGATCAGGTAACAAAGGGTGAACTTGGACTGAGAGGTAACATATTGATAACCAACAGGACGTAAGAACCAAACCACACTTTTTTTCAAATACAGTTAGGGTTTCAGCTCTGGGCACGGTTGCTAACATCCCAATGGCCAAAGCAAGTCACCTAACCAAGTCCAATATCAATGAGGTGAATGGGGAGTATATTCTACAGAGAGAGGGGGAGGGGAGTGAATACTCAGTAATAATAATAACAATATTCCAAATGCTTATGGAGGTAGTACTAGTAGGATGTCCGGAGGGACTGAAAAGGAAGGTAAAGAAATGGGACAGATTTCAGATTTCAGAGATCTGAGCAGTTGGTGGCTGATGATGCTTACTACTGTAGGAAGGACTAGAAGATAAATAGGTTTGCCGGGTAAAATCAAGAGTTTTGTTTAAGATGTGTCAAACACTGATATCTAAGAGGAGATGTCACATGGGAATCTAGAGCTGAAGAGAAAGATTACAGTGAGAGATATATGTGTGATGATCGCTGGCTTATAGAAAGTGCTTCTGAAACGCCCAGAGTTCGAGAGACCCCAAAAACAGACCACCAGAGACCAGAGTCAAAGCCAATCGGCAAGGGTTGTTTATTTGCAGGTTCGAACCCGGACCTCCGCGCACTCGTCGCCGGTGACGCTGAGAGGCCCTGAACAAAGCCTTTGCAGCCTTTTTATAGACAGGAGTAAACAAGTCGTGGGGAGGGACAGGAGATCTCTATGGTTACAGGTTTGTCATTGGTTGATATTTAAATATGAACATATACCATATTTGATTGGTTCCCGCCATCAGGTTTTTGGCGGGATCCAATTACAACATTTAGGATACCTTTGAATTCAGCCAATCATAGAGCGAGTCTAGGGTCTTGTTCGGCGACTAACAGGTTAACTTCTCTCTCCCTAGGCCCTTCCTTCAGTAAGGCAGAGGGTGGCTGCTGGCCTTTCCTGATTGAGTGTTGCCAGGGTAGTGTGGAGGAGTGATGTGGTGGCCAGGTTCTTCGGCCTTGGGCAGTGTGCAGCCGCCTGGTAGTTCCGGGGAGGCTGAAACGCAAGCCTTAAGCAATGGTACAGAAGCGGAAGGAGCTAGTTTGTATCTGCAGTTTCCAGCCTTGACTCAGACCATAGGAATGGTTCTTTTTTTCTTTTTGATCAGCTGAACTGAGGGCGGTCTGAGGATGGCTTTAGCCTTGAACAGTCTGAGGCTTTTCCTGGGGCTGGGACTGGGGCTACGTGCAGCCCGAGGTTTCTCTTAATGGAGGACTTAATTTTTGGCTCTTCACTTCATGTCGTGGATCTGCTTGAGGTCACCGAGGGAAAGGGCATAGCCAGAGCAAAGGAACGGTTCAGGGATGGAGCCCTGGGCACTGCAATACATTTTAACAGGTAGAGAGAAGGATCCTGTAGGCGTCTGCAAAGGTGTTGCTGGCACTGCGGAAGGAAATCAGAGGAGGGTAGGGTGTCCCTGGAACCAAGAGACAAAGGTGTTTCGAGAAGGAAGGAATGCCAAACATTACCAGGGATTTGAATGCAGTGGAGGTTGCTGGTGACCTTGACATGAGCTGCGGAGGGGACCAACTCCATGAAGGAGCACTTTCCTAGGTGCCGGAGCTAAAAAGATGAATAAGATACGTTTCTTGCCCTTTAGGAAATCGTAGCCTGGTGGAAATGGGAGACACGCAAATAAATCATGGCAATACAGTGTGATAAATCTTATAACAGAATAACATTTTCTTACACATGCTCCCCTGAACACTATTTGAGGGAGATGTTAATCAGTGCTCTAAAACCAGAGTGTTGCGAGACCAAATAAGCTTGGGAAATGCTGCAGACGGAACTCGGTCTCAGGCTGCAGCGCCTACTGCCGGCCTTTTAGCGCTACGTTGAGGGCTTAGGAAATCAAGGTATTGCACTTCGGGGTTCTCTCTGTACACGCAGGTCTTGTCTGGCACCCCAAGAACTAAGGAGAAACAATGCCGGCTCCACAGTAGAAACAGCTGCTGGGGTGGGGGAGAGGGGGAAACAGACCCAGGAGGAGCGGCTTCCAGCAAGGTGACCCGAGCAGAGCCGATCCCAGCAGGACTGTTGAAGCAGGATTTCCCTGCAATGTGCCCTGGGTCCCAGGGCCGGGCAGCAGGGGCTTGAGCACAACGGTCTCGGGCCCCCTCCCCCCCAGTGGCTCTGTCCCACAGGACCCAGTGTCAGACCTCCCAGCTGAGCCGGTGGGTCTGCAAACCCAGGGCAACCACTCACACGTTGCAGCGGAGTTGAGAGGTCTGGCTTCTAATTAATTTGACAATTTCCCTAGAGGTAGAAAAATTAGAGAAAATTAAATCACCAGCCAGCTCCTCGGCAGTTTTAGGTCTTCAATTTTTCCCTGACAACTAAAGCCATGGAGGCAGCAGAGACGCTATTAATACCTGGTTGCAGAGAACACATGCTGCTGAACAAAAAGCATCTCATTAGTCCGCGGTTCTGGCATTTCCAGGTGCCTTCTGAAGTGCCCCATCCTGGGGAGTTAGGGGCAGCGGCAGCGGGGACTCTCGCTCCTACATTCTGGCGGGGAACAAGAGGAGACCCTGATCTGGCAGAACAGGGGTGTGACCAGGAAGAGCCTGGCGGGAGGTTGGAAGGCACATGTCCTGGTGGCCAGAGGACAGGCAAGCTTGGGAGTGGTGGGAGCAGTGGGTGTGGTAACAGGAGTCCAGACAGCAGAAGGTGCTTCGGGAATATGGTTCTGAGTGATGGCTCAGTCCAGCCTGGTGCCAACCGCTGTCTAGGAACAAAGCATATGACAGCCAACCCTGGGGGAGAGCAGGATGGGGAGAATTCAGGGTGAGGAAATGGAGTTCAGTGCAGGGAAACTGAGGCAGAAGTCCAGACCTATGGACTGAGGTAATATGGAGAGCAGGAATATGAGAATAGTTTTGTTTTGTTTTGTTTTGTTTTTCCTCAGTAACTCAACCCTGAGAAAATTGTCAGATAACCCTTCTCCTGTTCAGGCTGGGAGAACCCAGGTCTGCCCACAGAGCTTCTCTAGTTCTAGCTGTGGGTGTGAGGACCACAGGGCCGAGAGCTAAAGTACCTTGGATATAAGGAGATCTCAGGGCCAATACCCCGCCTTCCCATAGCTCTTCTTGGATTTTCAACAATCCCTCTTGAACACAGGATCTTTGGTTTGAAGGATTGTGAGTCACCTTTTTTTTTTTTTAATGTTTTATTTATTTCTAGGAGAGAGAGAGACAGCGCAAGCAGGGGAGGGTCAGAGAGAGAGGGAGTCACAGACTCTGAAACAGGCTCCAGGCTCTGAGCTGGCAGTCAGCACAGAGCCCGACGCGGGGCTCGAACCCACGAACCGCGAGATCATGACCTAAGCGAAAGTCGGACGCTTAACCGACTAAGCCACCCAGGCGCCCCGTGAGTCACCTTTTTAAGAAGTCAAGCAAAAAAGAGTCTTCCTACTGGAGTTGCTTTCGTTGCAAAGAATCAAATGCCACTGTGGCTTAAGAACAGAGACACAGTTGATTGCAGTGACACAGCAGAGGGACGTTAGACTACAGGGACAGGATAGGACGCACAGCCAGACCCCCTGGGCCCGGACTTGCAGACATCTCAGTCTCTCTCAGGTCATATGGTCTCCCTAATTCTGTTTCCGTTCAATTCTTCTCTTGATCAATTGTCTTCCTCTGTTTACACATCCTGTACATGCCCTCCACCTCCATATGTATCAATCAGCCATCAATCCTGATTCTAGATCACTTTGAGTTTAAATGGCCCTCCATCAATTGGCTACAGTTCCTGTGGAATCTCATCCAGATTCTCTAGAAGTCAGTGAGTCACTGGCTGGTAATGGTAAGTCAATGGGTCATTACGCGACAGGTTACCAATCAGAAAATAGATCAGCTATTCACCAACTATTGCCAAGAACGATGGAGTCACATAATACTTGTATTATCCCTGCCAGGGGCTGTGAGCAAGAAAGACACAAATTTATAGAATTGTATAGATGATTACGAGAAATGCAGACTCATTGAAAGAATATACCGCAAAGCAGGTATGGTAGCTGAGCAATGGCCCCCCACAGATGTCCACATCCTAATCCCTGTAGCCTGTGAATGTTACCTTCTATGGCAAAAGGGACTTTGTAGATGTGATTAAGTTAAGAATCTTGAGATGGGGGCGCCTGGATGGCTCAGCTGGTTAAGCGCCAACTTCGGCTCAGGTCATGATCTGGCGGTTCATGGGTTCCGAGTCCCACGTCGGGCTCTGTACTGGCAGTTTGGAGCCTGAAGCCTGCTTCAGATCCTGTGTCTCCCTCTCTCTCTCTCTCTGCCCCTCCCCTGCTCACACTCTGTCTCTCAAAAATCAATAAAACATTAAAAAAAAAAAGAATCTTGAGATGGGGAGATCATGCTGGGTTATCCCGGTGGGCCCAAGAGCATCACAAGAGTCTTTATAAAAAGGATGCAGGAGGGTAGAAAACACAGTAGGAGGAGGAGTTGTGACACAGAAACAAGAGATTGGAGCGTTTCAAGGAAGGGCCACCAGCTAAAGAGTGCAGGTGGCCTCAAGCTGAAAAAGCCAGGGGTCTAAATTCTCTACTGAAGCCTCCAGAAAGAACATACCCCTTTTGACATTTTGATTTTAGATTTCCAACCTCCAAAAACTGTATTTGTGTGGTATTCAGCCACTAAATGTGTGCTAATTGGTTACAGCAGCAACAGGAAAGGAACACAGCCTGGACTCATGGGACGCCCTCCTCCCTCACTCTGCATGGACATGGGACCAGCGCATCTCATAGAGAACCAGAACTGCGGCTCATTGTCACCCAGAATGTAACTTGGGTTCAAGCAAACTCCACTCCGTTGTGTGTATTTTGCATTTATACTCTTTCTGTAAGTGAAGGTTTGATTGAGTTGGTTCATCACCATCCAACAGGCAGGATTCCCGTTGAGCGGTCATGCTAATGAAGCACACCTGGCGGTGTGGCTTCCCTCTTGTCCAACCAGCTGTGTCCAGGGCAGCAAGACAGCTGTCAATCGGCTCAAAGTCTGGAAAATGTTACTGAGGAAATAATGGGTCTGGGCTATTTGTGGGAGTCACCTGAGGACACCTCCCAGGTGACACAGAGAAGTTTAGAAAGCAATCTTGAGGTTTTAAGAGAAGAAAGGCCCTTTCTGACCTCTTTACACAAACTTTAATACCGCAGCTTGAATTGTCATAAGCTTTAGAGCTACAGACCCGGGGCTCCTTTCAATGGGGCCCTTTGATCCCGGCCCCCTGTCTCCTAATGCCAGCTCTGATGGTAATCCTCCTCCACAGGTCAAAGGCGATCATTCCTCCTGCGTCACCCACCTTGCCCTTGGCCCTGAAGACTGGTTTGAAGGAGGGCACAGTCTCGCTGCTTGCCCAGAAGCAGTGTTTTTAGGAGTTTAGAGAAAAGAAAAGAAAAATCTGTTGAAGGCAATTTTAGGTTCTAGGCATAAAAAGAGAGGCAGGGCTTGAGCTTCTGGAAATCAGGATGGCTTAAGAAGTCAAAGTCATTTGAATTACTGCCTTTGGGACTGGAAGAAACCCAAACAATTAGAGGTGTAAAGGCACAGGATTCACAGCTTGATGGTGTTGATATATCCCTCAAACCAGGTCTCCAGGCCCACTGGAGCCTGACCTCATTTAAAACTGCTGGGAAAATGCATGTATTAAGCTCAGTCTGAAGGCTCTCTGACAGTTCAGTTTGGATCAGGCTCTTTCCTGTAAGGGTTTGTTGTATTTATTACCATTATTTTTTAGTTTTTTATGTTTTCCTGTTATAATATGCTACCTTTTTTAAACAATCGAGAATCTCAGACCAGACTATCTAGAAATAAATTGGTGCTTTTCTATGGTGTTTGTTAAAAGACAAGGATTTTGTTTTCTCCTCATGATGTAATCTTCTTATAGACTTTCAGTGACTTGTCTCAAAATGTTTCCATCACCTTTCTTAACCTGAATCCTCAGTTAGGGTTTCCAGTCACTATCAGTAAATAAAAATCTTTAAAGTGTTTTAAATTTAGGGGTGTCTGGGTGGTTCAGTCTGATAAGCATCTGGCTCTTGATTTCAGCTCAGGCCATGCTCTCGTGGTATAGTTCATGAGATCAAACCCCGCATTGGCCTCTTGACAGCATGAAGCCTGCTTGGGAGTCTCTCTCTCCCGCTCTCTCTGCCCCTCCCCTGCTCACTCTTCTCTCTCTCTCAAAATAAATAAACATTTCCTTAAAATAAAATTTTTAAAAAAGCATTATAATTTACATTTTATTTTAAAGGATCATTCATTCCTTTATGACTCCTTTAATAAAGACTAAAAGGGGTGCCTGGGTGGCTCAGTTGGTTAAGCATTCAGCTTCAGCTCAGGTCATGATCTCACGGCTTGTTAAGTTTAAGCCCCACATCGGGATCCGTGCTGACAGCTCAGAGCTTGGAATGTGCTTTGGATTCTGTGTCTCCCTCTCTCTGCCACTCAGCCANCTCTCTCTTCTAGAAATAAATAAAAAACATTTAAAAAAAAGATTAAATAACTAAAACATGTACTTTTTAAATGTACATTTATATGATAGATGTATCTACCCAAGAAGGCAAAGTTTATCTGCCATATCCTACCTTTTTGTCAGAAAAAAGAAAGTGTGGTTTCTAGCTTCCGAATGTGCAGTCCCCCGCAGAGGGTCCCTTGAGGCAGGGTCATGGCTAATTTCATCTCATTCCCACCTAGCTCCATGGGCCATGTCCTCCTTCCTGGAGGGTCTGGCCTCCTTATGATGCCCGAGGTCCACTATGAAGATCCTGGGAGGGTGTGGGGAGAGCAATAGAACGTCTGCAGAAGATTGGGCAGGAAAAGGGCCTTAGCACACAGGGCTGCGGGTGGAGGCAGCGTTGGGCTCCCTGGGCACCTTTGTCTCTCCCATCTCTATGGACATCAGTTTTCTGCCCCTTGTTTGAGCACAGCCCCAGGCCTATACTCCTGCCAACAGCATCTTGGAGGCAAGCTCTAGGGATAAACCCCTAGGCTGCCACAAGGTCTGGAAGCTGTGTGCCCTGTGGCCAGCATGTGAGAAATCACTAGGTGTGGTTTGGAAAGCACA
The DNA here is from genome assembly GCF_008692635.1 of Crocuta crocuta. NCBI lineage: Eukaryota > Metazoa > Chordata > Mammalia > Carnivora > Hyaenidae > Crocuta > Crocuta crocuta. Next base: position 8,698,420 of record NW_027529526.1, read on the forward strand.
ATGTCTCCACCTCACATCAGGCCCTGCGCTGCCAGCTGAGGCTGCTCTGTGATTTCCGCACGTCCCACCTATGAATGGGTGCTAGCAGCTGACCCAGCCACCCACCGCTTTGTTAGGCCTAGATACGTCATGCCCACAGACACAGGGTCCTGAGAACTGGGGACCATTTCCAGGTCACCTTGGGCCCTCACCACTCCCAGGGGCTTTGCTGGGACCCTAGATCCTCTGGCTTAATGAGCCATCAGGAAACTCTGCAAAGGGCTTAGCTGATAACTTGGAGTAAACAGCTAATCAAATGTGCCCACTTGCCTGCTTCTCCAAGTGTATCTGCTTCAAGAATCAAAAGAATTGAGCACTAATGGTGGAACGTAAGCAACGTTAAGAGGGGCCATGGATGGAGAGCACTGCAAGAAGCCAGCTCCCACAGGCACGTGGCGCCCAGCGATGGGTGGTTCAGTGTCTGCCCGGAGGACCTTTTGCCTTTAGGCACCTTCTAGCACAGGGACCTAGGGGCTCCACTGTCCACTGGGATCTCAAGGCCCCCTCCTATATCCACACTCGCAGCAGACACAGAGCTCTGTGCGCTATTTAAAAAATTCTAAAGCTCCTCATGCAATCTGCACATGGTTTTCTCAGTTACCTCCTCTCCAAACTAAATGAAGCTACAAGCTTCAGTTTATACCAACTCAATATTTATACCAACTGTGATGATCTCTTATGGATCAGAAGCTCTGATTGGCAGACACATATGGTTTTGATGAATAAATCTGTGAAAACAAATTTATTATTATCTGCAAGGGAAGAGTATATGGTAGATAAAACTTTCCAAAGCATCGAGTCTGGAAGGGAAAATCCACCGGGAGGCATCCACGGTGATGAAGGCTGGGAGCCCTGAAATAAGAACACCAGGGGCAGGGGCGGTAGCTCAAGAAAACTGTTGGATTGGATTTAGTCTGTTAAAGTGAAAAGCCAGGCATCATAATAGAAATAGTGTAGGATACAGAAGAGAACTCTGGGCCATCGCCTTGCAATGTGACCTTAAGCAGGCCTCTTTCCTCTACTGGGTCTGTTTTCACACTTGGTAAATGAAGAGGTTGGACCCACCTGATTCCCCCTTCCAGAGCCACACCCAGCCTGGGGGAAGAGGATTGGGGGATGTGATGGCACTTCCAGGCTGTGTGACCTTGAACACACTGCTATACTTCTCTGAATCTCAAGTTCCCATTAACACTAGTAACTACCTCTCAATACTTGATTAAGACTCTAGGATTGTTTCAGCTATTGACGTTTACTGCTGCTTCTGACCTCTTTTGAACTCTGGCCCCTGGCTTAGATTTAGGGTTGCAGCACAGATAGCTCTGGGATTCCCTGCTGAGCCCCAAGACTAATTATCCTGTACCTGCCTCCATCCCTCACTTTTCTGCATCTTCTCAAGGCCACTTCCACTTTGCTATCAGCTTTACCATCTCAGCCTCTCTTTGCTCTTTCCTTTTCAGCCTGACTGCTACTGAAGGCCGACATGAGTCCTCATGGTAGAAATCAGCAAGCCCTAAACAGATGTGTCTCAGCTTTGTGGCGAACGGCAGGGCTAATCCGTCCCCACAGAAGCAAACATACCCTGCCATCTGAGTCATGCCAAAGGCAACGTTTAAACAGTACTGGAGTTAGAAGTTTTTTGAATTCAAGATAAAGGAAGAATGCTAGTATCCTGTAGTAAAACACGTGTTTAAGACAGAATTTAGTTACTCCAGTTTCTTGAAGATGGGTGGAGGGGGAAAGCTGCTTTGTCTCTGTTTAAAGAAATGGAAACTTTAAAGGGATCCCGGGGAAAAAAAGAGAAATCTTCAAGTGAGAAAGTGAAATTACTATATTAAGAGCCTCCATTACGTTAAATCTCTTGCTTAAAGACTGAAAGCCTTGGGGCACGTGGGATTGGGCTCTGGTTGAGGGCACGGGGGGTGGGTAAAGTGAAAAATGACTCAGAGGTTGTGGCTAATGGTGCCTTTGGAGAAAGGAGAAGTGTAGGGATGTCTGTGAGGGGAGAAGCAGTTTCAGAGTGTGGGAGGCAGCCACCAAGACACCCAGTCATCCCCATTCCTGGTATTCACACCCCTGTGTAATCCAGCCCTCCCTCTTGAGGGCTGTTGCCAAGGAGTAGTCATGGTGTATCACTTCTTGTATTAGGTTATAAAAAGACTCTGGATTCCATCTCACTCACTCTCTGTTGCTCTCTTGCTTGCTCAGTCTGAAGGAAGCCAACTGCTGTATTGTGAGCTCTCCTGTGGACAGACCCATGTGGCAAGGAAGTGAGAGTGACATCTGTCCAACAGCTCAGTCCCCCAGGCCATAGGGAACTGAATTCTGCCAACAGTATGGGAGTTGGCTTGGAAGTCAATCTCCCTGCCCCACCTCACTAGAGCCATCAGATGAGACTGTAGCCCTGGCTGACAACGGGGCCTTTAGGGAGGAAAAAAGTATCGAGTCACATGCTTTACACACTTTTTCTTGAACTTTGAATTCATTCTGTGAGGTAGATATCGGTTCCTCCATCGTGTAAATGAGGAAACAAGTGGTTCTTCCTGTAAATGAGCCACTGGGTAGCTCAGTCGATTAAGTGCCCCATTCCTGATTTCAGCTCAGGTCATGGTCTCACAGTTTGTGAGTTCAAGCCCTACATTGGGCTCTGTGCTAACAGTGTAGAGCCTGCTTGGCATTCTCTCCCTCCCTCTCTGTCTCTCTGCCTCTTCCCCTCTCTCTGTCTCTGTCTCTGTCTCTCTCTCAAAATAAATAAATAAACTTAAAAAAAAAAAAAGGTTAAAACTTTCCAGGTGTCACATGATGAGTGAATAGAAGATTGGGGATCTGAACCAAAGACTGACTAGTGCCATAGGACACACTTATTGCAGAACTAAACCCTATTTATTTTCTGTGTTTCCAGGGAAGCTTAGAAATACAAATGGATACTTGTCTAATTATCCCACCCATAGGCACATGGAGATAGCAGGAGCTACAAGTTGCACCCCAAAGCCAAGCCTCCTTGGGGGGGAAACATATCCCATGGTAGCATCAGAAGCTACATACCCTTGGGGCAGAATTCTCCATGTGCCAAGTAAACTCTTTTCTTTAATTTCTTTAAAAATTTAAAGAAAATTGTTGAATCCAATGCCACTACGGGCCAAGCACCACTTCCAAGAACTGTCCATATGTTACCTCACTTAAATAACACTATAAAAAGATACTATTACAGTCATCCAATTTACAGGTGGGGAAACTGAGGCAAGGAAAAGTTACGTTAATTTACTACAAGTCACTCAGCTACAGGGACAGCCAGAATTTAAACCAAAGTAGACTGGCTCCAGAGTTTCATGAAGGTCCCCAGCAGAAGTCTCTTGGGGTCCTGGGCTGTCACGTTGCCTGGGCTCCCAGTGAGGCTTTGGGCTTAGCTGACCTGATTATAAGCCTCCAGCTTCTGAGTTCAAGCCAACTCCCAAGACCCTCACCTTGACTTTCCCCTCTCAATTCCTGGCTCCCAACTCCCAGCAAGCCCCTCCTGCCATAATTCCATCTACCCTGGTTCCTGAGCTGCCCACACCTTCACCCTGGTCTATACCCACTTCCTGGCCCAGCTCTCAACTCACCATCCTGCCAACCTGAGGCTCGCCTACTGCCATACTGCCCCAAGGACAAGGCCAGCCCCTGGGACAAGCCCGGGGCAAGCTAGATAGAGTTGAAAATGGCCCTGATTCTGGGGATGTTATCTGAAGATAGATGGTTTCCAGGAAGGGAAGATAGCAGTTCAGAGGCAGGAAGAGCATTACTGTGTGGATAAAAAGATGACATATGCAAATGAACCCATAGAGCCAAGAACCTAGATTAAAGTTACAGACAGATACGGCAGGGAAGATAATAGAAGCTGTTATAGACCTCTAGGGCACGATAAAAAAGCAAATCTGCCCATGTTTATGCAGATAACAGAGACTGTTAAAGAGGCCATAACATTGATCATATAGGATCTCAATGGCCCTGCAATGGACTAGAACAAGAATTGTTGGGTGGCAGGGAGGAGGGGCCATGGAGCCAGCAGGCTCTTCTCCAAGAGACTTTGTTGAGCAATCAGAAAGATCATGGGCTATTTGGGGCGGCCGTCCAAAAAGCTGAATGCAATGAGGGATGAAGAGATGGGGCTAAAATGCTAAAAGCAGCGATTTCAAATAAGTCTCATTTCGGTTTAGTCTTCCCATCTGTGGTGATTTTAAAAATATAGTTCCCAAATTGCCTGGAGCATCTGGGGAGTGGGGTCCGTGGGCAGACACCTGCTCACCAGTGAGGATTTGGAATGCCATTTCTGGATGGGGTCCTTGTGGTTTCAAGATTAATTGGTAAAGGAGGTAGACTTAGAGCATCCCGGAATAGCGGAGCTGGGAAGTCCTTAAAACTGACTTAAACTCCCCACAGTGGGTGAGCAAGACACTCAAGGTCATGCAACTGGTCCGTGAGAGGCAAAGAGCTAGAACTCCACATTCCTAAGTGCCTGCTCAGGGCTGATGTATGCTCTAGGGTGGGTGAAAGGAAGGTCCTTGACAGTGTCTCCTCAAAGGAAGTGCAGTTGCTGTCAGGGAAAACGAACAAAGGCAGATAAATACAAACATGACTTCTCTTCAGAAAAAAAAATTTTTTTCTAATACTATTATCTCTCACTAGCTTAGAGAGAGATAGAAGAACAAAGATTGTCCTAATGCAGTTATGTAAAGGCAAGACTAGGAAAGAAGTGATTGCTTCCCTAGAAGTTAACCATCTGGGTTAAGTCTGTCCCACCTACCCATTGATGGTACTTTTGAGGATCCCTAAAAGGCAGCCACAAACACCGTGTATTTTGCTGGTGATTGTCCTACTGCCTCTTTACTTCCTGTGCCCACGATGCCTGTGCTTATCTCCCTGGTTCCCAGATTTCTGCATCGACTCCCCGGTTTGGACATTTCTTCCACTATCTTCAGGTTAGTCACTTAAGTCCCTCCCCTTGGGCCTGGGCTTTCTTTCTTTTTTTTTTTTTAAATGTTTTATTTATTTCTAGGAGAGAGAGAGAGACAGTGTGAGGAGGGGAGGGGCAGAGAGAGAGGGAGTGACAGACTCTGAAACAGGCTCCAGGCTCTGAGCTGGCAGTCAGCACAGAGCCCGACGCGGGGCCTGAACCCACGAACCGTGAGATCATGACCTAAGCGAAAGTCGGACGCTTTACCAACTAAGCCACCGAGGCGCCCCATGGGCCTGAGCTTTCTGCATGGCTCTCAGGAAGAAAGAGAACCTTCCTGCGACACCTACTGTCCTGACAAATTCCATGCTCTGGCTGCAGCCCCATGGAGGTCCACGTGCTGACCGGCTCCTGATCCTTTCAAGTGACACAGAGTTTAGACATTTTGTCTTGAGCCCTAAGCTCCCACGTGGGGGTGAGGATTGAGGGTGTGATGATTCTCTCTATCCCATCTCTTGAGACTCTGGATCTGTAGGACAGAAAAGAACACCCACGTTGCCAGCTGAAGAAAGGGCAGGGCAGCTGGTGCTAAACATCTGCGCATGGTGCTATGGGCTGGAGCTCTAGCCCTGGCCCCCCGGCTCTGCTGTGCCTGCCAGTGCACAGGTGCATGTGGGAGCAGAGGGGGAGGGCCCAGCGGGGGGGCTGGGGAGAGGGTCCCACGAATTCTCCCAGTTTTCTCTTCCAGCTCTCAGGTCATGTGATTTGCAGAGGTGAGGAACTGACCTGTATTGGCCAGGACATTTTGGTGGTAAATGACAGAAATCTGGCTCAAATTAACCACACCACAAGAGGATTTATTGGATATTACTGAAAAAGCCCAGGGTGAAATTGACTTAGGCTTGGCCAGAACCAAGTTCAAATGCCATCAGCGAGGCTTTGCCTCTCCCTCCTTCTTTCAGCCTGGCTTCCATCTAGGTAGTGACTTTATGCTGTGAGCCGACATGCCCATGTGGTGGGAGAAGGACTCCTGGGAGACTCAAGTCATTGTCCCGGCTCTCCACAAGGAAGAGCAGACCATCAGGAGAGATGAGGTATCCCCAAAACAGCGTGCCCACCACTGGATGAACGACCTTGCTGGGAGATGAAGTACCTCAAATCACAGTGTGGTCATCGGGGTGGGGAAAAGTACCATGACTCACAGCACCCACTGAGCCACCTTGAGTCAGGGAAGGATGCTTCACTAAGGGAAAGAATGTTGGGCAAACGAACAAATGTATGTTCTCTGTAGGGTCTTCGTATCCCCTTTGTCTGTGGAGCAGAAGAATAATCACTCACCACGTACAACTGGGCAGCACCCATGGATTACACAGATCGTGGTAAAGGTTCAATAGCCCCACCTACCTGGGCTGGTACGGCACACCAAAGACTTATTCCCTGCTCAGCAGTTTAAAGAAAATAAGTTCGAATGTTAAATCCTAATTCCCAGAAGGTCTGAGGAGTTTGGCTGGAGAGTGTTTTCCCATGATGATGGCCAAGCCTGCAACCACTTGGAACAGGTACATGCGTGTCTCGATATGAAATCTCAGTTAGTAACCCGAGCAAACTGGCCAACAAAACAATAAACTCTTCTTCCAGCCTGTGGGTACGAGTAGGGCCCCAGTAAAAGCAATACCTCAGATTGCACTGTCTCTTTACTTCTGCTCACAGACGACTGCAGCCCTGGGGCCCCAGCAGACCCCCGAGCATTCCCAGTGGCCTTCCCCATTCTGCACCTCCTGCCAGGTCCCGTGGATTGCCCCCGCCGTGGCCCTGAAGCTCGCCGGCTGCCGGAGCACTGCTGGGTCCCAGGCAGAGGCCGGCAGAAGGCCCCACTCCCGGACACTGTTGCACGTGCTGAGCTGGGGATCTAGCATGTGTGACCTCCGTGACCACTCTGCAAGAACAGCTCCTTCAGAGCGCACCTACTGTCTCTCCCTCCAAGGGCTGGGATTCCTACCTGGCTGGGGGACGGGGGACAGGGATGGGCCAGATAGCAAATCAACTCCTACAAATGAAGTTTCACCATTCATCCATTCATTTTGTAATGTAAACATCTGTGCTGATTTTCCTACCTTGCTAGGCCCTGTTTCGGTGCCGGAAGCTATGGCAATGAAAAGACAAACACCCTTCCCCTCGGGGAGCTCCCTGTTTAATCTGAAACATAGACAATAAATAAGCCAAGGCAATGGATAACATCATGTGATGTTATGATGAGCAATAAATAAGGTTAAGGAGACAAAAGAGTGGCTGTTTTGAATACAGTGGCCAGGGAAGGACTCTGTGGACAGATGACATTTGAGCAGAGATTTGCAAGAAGCGAGGGACTGCGGCCTGCAGGCTGGTGGCGAAGGGCATCCCAGGCAGGGGGAACCGCAAATGCAAGGCCCCTGAGGGGGGACTGTGCCTGGCTCCTGCACCAACAGGAGGGCGGCCAGTGTGATGGAGCACAGTGGGCACTGCAAGGTGTGAAAGGTGAGCTCAGAGGCAGTGGGAGGCAGATAAGCTAGGCCAGGTAGGACACCGCGAGAGCTTTATTCTAAGGTGATGGGGAGCCAGCCCTGCAGACATGTCTGAAAACACCTTTGAGGCTTAACCGGATCCCCAGTTACAGAGGAAAACTGCAGGGTATGGTGGGGGACAGAGCTTCCTGCAAGAGGTCACGTCTGAGCTAGGTTTTGAGGCAGGACCAGGAGTTTGTCTGGTTGGGGAGAGAGGAGGACAGCATCCCAGACAGAAGAATGTTTTCACGGAGGGAGGAAGGGCGAAAGAGCAAAGCGCGTAGCAGGGATGGCCGGTGGTGCATCTGGCTGCAGGTCAGCGCGAGGGGATGTTGGGACAGAATATGAGGCTCAGAAGTCGCCGGGGCCCGATGGGAAGGACCCGACACAAAGCAGCATCCCCAGCCTTGTTAGCAGCAGCCCACCTTCCTGGAGAGCCGCATTGGTCCCTCACGAGCTGAAGTCATTTTGTTACAGCAGAGTAAACAAGTGCTATTCTGGGAGGCAGATGGCCCATCTCCCAGCTCTGCCTCCCCGTCCCACCTCCTCACCCAAACCCAGGTGGCCCCCTCGGGTAGCATCGGAAGTGCCAATGTGCTGGAGGCTTTCAGACAGTTTGTCCTTAATAAGACAGGCTCTTAATTTGAGGGAATGAAGTGCTATTAAATGAATTTCTGAACTGCCATGGCCAGAAAACTAAGGGCAGAGGATGGGGGCGGGGGGTGGAAGCAGTGTAGGGGATGGACAAGACAGCAAAGTGGTGGTGGAGTTTGTGAATTCCTGACCCAGGTCTGCCCAACAAATTCATCCCAACATGTGAGCCTCCTTCTGCTGTATAGGCACTGTGTCGAAGAGACTCAGTGATTAAAATAAGAAATGAGAGTCCCCTGCTAGGCTATTGTACCCAGGACCCTAAAAATGATGGAAAGGTGGCCTGCGCCTGCTAGGGGAGGAGGCAGGGGAGAACCCAAAAGTAATTACCAGGATACTTTACAGATTATTGAATAAGTCGCTGGAACTGGCACGTTGATTTATCTGAGGCCCAGAGATTTCAAGAGATTTGAGAGAATATTAAGAATCAATCAATATTTTAATTTATCTAGGGGTCCTAGAGACTTCAGCTCTGCAGAAAACCGCTGGGAGGAAACTGTGACCTTTGAAATACGACTGGCTGGCAGGCAACAGGGAGGGGCCTTGGACAGGAGCCTGCTTGGCAGCAGCTACAGGGGAAAGACTTCTCCGCTCTGGAATGTTCTTTTTCTTCATGGCATCAGTCAGCCGGCGAGTGGAGGGCCTCGTGGGGAATGTGTTCTGGAGCTGTGGCAAAAGGCCTTGGGGCTGAGAAGATGCCGAGCCCAGTCCTTCCAGGACAGAGTCCCCAGGCGTGAGAGAGGAGCCCACCCAAGCTTTGTGCCACTTCCTGGGACACACTACTATGATCTAGGGACATCTTTGAAGAGCCACCTGATGACACAACATCTTTGAGGAAGATCTAGCACCTTCTCTCCCAGGAAACCAGACTCCCTAGGTCACCGGCCTCTTGTGCCTGTGAGCTCCCTTTGCAGGGAGAGGAAAGATGGGGCTGTGGTCACCCCAGGCCTGGTGGGACTAAGTGTGAAGCAGCGACAAGGACCTGGAAGGGCCACTGGACAGCAGCTGTGGCGTTTTGCAAGGGAGGCAGGCAGCCCGTGACACCCTGTGGGGAAGGAGTGAGGGAACAGAAACCCTAACCCCAGGCTCCTCCCTTCCTCAGATCTCTTCCTCATTCCGCGGTGGCCAAAGCCAACCAGAACCAGAGAGGCAGGGAGTCCCTTGATTCAGGTGGGGAAGACCGGAGAGAGAACCAAAGGCATCCAGCATGGGACTGTCAGATAATTCTGCCTGTGACATCCTGACTTAACCACCCCTGAGAAGAGCAGGCCCACCTGATAGGCCTAACCCAGTGGTTCTCAGCAGGGGGCAGGTCTGTCCCCCCTTGCTAATGTCTGCAGACAGCTTTGGCTTTACAGTTGGGGAGGAAGGGAGGATGCCACTAGCATGTAGTGAGTAGAGGCCAGGGAGGCCAAAAAACGGAGGAAAGTGTATAGGCCAGGGCCCCAGAGTGAAGAAGAGGAACTCAGGCTCAGGTCAGGCACCTCACTGCCCTTGCCTGGGCTGGAAAATGCTGCCCTCACCCTTCTGGGGAAAAAACAGCATGATTTCATCTGATCCAGAGCCATTGGCCAGTAAGTGATCTGTGTCCTGCTTTCTCAGGTCCCTTGGGGAAGGTGCCATGTGCAGACATCAGCCCCTCCATGCCCATCTCTTCTCACCAACAGCAGAGTCCCCGCTGTGGTCAGCATGGAGGCCACCGATTCGTGGGTCCCCGGCGCCTGGCTTTGCCTTCTCTTGGAAGCCAAACCTCCCTCTTGTTCCCCTCGATTTCAGTTTCATATTCACACCCTAAAAACATTTGGTAAAAGTGAATCAAGTCTTGCCATCTGTCTCATTCACTTGTATTATGTTTGTAACAAACAGAAGAGTCAGGAGGAAATTGAATCCACACTGCAAATAATGTGCTGCTCCCCGCTCCTCAGGGAAGGGGTTCGTGCAGAAGGGGAGAGAGGACAGCAGGTCTTCCCACCGTGTTCATGCAGTTCTCCCCACCGTGTTCATGCAGTTCTCCCTGTGGCCCTGGGAAGGAGGCAATGTTGTCCCCTCTGAGAGATGAGGACACTGAGCTGTCAGGAGGAAATTCGTGGCCTAGGTTGTACTCCCCACACATAGCAAAAGTGAGATCTTAAACTCTGCACTGAGCCTGTCAACTCCAAGACATGGACAATGTTGATTTCTAGTTCATCCTCACTAACTCATTCCCCCTGAGGTTTAGGGTTTCATTAAACAATAACAATGGAGGGGCGCCTGGGTGGCTTAGTCGGTTAAGCGTCCGACTTTCGCTTAGGTCATGATCTCGCGGTTCGTGGGTTCGAGCCCCGCGTCGGGCTCTGTGCTGACTGCCAGCTCAGAGCCTGGAGCCTGTTTCAGTCTGTGACTCCCTCTCTCTCTGACCCTCCCCTGCTCACGCTGTCTCTCTCTCTCTCTCCTGGAAATAAATAAAACATTAAAAAAAAAAATAACAATGGATACTAGGAACTAATCAATGGTACTGATGGCTACTCTTACCTCCTACTGGCCTGATACCTGTTCAATATATCATAGTTATCATCTCAGAGCTTCCTAACAACTATGCGTTTTATATGGAAAGAACTCAAAATTTTGAGAGACTAAACAACTTTTCTGATGTTGCCCCTCATCCCCTAGCAAAAGGAAGAGCTAGGATTTGAGCCCAGGTCTGTGTGGTGCCAAAATCAAGCACATTAGCCCACAGTGACCCTGGTGTCTTGAGGGGCACTTGAGGGATAGCAAGAGTGTTGGGCACAGCCCTGCCTGTTACGTAAATAATCTCAAGTGTGATGGGAAAGAAAATGCCACTGTGATGACCAGGATGATTTAAGATCACTTACAGATTAAAGAACCTGAAAGAATAACCTGACCGATGGAGGGTTTCCATTAGCAAAGCGCATAAATGCATCTAGGAACATCCACTGGGTGTTTGACCAGCAGCTGTAAATAGCAGTTCCCTCATGTCTAATTTCCATGTAATGGCACTTGGTGTAGAGTTGAGTGAACAATTGTAATAATAGGAGGTTAATCTGACCCATTATTTATACTTTGTTAACTGTTGATGGGAGGCTTTCAAAGTTTGGCAACAGAAGAGGAGATGTCAACAAGGCATCTATCTCTGCTTTTTGCTGGGGAAAGGGGACTATTTCATTTGTGACTCTGGGTACATTGCAGAGAAAAACTGAAAATAACGCGCCCATAGGGAATGAGTGGTTGGACAGTCCTGTCATTTCATTTTAATGACTGGCTGGCAGAAATGTTTGGAGGGGTGATGACGATGAAAGCCATCAGTCACCTGCAAGTGTCCGTGAGCTTTGGAACCAAGCTTGAGTTTGAAGATGTGCTCCCCTATGTAACTGTTGGAAGTTGCCAAAACTAGAAGTTTCCAGAGCCCTGTTCTTATCCCTCCCTCCCCGATAGCCTTTTGGTAACACACTTTATTTAGGAGACTAAAAACATTATTCCCTTAAGCATTCTTTTTCTGTGTTCTAGAGAAACATACTGGCTTAATTTAGGGGCTGGATCTAGACCTTTAAAATGCTTGAAGATCAGATGTTTCTCCTTCTTTCTCTATTGGTTTCATTTCTAACAATAACCAGGAGACAACCTCCATGGTATAATGGAAAGATCATGGGTGTTACTGTGGGACAGAATGGGTACAAATCCCATCTTCCCCCTTGAGCTCTGAGACCCAGGAAAAACAATCTCTGAGCCTTAATTTCTCCATCTGTAAAAAGGTGATGTTTCTGTTTTAGCTTTGTCGTGTAACCCTGAAAACCCACAAAGTGGAATTTTGCTCAGATGGGAGCCCAAATTGTATATAAGATCGCCTACCACCCAGTACATATATCTTCAGCACAGCTCCGGTGTTTCTACTTGAACTCAAGGATAGATTTAAAATATTTTATTGTGAAATAGAAATTATATACCAAAAAAAAACCACCCTCATAAAACAAACACAGCAAAGAAAAAGAAAAAAATAGAGGGCAGTGATTTGTCACAAAGGAACACCTGTGAAATTAATTTTCAGGTGAAGTGTTAGGTCAGGGGTTAGCAAACATTTTCCACCAAAAGCCAGATAGTAAATCTTTCACTTAGCTAATGGTCCCTGTAGCAACTACTTAATTCTGCTACCATGCTGTGAAAGCACCAGGGACAGTAGTAAACTAAACAAGCGGGTCTGACTCTGTTCCAATCATGACAGATTTTAAAAGGGAGTCAGCAAGCCTAGCTAGGACAGTCTCTTTTAAAATCCGGCCGGAAGGCCACGGGGAGAAGGAATTTATGCATGCTCTCATCAGAAATGCCCTGAACTTTTTGCCAGCTGCAAACCCTCAGCCTGGACTTCACTCTGGGACTGTTTGCATCCATCAAAAGCAGTCAACTCCATTCGACTCTTGTTTCAATTCCTCATTTGCAAATTACCCGACCAGTCCCAGCTAACCTGATTTCAACCCATTTGCTTAGAAGACCTGAATGAGAACCCACGGCCTTTCTAACTCTGCCCCTCTTTGTCTCCTTGGCAACACACATCAGGTTTCTCTTTCCCTGACTCTGTGTCTCCTCAGCTGTAATTCAAATTGCCTGGATAAATGCCTACTTGCTTAAATATTCACTAAATTCTTTCTTGGTCAACAATTGTTGGCCGAGTCTGTGGGATCAGAGTAACTGACACTTGCCCCCACGCGGCCCCGCAGCAGACGCTCAGATGGCACCTCTGACCCAGCTCAGCTCTCCAAGTGTCCCCACTGGTGAGGAGCCTCGGGGTTCTGGTGGTGAGTTCTCCTGGATCCGAACCTCCTATCTCTTTTAGTCAAGGTTCAGATCAGACTTTATTTAGGCCAAATAACTGGTTCTGTCCTTCCTCCGTTGGAGGGGAGGGATTCACCCTCTGGAATCAGGTGTCAGGGAATTTGCTGTCCAGGTGTCCGGATTCGGGTTTAAGGATATTTACTGGTGGGTGCTCAACTTACTCTCAGGTGGCCAAGTTTTCTTTCAATCTAAAACCTTTCCAAATCATAGGAAAACATACCCTTTCGGATACCCATAAAGGGTCAGCCTCCTTCGGGAACACCAGCAGGATCTATGTTTAAAAAACATATGGGCCTCTTGTAAAGTTTTGCTCCGTTAGACCCCCATTAGCCAGAGTGATTTAAAACTTCATTGGTTGGGGCCTGGCACTCTGCATTTCAGTTCAGGTCATGATCGCAATCATGGGATCAAGTCCCTCATTGGGCTCCGAGATGACTGTGGAGCCTGCTCAAGATTGTCTCTCTCCCTCTGCCCCTCCCCCACTCACACAACTCTCTCAGAAAGAAAGAAGGGAAGAAAAGGAAGAAGGAGGAAAACTTCACTGACCAAGACGGGACACTTTTGATATCCCAAAATTAGTTTACTTGCCTGCACAGTTGGGAGAGGAAAAAAAAGATTATAAAACTGAACAAGATGAGCAGGAAGCTCATTTTAATTGGCATCTGGAGGCCTCCGAAAGGAGTTCAACCCTCCAAGTAATTAACTCAAAACCTTCGAAAGTGACTTCGGATCTTTTGCGAGGCTTTCAAATTTAGAGAAATGGCTTCGCAAACTCCTCCTCTCCTTCTCCTCCTGCCCCACCTGCCCTTCCTCCCCCTGAGCCTCTCAACCTTTCCCTGCTCCTTCTGTTCCCTTCTCTGCAGTTTCTCCCCCTCCGCCTCCCCTCTTCCTCTCTACCCTTAGCACTTAACTTAGCTTCTGGATTTTGAAATTTCTAAGGCAGGACTAAGAGAGTTCGAAGCGAGCCTCTCCAACATGTGCTGCTGTGGCTTCTGGACTGTTTGGAGCAGCAAGCCCTTGAGACCCTGGGGGCTGAAAAGAAACCGCTATTGTCTTCCCGTTTGTCCGTTTCCTCGGCCTGCCTGGGACACAGGTGGTCCGTTCTTTCTTTTGGATGTCTCAGGAGTGACTGCCTCGTGGGAAGGTATCCTTCCCCTCTTCTTTGGGGACCCGTCTTACCCCAAGAGATGGCTATTTAGTACCACCGAAAATATTTACTCTTTGTCCCAGCTGAAAACTGACAAGAATTTGTTGTGCCCGAATCGAGAGTCCCCAGAGACCTCCAAGGAGCCGACACCGATGCAAGTGCATAAGGGTCTTTATTACAAGCTCGAGCAGGGGCTCACCCGTCTACCGGCGCAGCAGCAGCAAGGAGAAGCGCCTAACAGTGGCGAGCAGGGTTTTTATGGGGTAAGGGACGGGGGTGTTACAGTGCACACGTTGTACGTTTTGCATCATCACATAAGCACCAGTCATAATTGAACAACACCCATGGTAACAGTTTTGACCATTCAGTATCCATGAGGCATCCGTTACTTTTGGCGGGACCCAATCATGACCTTTGAGAATTCTTTGAAAATGACCAATTATAAGGTGAGCTCAAAGGGCCTACGTGGGGTTTAGGCAAGCGGTGAGTGATTGGCTACTTTGTACAGAGTAACTACCTGCAGTTCCCAGCCCTGACTCAGACCCCAGGAATGTTACACATTTCTTTTGATTGGCTGATCCGAGGGTGGTCGGAGGGTGGCTTCAGCTGAAGCTTTTCCTGGAACTGGGCTACGTGCAGCCCGAGGTTGCTCTTAATGGAGGACTTAATTTCAGGCTCCTCAAATTTTTTTTGAAGTAGCTCTGTAGTCAAAATTTGGCCCGACTGGAAGCTGATATTCAGAGCCTGATGGCAAAATTGTAAGGCTTTCTCCCTTAATTAAAACTGTGTACCCAGAGGGAGGGAAAGAAGTAAATTGAAGATAATATAGTGGGATCGGTGGATCAAACTATGACGTCATTTAAGTCACAACCCAATTCTTTGATGAATTGAGAGCAACCTTCCTTATCTTACAAATCTTGACAAAACATGACACTGCTCTGGAGACCGATTCCTTTGACAACACCCAGACTTTCCTTAGTTATCTCAGAAGGCTTGCAAATGATTGGCCTTAGGAAACCAAAGTCCTTCTTAGATGAGCTTACATTCTTTCCTTCTGTGTCCCTTGAAGTTATATGTTTTTCTCCTGTCTTTGAAGTGTAAACACAGCCGGCAATCACCTGAGCCTGAAAGGGGTGGGGGGAGAGGGGGGAAAGAGGCCTTTTTAAAATACGAACTGCTTAAATGGCTCTTGTTCCCAAACTCTAGCACAGCCTCCTAAAATTAATGCCAGAGACAAATGGTGAATAATGCAGCAAGGCATATTCTTATATAAACCTCCTAGTACACATAATGTGGAAAATTTGGGGGTTTGGAGCTGATGGCCAGGAAAGAATTCTTGAGAGGTCTTCAGTACAAAAAGGTGGCTTCTTAAAGCGCAGGGACAAGATCCATGGGCAGAAAGAACTGTCCTGGGATTGTGAGGCGTAGTTGATTATTCACTAGGGAGCTGGCGGAGGTAAAGACCAAGAGAAGTTTCCCAAAGGACTTTCATGTGCTGAAGAAGACGCCTGGATACTGGCCCCCATAAGCGTTGTGGTTAAGGCTGTGTTTCTCTCTAGGCAAGCGTTAACGTGAAAGCAGTTGGGAGTTCCTAGAGGAAAGTCATACTCTGCCAGCCTCAAGTATTTGTCAAAGAGCCGCAGGTTCTAAGGAAACTTAATTTTATCTACATTTCCTTTTTGCCTTTGTTTCCCACATCACAAATGTGTGTGCGTTTCTGTTGGCTATAAATCTGGGGATGGAACTGTTGGCTCATAGGGTACACGCTCAACTTTAAAATACCATGATCACTCTTCTGCCGAAGTTGTGTGAATTTACACTTTTTAAAAAGTTTATGTATTTATTTTGATGGGGCACCTGGGTGGCTTAGTCGGTTGAGCGTCCGACTTTCACTTAGGTCATGACCTCGCGGTTCGTGGGTTCGAGCCCCGCGTCGGGCTCTGTGCTGACTGCCAGCTCAGAGCCTGGAGCCTATTTCAGAGTCTGTGTCTCCCTCTCTCTCTGACCCTCCCCTCCTCACGCTGTCTCTCTCTCTCTCTCCTAGAAATAAATAAAAAAATTTTAAAAAAAAGTTTATGTATTTATTTTGAGAGGGACTGCGGGGGAGGGACAGAGAGCAAGGGAGAGGGAGAATCCCCAGGAGGCTCCCTGCTGCCGGCCCTCCCTCACACACAGGACTTGATCCCAAACACCGTGAGCTCATGATCTGAGCTGAGATTAAAGAGTCAGACACTTAACCCACTGAGCCACCCTGGAGCCAGGTGAATTACACTTTGACCAGCAATGTGTGCTGAGTGCTAACGGTTCCGAAACCACTCCAGCGCTTGGTAGAACCAGACTTAAAATGTATTCATTCTGGGGGCGCCTGAGTGGCATCCAATCCTTGATTTCAGCTCAGGTTGTGGCTTGATGGTCAGCTCAGGTCATGGCGTGGTGGGGGCGGGGGCTCTGTAGCCAAGAGCTGAGAAAGAATTCTAGCAAAGTCTTTGGTGAACAAGGTGATTTTATTAAAGCTCGGGGACAGGACCCGTGGGCAGAAAGAG